>NW_025336479.1:10956924-11406662 GCF_004798865.1 Varanus komodoensis | reverse complement strand
TTTAAACTGTTCCCAGAGTTAAGAATGAAATGGAAGGAGGGTCCAATTGTTCAATGGCAACTAGACTACAAATGGTTTTCTCCAACTTCTAAAAGCAGGGCCAGTTATAGCAACAACGAGAAAAAGACCCAGTTACAGAGCCAAGCATAATCCAGCAAAAGTACTGAGGAACACCACCTCATTTCAGAAAAAGAAGCCATCGCTAGGGGAGATGGGAGACCTCAAAGGGCTGAACATGGCATGTAGAAAGATTAATCTTTCATAAAAGGAAGATTAATGCCAAGTGGCTTTTCTGTTTCTCAGTTTCCTAGGAAAGCAGTAGGGTTGATTTCACTGGAGGGATGGTAGATACCATTCAGAAAGACAGGAAAAACAGTTTCCTCTGCTACAGATAATTTGGATGTTGCTATTAAGCTATCCTCAACACAACAAAGGAAAACAAAGGTTAACATAAGTAGTGAAACTAAATCTCCTGCCATCAATGAGAACCTGCAGTTAACCTGCCTGCATACTCTCCTGGCCTACTGGCAGCAGAAACAGCAAGGGGTGAACAAACAAAAGCCAAGGGTCTCAGTACATTTTAAACAAGTGTGGGTCTAAAGTGTACTTGATTATAAAACCTGGCTAGTTGTCTCTAACCTTCCAGAACGTTTCACCTGTCAGAATACAGCAGTGCTGAACGTGAACATTTATTTTATCCCTCTCTCTCAAGAAAAACAGAACTTGAAGCGTGTTCTGGAAAACTATCAACTTAGTTACAATCCAGAACTCCATCCAGGGAATCCTGGGACCAGCTAATAATCCATTTAAGTTAGACGTTTCGGGCAACTGCTACACCTTCCGACGTGTTTCGTATCCAGGCAACCCCAGTCGGGTTTTTTACATGTGCAAACAGGCAGGAAGCTTGTTCATGCGGAGAGGGGGTGGGGGTGGGGATGAGGGGAAACGCTGGAAGCCAAGACGCCTGGGTTCTTCTCCCTCCCTCATCCCCGCAATGACCGAAACCTTCCTTCATCCTCAGGCGCCCCTTCCTGTATCCGAAACCCCGTTTGGAAAAGGAACCCGCCCCACGAAGCCCTCTCCTTCACGATTCTTACCCTCGTCCGCTCCCTCGCCGGGCCCGTCCCTCAGCCAAACTACAGCGCAGCACAGCCGAACCTGTCCCCAGCCAGAGGCGGGCCCCAAAAACCGCGCCCACCGACCAATCGGAGCACACTTCGCATACTTCCTTAGCTAATCGCAGCATACTCGACTAAGGCGGGACATTCCTGGTCTTTCATCCCAAATCCTTTCCCTCCCCCCGCATTCAAGGCGCAATGGAAGGGGCGGAATAGAGCGCGGAGGAAAAAAAAACAGCACGAACGAATGGAACACGCGACCTTTGAAAAGGGGCGAGGAAAGGGCCTGTTTGGGAAAAGGTTCGGGATCCTGCAAACTCCATTTCTCCAACGCTCCGATCCATTCCTCTTCGGGAAGGCTACTTTCAGATCGCGCTTGTTCTCACGGCCTCCTAGAGCTCAGTTGTGCCCCTGCAGCCAGTGACGAGGCGGAAGGCCGGGCGCGGTCTGAACCCGAGGCATACAAGCTGATGGCAGGAGAGAGCACGACTTGTCGGTGCCTGGCGCTTATGTGCTGCGCGCTGTGGGCTAGGCATGCCGCTCTCTCATTGCACCGAGTTGGCCTTTAAGCCGGCTTGGGAGGAGACTAACATTCCCAACGAGCCCTGCCCCGAAACTAGTTTTCAGCTTGAAGGGCTGCTAGGAGAACGCAGAGATGGAATGGAAACGAGCGCCTTGAGTGTATAGCCTCGCCCGCCATCCACCCCACGGCCACGTCCGGTGGGGGTCGACTGGGGTGTGTGCGTGTAAGTTCTCCCTTGAGCCTCCACACCTCGGAGAGCCCTTTGTCTTGTCTTGTCTTTTGGCTGAGGAGGAGAGTGAAAATGATAAAGATGTAACTGGAGACTTCAGAGGAACCCAGATAAAGGTCGACGTGTAGACTCCCATCGAAGGAGTGGCTGTTGCTAGGCTTGGACTGTGTGGTTGTGTGTGCTTGCGTGCGAGTAAGCTCGGAGAACTTCCATGTAATTATTCCACCCATCTCAGAGTGTCTATCATGCTTGATCGCTATCCCGTCTCCCGCCATTTTATCTCCACAAATATCTTGATAAGGGGATTAGACAGGTACTGTGACCGGGGGCAGTCCTGCAGCGAGCCTCAATTCAGCGCATAAGGTCGGGTGTGGCAGCCCCCTTTAATCCTTCGGAGCAGGCCGGAACAACCATAAGCTGTCCCCACACTATATATTACGAAGTTTACTTACGATCTTCCTCACTGCAAATTCGCTGCACGCCAAGGAGAAAGTTCTGCCAGTGCTGGGACTGTGGCCTGCCTAAGTGGGGGAATGGACACATTCTAGATTTTCTTTTTAATGATTAAAACAGCTTACTAATTTTTCTTCAGCAGACCAGCAAACGTAATGAATTCCCCACTTTGGCTATACCTCCATTACTTAGAGGCTCACTAGGGGCAGGGGTTAGCTGATGCTCTGTCTTGCTGCCCTCCTCACATAGAAGTGCATTGAAGGTCATCCACAACCCACCACCCCGCATGCTAGCAAGCCATTCTGCCTCCACCTTCATCTGCACGGGTACCCCCGGGTCCTGCCAGCGAGCTACTGAGAATTTTAGTTTGATATCCTGTTGCCTGAAGAAGGCTGGTGGGTGGGATTAGGGTACTGCCAGTTACTGGAGAACGAATACAGTAACAAATTTTCTTCAATTTCATATAAGTCGAATTTATCTTCTCTGGGGCAGAGTGGGTGAGTAACATCAAAAAACAGAAGGCTCCATTCCAGCTTGTATGGGCCTCTACCACTGCATACTGTTGCAATGTGCAAACCAGACTCCAGTTCATTAATAATTTTCATATATAAAAACCATTCTCAGTAATTTGAGTTTAAAACATTACATCTATAAAATCCAAAAGTACATTACAGTATTTAAGGAGAAAAAAGAAACAGCAGATTATCAGACTAGTGATCTAAAATGTACTAAAAATAAGATTGAAAACCTTGGGAGACTAAAAACTGGCTCCAAGCTATTTAGCGCAGCAGCCTAGAACCTCTTTCAGCCCAAGGCCCAAATTCCATTTTGATCTCCTGGGTCTTGATGATGCAACAATCCAGCATGGACTAGAACACCATTACACACCATGAGTTCTCTGCAGGGTCTGTTCATATTAAACACAATGCACCGTCTTAACTGTCCATGGTAAGCTATCAATTTGCATCAGTGTATAAGCACAATGTTATCAAGCCACCTATAATATATACACGTGCAGGCAGGCAACTAACATTTAAGAGGGATGGTCCTCTTCTTCCACCATCCCATCTGCTTAACCTGTCTAAACAGACTATCATTTTTACATTGCTTCTCAAAGTTTATTTTTGGCATCTTCATTTATGGGTTTATTCTATTATGGGTTATTCTGGACTACTGAATTTTGAACAGCTACAGTATTCTTAGTCTATTGAACTTGCATGGTAAAACCATTTTTAGGGGAACTTTCATAGGAATTCCATTATGTTTTTCCAAGATTGAAACATCTGGTTTCTGGAATCAAAAATTTTACCTTTTGTCAGATGAACAAAACTGGCAATTTATTTTATTTAAAGCATTTCTATATTGTTCCTTTAGTCAAATAACTCTTAGGTGCTTCTAAGGTCATGTCCCCAAAATATTTTAAAAGGGGTATTGGTAAAGACTAGTTGCATCTGCAATTGCGGGGGGGGGGGGGGGGTGCCATAATTTTAAAAAATACAGTTTTACCACTTTCACTAGGATGCTCTTATGGCTATCCAGTAAGTAATGACAAGAGGCCCACTGTCACCTATTTTGAACACTGTTGCAAAGGACTGTGGAAGAAGTTATAGTAAGAGAAAAGAATAGCACAAGCTAGAAGCATCAAACATTAGGTATATGGGGAGAGAAGACTATCTCCCCATTTGGGAATGTAATCCTCAGTATTTTCTACCTTTTCAACACTTCTGACTCCAGTTAGTCCAGAAAGGGGAGATTTTAATTTCCCCCCACTTGTCCTGGTTCCTTTTTTATTGGTTACTGCAATTTCCTGACAGACTTTTTTTTTAAAGCTGAACATTTGCACACATTTAAGGTCTGGGAAGTATATGGCAGCAATATTTGCACATCTGCATGAAGTACTCGTTACAAACTTAACCAAGGAATATGGTTGAGCCAAAAGGATGAGCCAACACAACTTCAAAGGCATTCCTACAATAAACCATTTCAACATTAGAAATGGCATCTAATCTACTTATCGTTCATCTTTGTATATACACGTTCCAGTAATGGTACATATGCAGTGCATACAATGGAAGGTATAGCCAGTTACAGCTCTACCTACTGGACTACACATATACTTGATAATCACACATAGCACAGACATGGTGCAGACTGTTGGCAACAAGGAGTATTTTAGTTGGCAAAATGCTAGCCATACTTGAAGCAGCTCCAGCTCTGACAGGGTTGAAGTGTACCTGATGAATTAACCTGTGGTATTTGCCAGTCTGGGATAGGTTACCATATGTTACAGGAAGATGGTCTAATTATGGAATCTGAACAGTAAAACGGAATTCAGACTACTGTCTTTATCTGAGCTAGGGGTTCTTCTCATAGAGTTTCTATAATGCTTGTAGATAAGGAATTGTATGCACATAATTGTCATGTGGTAATTATACATACATCTATTGCACTGTAGATCCGCAAACAGTAAAGCTTCTGATAGCCACAGCTTTCAAGCATAAATATGCATCCATGCAAAAAAAGTACACAGGCAAACTTGACACATAGGGCAGTCTCTGCACACAGAATGAGATTTCCTATAATGCTAAACCTTAGACAATATGGTGGAAGCTCCCATTCACACTTTTGATAAGTGACTTTCTTTAGTTATTATGAAATCTCTTCTAGCAAATTTTTCTCAAGTCATGCAGTTCCCATGAGTTTTATATAAACAGTAGACTAGGCAGTACACTTGAAAGACATTATTTCCCTTTCGCTCTGGCCTAGACTTTCCCTGAGCAGTTTAGAGTATACCCCTTAAATATAATCCTGATACTATCATTAGGCCGTCGGGCATAGCAGGCAGAAACTTTTTATAAGTTTACATAATGCTGACTTTCTGCAAAGAGTTCGTGACCATTGTCATTATCACAAGACTGCTACAGAAGCACCCAGATAAAATAACTGCTGTAATGCAGCTACTTTTAGCATGTTGTTGCTGTCAGTACAATCTAGTAGCACAGGGCTAGGAATTTTTCTTGGGCTTTCAGCATATTTGGCAATTTTGAGAAACTTGTTGTGGGTTCCATCACAATCTGATTGCCATGGGAGAGCAAGTAACCTCCTCAAAAGACAAGGCAAAGGTAGAGCCTGTATTCCCAACATACTAGCCATTCTTCTTAACTGTTTTCAGCAACAAAAGAAATAAATTTCACAGCTCCAGCTACCAGTAAGAAACTGTTTAAAAAGTAGGGCAAGAAATGTGTTCAGGGATAGAATGGTCCTCATGGAAGCATATGGGCCATTACTGCAGCAGTGGGTCTTGGCTCATCAGCTGAAGACCAATATGGGCTTCTAACTAATTTCTCCCACAGGAAGAATCTTTCATATATGCATATTAAGTGCTAAACATTCACAAATACCTGTTTTATGTGCAAAACAACATATAGCACCTGAAACATGAGACAGACTGATGTTCTATAGCTGAACGTACATTTCTTGGTGAACTAGTAATGGTTACAGCACAGTGTCAACTGCAGTGATGTTGGGGAAACTATTTAGTGCAATTATGGTAGCTGGGCTACACATAGGATATCATTTTTGCTAAGTTATTCTTCTAAAACAGACACTGACAAATCCTAGTGCTCAACTGCCTGTGGGGCAACTGAAATAAAGTATGACAACCCCTTCCTGGGCATGATGCAGTTGACTCAGGCTGTGTCTGGACCAGATTTATACATGGTGTATTTGCCCTCTATTGCTAAACATTCAACAGATGGAAGGAAAACTGAAACTAAGACTGGGACTACTGCTTTTTTTCTACATTCCTTAACACAGCACCTCATTTCTTCTCTTGAATAACACATTAGGTCTCCCCTGACTCATCCAGTAACTTTGGTTACTTTGAGCTAAGTCAAAATGTCAAAACACAAGATTAGTGTACAGCACCACTATAGTAAAAACACTTAAGAAAAAAGACAAGTTGGTATACACAAATATCTTGGAGAGGAGTATGTTAACAATGCAACAAGAATGAAGCATGTAACACATAGAGAACAATCCTGAAAATATACATGAAGCATACAGAGAGATACTACAAAGCAGTGACAGAAATTTGAGTATTAGAAAATTTTCTAGTTCTCCTTTTTCTATAAAACCCACATCATTGGTCAATCACAACTCCTTTTAAGAACATTTTGCATAAAAGAATGGGTAAGAAGTGATCTTGCAGAGAAAACTGAGGACACCTTTCTAGAAGAAACTGGCTAAGCTTGACTATGGTAGTTTCAGCTTTTTCCTTCCCACTCAATGCCAGTTTAATCCTTCTTTAGGATCAAGACAGCACAGTTGAATGCCTAGTCAGAACACTGGCTAGTGGAAAATGTAACAAAATAGGTGCATAATTTGTGTTGTAGCTAAAAAATGCTCTTTGCACTGTTGAATGTGCCTATATATTCCATTGTAGTCTTGTTTTTGAACAGTGCATTACTGAAATACCTGTATTGATGAGGAAAATACTGCACTTGTCTGGTTTTGCTTCACAACCACAAACCAAGGACTACCTACTTTTGTCCTGAAGCATCTGCCCATTTTTAATAGTTGATATCAATTTTTATTTGAATATTTACAGAAGGCAATTGTTTACTAGAAACAAAAACTTCCCTATAAAAATACCTATTTTTGTACATACTTTTCAAAGGTTCACACCCTTTGAAATCTGTTTATTCAAACAAGTCTTTGACTATGAATATTTGACACAGATCTTCTGTGCGCCCAATCATTACACACAGGGTGAGTGACTCATCAGTGTATAGGAAAAAACTCAGATTTTGCTGAAAAGCTTGTATCTCTTTACAAGCTTTCCAGAAGTTATCAGGCTGTGTTGTTGGCCAGAATCTTACAATCTCAGAATGTCCACCCATGCTTCTGAAAGAGGGAAAATTATCTTCATTGCTAAATTTCAGAATACTTTCCTTCCAGAAGCATCAGCAGATGGCACCACTTAAGAAAACCTTAGTAAGGGCATTCATTAGAAGAGTGGAAAAGCTAGAGAACTGAACAGTGAAGATATCTCACTGGGAAAAAGGATGTGTAGAATGTGACAAGAGACAACACAATACAGCAGTGACAAGAGATGAAGTTTACTTATGAAGTCCAGTTTAGATTTTAGTCTCATTCTTTTCAATGGAGAACATACATGGGCACGCCCTAACTTAGGCAAGCCAAATAAATGAGGGCAGGAATCATGACTGGTTGTCATCCTTATGTTCAATTGTGAGATGTTCTGCTGACTTTTTATCAGTAACTGCTCATTGCTGTTAAGAGTTCTCAACAATGACAACTTGGGTCTACAGTCACTGAGCAGTGCAATATTCATCTTGCAAGATCTGGACTCTCTGAAAAGTTCTTTGCAACACGAAGGTACTCCATACCAACTGCCAAAACAGACCCTGAAATCCTGATTTCAGCCCCAAATCCTCTGGGTTTGGAGGCACTGCAGTCCAGCTCTGTCAGTCCTACTATATTGGCAAGATCTGTTCTAGGGTACTTTTGCAAGACGGTGGAATTCTGTCTGGGAATCTTATATCAAACTCAATAATAAGATCACCCCGCTGGTTTGGACTCTTGGGAAAGGGAAGGCCTTCTCCAGGAATTCTTCGCTTCATTCCAGGTTTAATGACATCCTTGAATACCATTGGTATGGACCTACCATCTAGTGTTGGTATATTCACAGTGCAGCCACACAGAGCCTAAATAAAAACAAAGAGCAGAGATTAGAACATTTTTTTTAGGTAGAAAAGATAGCCTCCTCTAGAAAATTAATTCTTGTTTTACTTCATGAACTCTAATTGTGATTTTATATCTTCATTAAGAAATAGAATAAGGTAGACTAAAATGAATCTACATCACCACACCAGGAATTCCCAGTGTGTCCCACTTTGCAAGTTATTAGATGAGATCTGCCTCAAGCATGGTTCCTTGAAGCTCTGATGTCTTGATAACTTAGCCATTCAGTATTGTGACAGACATAAATTTACAACACAGAACTTGTTCAGATGCTGGAAAGATGCTTCTAAGCATCTTACTGGATTGGAAATAGCAAAAGTAAAGTTAATTTAGGAACTTCAAACATGTGTCACTAACAAATCTGGCAGCACCACTTACCTCACGGAGGCTGATCTTGGCTGGGTATATAATATCAGACCCGTCTCTCTTAAAAGTGCTGTGTGGCTTGTCCTTTAAAACAAAGACAATATCAGCTGGAATGTTGCTTGGTGTTTGATCGCCTTCTTTGGGGAATGTAATCTTAGTTCCTTCTTTCCAGCCACGTTTAACTTCAATTGTTAGAATCTTGTCCTCATTACGAGTGCTCTTCCCATCTAGATTAAGACGTTTGTGAGAAATTTTCATTTTCTTGGTGCATCCACTATAAATCTCCTCCAGGGATACTCTCAATTCATGGGTAATGGGAGGGTCTTGTTTCTTGCGTAGGTTTTCATGGCCTCCCCGACCTCGAGAAAAGCCAATATTGCCAAAGTTTTGAAAAGATGTGAAGGCGTCATCAACATCCATGTCTTCATCTCCATTTCTCTGCACAAAGAAAGTATCAAAAGGATTCTGCCCGCCAAAGAATTCCGCGAACATAGCATGAGGATCTCCATGAAAGGTGTAGGTAAATGAAGTGCCATTAAGACCTCCTCCACTGCAGCTGGGACCACCTCCCTTTAGTCCTGAAATTCAGAGAACATACAAATAAAACCTCTTGAAACAGTTATTGAACTGATCTTTTATGTTACATTAGGAAGTGTAATCCTGAAAAGCTTGTCCTTTAATATTCTTTTTACTTTGACATTTAAGTTTACTGTTAAAAGAACTATTATTAGGATTGTAGTTAAATACTGTGAGGACACCCCATATCAAAGAGCTGATCTGCAGGAACCAACAAAAAATATATATTAACACATATCCTTAGAAGTGTTCTAACTTTTCTCTCCTCCTTTCCCCCTTCCTTGATTCCTTTGTTAAGAACCCTACTGTATAAGTCAAATCAATCAGAAACTAGCCATCTACTTCATATTCAGCAATCAAATTAATGTTGCTATGCACATAGTACTACTTCAAAAAGCGAAAATAGGCTAATATAATGTACAAGTTGATATAACTTACAAACTATTTGATCTATAAAGATTATTATGGGAAAGTAATCCTATCAAATGAAATATTCTAACAGACAGGTTAGTAAAAGAAAGTGCTAGAATATTCTAGCAGCTACTAGAAGACTTTTGGAGCTCCACCTATCTTAGATAGCCTGTCATGCAGCCCAATTTATACAAGCAGTACATGGCACCAACACAAATTTATAGGGAACTGTTCAATAATGTACTATGAATGCAAGAGGGTCAAGAGAGTTCTACAAACCTAGCAGTTTGTATTTGTACATTTAGGGCTTTTATTTCATGCACTATAGCCACCACTGATGTTCCTCAAAACAAGTCCTCCACAAATAAGCCAGAATGAGTTGACAGGAGGCATATACATAAAGCAAGCTTTACTACTGCAAAAAATCTTAACAAATCTTTGAAGCGTTAATTTTAAAAGCTATGCCCCCTATTCAAAATATCTTCCTTAATGGAATGATTTCTACTTGATTTCTGAGTAGGCTTTCCAGACAGGAAGAACCTATAAGATAATGGTGGATTTTTGAGGAGTGACCTTAACAGAATCAGAACAATTCAAAGATGGCAACTCATCTGGCTAGTTTCCAGGACTACAAGAACTTGTTCGTTCTTTTCCCCCACTTTCCCCTTCCTTTGTTGGGAAACCAGTCCTGGTGGATTAATTGCTAAACTGTCATTCTAACAACAACTCTATAGAGAAATGCTTCTTAACAACTCTAACAGCCACCAAAAATACCTCTTCTTTTAAAAAAATCGTAAGATTCGGTGAAGGCAGGTTAAGAGGAAAAATCAGGGGGAAGTTATGACCTAGAAGAACAGAACGCAGCTTGACGGCACTTATCGAGGCAACGTCAGCAAAAACGAAAAGAGCAATTGGGCGGAAAAGTACGCAATATAAAGTATTCTGATGTTCTGCTGAAAGCCATTCGAGCACAACGTTACGAGTAAGGCAGCGAACTTTGTTCAATTTAAGTTCCCATGCGTTTCAACAACAGCAACCCTCTTCTGCAGTCAAAACAAGTTCTTGAAGCATATTAAAGATTCAACATTCATTCTAGCATAAACGTTTTTCAATACCGTAGAAGGGTTATTTGTGCATCTGGCCGCTTACATTGCACAGCAATTTCTCTCCCTTATTTAATTCAATCCCTTCCAGAACAGAAGGGACAAACAGATCGAGGCAGCTTTTGCAGACTTACAGCACGATTGAGAAAAAAAAACTGGTGCGCGCCCGCATTAATTTACCCAGGAGCAAGTCCGACTGGTCGGTCTCTGTGGGACTTGCTCCCATGTGAACACAAGCGGCTGCTCTGTCCCACCACGAGCTTCTCCCTCCCCTCCAAGCCCCCTCGCCCTCCTCCAGCCAACTCCACGCACCCTCCTCGCCGAACTTGTCGAAGATTTCGCGCTTCTTGGGGTCGCTCAGCACGTCGTATGCCTCGGCGATCTCTTTGAATCGCTCCTCGGCTCCGGGATCCTTGTTCTTGTCCGGATGATAACGCAGCGCCTGCTTACGATACGCCTTTTTAATGTCCTCCTCTGTGGACCCACGGGGCAGGCCCAATATCCGGTAATAATCTTTCCCCATCGCCGATCGCAAAAACTCGCCACCAACCTCACAACACGCAGCGCAACTATAGCTCCGCAGAAAGTACGTCCCCTTCGGTATTTATACGACGGGCGGAGGAATCTTCCAGAGCTTACCACAACAGTCTCCGCTCCAGCCACGCCCATATATTTTATTCCAGCCAATCACAGTCTAGCAGCTTGTACTCTTCGCCAATAAGGCTGCGGCGTGCGTCACTCCTGGTAGGGAAGTAACGGTTGCTGGAATCTTGCCCCCTGCTTTAATTGCGGGGGCGAAAAGCGTTCGCAGGGTCAGCAACGGTTTTCGCCTTCCCGAGTTCTACGGTTGTGATGCTGACCCAGGCGAAGCAAAGGGCTTCGGCTGGAAGGAGATGATGCTGCCACTCTCCCATTAAAAGATCTCGGGGTCGGAGCCCTGCAGTCATTGGCGCTCGAGTGAGAGGGAGGAGCGCTGCCCATAGGCCACGCCCCTTGTTTGCTGTTGTCTGACTAACCCAGCCAGTCCGCAGAGGCATGTTCATAGGTTACATTTTAGCTGATCCTACGCTTGGAAAACCTAAGATTTAGTTTCCCCGGGTGGTTTTAACAATGGTCAGCTATGCAGAAGAAGTTTTGAATCACAAAACGCCCATTTGCTACAACAAATGTGTGAACAATAAGCAGAACTGCAGTGTTCCTCCTGATACTACTTGACAACATACTAGTCAACAACTAGCCAGTTTTATGTGTCTCATTCAGCCAGTGACTACTGCAGTCAAAGATTCATATAATCTTTGTATTATTATTTTATATTGTTATTTTTCATATTGTTATTTTTACATTGTTATTTCTGTATTTTACTTCATGTTGTGAGCCGCCCCGAGGCTTCGGTGAATGGGGCGGCATAGAAATGTTTTAAAAAAAAATAAATAAATAACCAACCCTTGGCACAATTTTATGTGTCCCTGTCCACCTGCACTCAAGCTGCATAGGGCAGGACCTGGTGTCAAGGTAGGCATAGTTGGGCAACCAACAGGGACTGTGTGATCAGAAGCCCCAGAGCCTCTTGTTCTGGCCTAGACAAGGAGAAGCAGCAGATAGCATTGTCTGTTTGCTCTGTTTCTCAAGCAAGTAGTAGCAATGGGAGGGGAGCCAGGGAGCTGTAACAATGTGGGTGTGAGAAGATGACTCGCTGAGGAAGGAGGCCCACTAATGGTGTCTTGCCCAAGGGCCCTACAAAAGCCTGGACCCAGCACTGGCAATATAGATGCAACCAAATTAACAATTACCTATCTTTCCTCAGGACAATCAAGGGATCACAAAAAATGTAAGCTTTTGAGATCTCTTCAGCTCAACATATTAAAAAAGCAAAGGGGTTGCTAGAAGAGCAAAAAAAAAAAAAAAAAAAAAAAAACCAAATTATAAAGTCACAACAGAGTCCCAGGATGGGATGCAGGCCATGTGCTGGTTACATTTTGGACATGCCTTTAGGTTGCCCAGAACAAAAATGGAAAAGCTAGCTCTTCTATTTGTAAAAATGTAACATCCTACTGTTGAAAGTGTTTCTGTCCTGGGAAAAACACACACATTCCTTTTACCAATCAAGCCCAGAGAGAAATTAGGCAGTCTTTATATTAACAAAGCAAGAAATTATTTTAGATATTGTACTAGTGTTTTGAAAAAGGGGAAAGTCTGGTGTAACTTAAAACAGAGTGGTCTTATTCAGTGAAAAGTGTGGCAAGACAGCATTTAGTATTAGAATAAACACAGGTTAGGATGAGCTTAGAAGTAGTTCGGTTCAATTTACTTTGTGTTTTTATACACTTCATTGAGGAAGGATATTGAACACTGTTCAACTACAAGCACCCCCAAAAGCTGGGTACATGAACTTTAAAAAGGCAGGGACAGGGCATAAAGTTACTTGACAGGAACCAATCCACATTCAATCCAGGACAACTAGGGGGGATGAACAAGAGAAGAACCCATTAATACAACACATACTGTATCATATCTTAGGCTTGGAAGCATGAACTGTCTGTATTATCCAACAGTGTTAACCTTCATTGCTGCTGAAATGGTTTGACCTTACTTTCAGTCCTTCCTCCAAATTCTCAGAGTAGTTCTTACGATAAAAACCACATAGTAGTGTATTGTGTAATGCAGTATATGAACTGTTGTTTTATGTTTGCAATTTATACCTGTGAATTCAGAAAACAATGGCTTTAGAAGTTATTTCAATCGGTGTCTAACTGGAAAAATAACAGCCCTCCTAAGCTAATGTTGTGACAAGAAAACAGAATGTGTTTCCTAGCTATATTCTGCTGTCAGAGAGCCGTTCTGAGGAAGAAGTAACTGATCTCATTGTCAGAATGGAGAACCATTATGATGTTGTGGTGCTTATCTTTTGGGGCTGCAGCATTCTGGAATGTTGAGTATGCTTGATGGAGCTGTGAAAGGGACAATCATTAAAAGAAGCCTATCACTGCTTTCTTTCTGCATTCATTATTCTAAAGTATAATCATGCTGTGCACAAACAATTATTCTGATAATAGATTTTTAAAATATTATCACTACAATCCTCTATATACTCACTTGGAAACAGAGGGAAACATTCTTCTGAGTAAGCATGTGCAGGCATGCATTTGTGTACTGTCTCACTGAAAGTAGCCAAGAAATCCTTGTTCATCTTCAAGGATTCACCTAGCAGAATTGTTTCAGCATGATAATGAATGGCCTACTAATTCCAAGTTCTGCCTAGCTGAGCACTGAGTCACCTGTGATTCATTTGTAACCCTGTACACTGAAAAAAAACAAAATCATTCAATTCTATCTGTGCATCCCAATTTTAAGGTACCACATGTTCAGGCGTGTCCTGTTACCCCACCCTGCTGGATTAGTTTCAAGCTCTCACTTCAGCCAATGCAGAGAGGATTCTTCAACTGGTGCCCATTCTGGCTTGTGAAAGTTAGTTGGGAAAGAAGTGATCCTCTGCTGCCTAGAGTTATGAATGGCTCATTCAGACAGAATAGGATTTAGGACAGGCTTAAATCTGCAACGATCCATTCTGTGTTAAATGCCTACCCTGCATTAGATTTCCTAATCTCTATGCACCATGGATGCCATCAGCTTTCCAGACCTCTGCAAGTCTTGTTTTCAGCCTGGTTATGCCAATGAGTCTACTAAGTCTCTTGGCATTTGTAGATGATCCATATCTAGAGACTGATAGGTGAAATGGCACCCTATTAATCCTGCAGATGGTTTCCTGGGAAGTGCCTCATGAAATATTGGGGTGTGTCCAAACGTACCTACTTCAAGAAGTGATGCTGCTATAGCTGCACATTTGTACTTTGTTCCTGTAATCTGCTCCCCAGAATTGAAGTCAGGGAAAACCAGTTCTGCATCTCTGGAGAAGCTGGTTGCTCATTAGATTGCCTTCTGATTGTCTTCTCTCCTGTACAATGTATTACACTACACACTGGAGACATTGGTATTATCAACTTTATTATTGTTGTTTTGAAATGGTATCAAATCAGAGTGCTTTGCATCTGATAAAATCATAGACAGGCTTCTCTCATATGCTCAGATTGTAAATTTTATATGGAGTCTAATGCTCTTGGTACAATACATCTTAGCTGATTATACCTGCTGCCTGCTGATAGCAGATGAAACTGTTCTGAGAAGAATGCACGGGAAAGTGGTAAATAAAGATTTCAAATATATGCAATTAAAATAAAACATCCAGCCCACTCCTTTTTTCATCTGGATGAGGCCCTGAATCTTGAGGATCTTCTCTGTGAGAGTGGGAACTTGTCCCCTCCTGAGGAACGTAAAGGAAAGTCTGGATAATGATCCAAGCTCCAGGTGTATCGAGGCCCTTCATGCTTGTAAAGACTAAGTTCCTCTTCTGGGCTTTATGGTTTTCCGAAAAGAAGAATTAGTTCAGTGCATGCAGGCGTTGTCCCAGGCAAGTGCAGGCACTGAGTACATATCAAACCATGGCTTCTCCAAGGAAGCAGCAAATAGGCCTTCTGCTAGTCTCTTAGCAGGCAATTGAATCCAAGCTGAGCAAAACAGTAAAACAGGGCAACGACGACTCTTTCAAGGAGTTGGGCAAAAAGGCTGATCAGGACTGCAGGCTTAGCTTGGAGCAAGGGTGGGTCTCTTCAGCTCTGTTCCCTGGGTCTGGAACTCTGCACAGCAAAGTTTGTTAGTAAGTTGCATTGGGAGGACTATGCTCTTTAAAAGCGAAAACAGGGTTAAAATTATGTACTGTGATGCTTTTTGAAGGCTGGGGAATTGGAAACAGAATTGGGTTTTGCAAAGGCATGAATGGTATAATGAAATATGGAACATGGTAATTAATGATGAACTGATGACAGAAATAAAAATTAAAAGAGGGTTAATGAAAGCAAATAAATATAATGAAATCTGGGAAATTTTTGTAAAAGCACTATTGATAGAAGGCAAAGGCTGTAAACCCAGGCAAGATGAGCTTCTGGAGGGGATATGGAAATAATTGAAGTATATTATATATAATTTATTGTTATGGTATGTGAATGGTGGTAGCATTGGTCTCCGGGGTGGCGGCACTTTATTATTTACTTTTTATTATTGCGTTTTTGTTATATTATTATTGTTGTGATGTATTGTAATTTTTTTTGTAAAAAAATAAATGGGGGGGGGTAAAAAAAATGGCTAGGGACTACCCAATTCAAGAAGTAGAGCATGCATGCCATATTTTAAATACCCGTGGTCTGCAGCATTATTTGTGCCATATTCTTTTTTTTCTCTCTCTCCCTCTTTAAAGAGTTATGTGTGTGGTTTTTTTAAAGCTTGTACACAGTTTCCAGTGCTGAATAACACATATCGTTTAGGGGAAAGCAGCAAAAAAGCCTTCTATTATATACTGGCTGTATACTACACTGTTGGCATTGCTTCAATAGTATTGTTCATGGGGTGGAGGTTAAGCCAGAAAATTACAGACATGTTAGTCTAATGTCTGTCCAAGATAAATTGCAGAAAAACATAATTAAAGGTAGAATTATTATATGCAGAAGAAGTCTTGCTGAGGAAATCAACATGGAAAGGAAGTCCTACAAAGGTAATTTTTGGAGTCCTTTAAGAATTTTAATAATCATGCAGATAAAGATGATTCAGCTTTCATTTCATAAAAGCGTTTGGTAAATTCCCTTGGGAAACAATCCTGAATAAGCTTGGCATTTATGAGATTAGACAATGAGTGCTCTTGTGGAATAGCGACTGGTTACCAAACGAGGCAAAAGAGAAGAGGGAAGGAATACACGTTCAGTTCTCAGAATGAAAAAAAGTGTTTGTGACCCCAAGACTTTATATTGGATCTAGTAGTATTCTGCGTCATACTCCAACCCTTTCAGAAGAGCTTCTGACTCCACCCTCAGGATGGCGCCTGAGGGCTGGGCAGCTGGAACGCAGGACACTTCTTAATTGGTCCACTCATTTTGTCTGTTGTCTCCAGACAGGGTCAAGGAACGTCCTCTGTCTCCTCTCCCCACAAATCTGCCATGTCCCCCTCCTTTTCCAAAGTGAGCTGCTTCTCTGCCTGAGAATCTTCACTGGGTAACCTTGAAGCTACAAAGCCATCTTCCCCTACTCTGCTGCTCCACTTCCTCAGAATCAGGCAGTACTACTTGAGCAAACTGTAAAGTGCAAGAGCTGGGCCCCCTCTGTACAGAGTGCTGTTATGTCCCACGCTGTCATCTTCTTTCTGTCTAACATATGAGATTCCAGCCCTTCCTCAAAGGACTTACTGGATGGGTTCACATATATCAATAAGTAATAGTGAAAACCACCATGGCTTGTCATTTTGTGTGAGCCCAGCAAGCGTGGTGAAGGGTGGTCAGGATGGCTTCTACAGATGGCTTCTACATGGAACTACAGAGGAAAGCAGGGCTAGTAGCCACGGATAGCCTCCTTTATCACAAATCTGTCCAATTCCTTTTTAAAGCCATCCGGATTGCTGTCCATCACCATTTCCCGGGGCAACAAATTCCACAGTTTAACTATATGCTGTGTGAAGTAGTACTTCTTTTTATCTGACCTAAACCTCCCCCCCACCCACCCGTCAGCTTCAGGGAATGACCCTGGGTTCAAATGTTATGGGAGAGGGAGAAAAATGTCTTTCTCCATTTTCTCCAAGCCATGCGTTATTTTAAACACCTCTATAAGGTCTCCCCTTACTTGCCTTTTTTCTAAGCTGAACAGACCCAATTGTTGTGATCACTCCTCATAAGGAAGGGAGTTGCTCCAGTTCATTTTTTCATTGCTCTTCTCTGTACTTTTTCAAACTAATAATGTCCAGAAGGTGACCAGAATGGAACACAATATTCTAAGTGTGGTCATACCAAAGAGTTGTATAAGGGGAATAAAATCTTGGCAGTCCTATTTTCTATTTCATTCCTAATTATGCCTAGCATGGCATTTGCCTTTTTCACAGCAGCTGCACACTGGGACAACATTTTAATCGAGCTTCCCGCTATTGCCCCAAGATCCCTTTCTTGCTCAATCACCACTAGTTTAGATTTCATCAACTTTATACTAGAAGTTGCAATTGTTTGCCTCAATATGTATTACTTAACACCTGCTCACATTTGAATTGCATTTGTCATTTTGAGGTTCATTGGCTTAGCTTGAAGAGATCCTTTTAGAGCTCCCCACAATCCCATTGGTTTTACCTAAATTATTTGTTGTCATCAACAAAACTGGCCACTTCACTGCTTTTCTAATTCTAGATCATTTATGTATAGGTTGAAAAGCATTGGTCCTAGTACAGAACGCTTTGGAACTCCACTGGTTACATCTCTCCATTGGGAAAAAAAACCATTTATTCCTACTCTTTGTCTTCTGTTCTTTAACCAGTTAGTGATCCACCAAAAAAAGGTCTCTTTATTACATGACTGCTTAGTGAGGCTTTCTCAAAACCCTTTTGGAAATCCAAGTAAATAATGTCTACTGATTGTCCCCATTTGTGGGCTTATTGAGACTTGCAAAGAATTCCAGTAGGTTAGTGAGACAAGACTTTCCCATGCAGAAACCGTGCTGCTTTTTTCTAGCAGGGCTTGTCCCTCTATGTGCTTACTGATTCTACCATTAATAATGCTTTCAAACAGCTTATCCAGAACAGATGTTAAGCTAACTGGCCTGTATTTCCCCAGACTTCCTTCCAGAATACATATAGTCAGGGACAGGCATCTGCTCTGCATCCTCTGGTTTTTTTTTTTAAACCAGATTAAAAAAACTCCCCAAAACATTCAACTTCTCTGCAATCTCCTTGTCTTTTAGTGTCTCCTTCTCTTTTAGTGCTCCTTTAATTCCATTATTGTCCAATGGGCCAACTGCCTCTTTACCTGTTTTCTTCCTTTTGATATATTTAAATTTTTTTTATTGTTGGCCTTGCTGTTGCTAGCAATATGCTCCTCAGTCTGTTTCCCTCCTTCTCTGATTGTCTGCTTGCATCTTCCTTGTGCAAGCTTACGGCTGCTTCTGTCTCCCCCACTCCCCCCAATTTGGGCAAGATGTCCTTTTTTCCCCCCAGGAAGCTTTCTGCTTCCTAATAGCTTCCTTGACTCTATCAGTTAACCACACTGGTGATTTCCTGGACTTTGTGTTACCTTTCCTCACCTGTGGTATGCATATTATTCATGCCTCTGTTACAGAGCTTTTGAGTAATCTCCAAGTGCTTTGAAGCCATTTAAACTTGATTCACTTCTTCAACTTCTTTATCAGTTCCCTCATTTTTGACGAGTTGCCTCTTTTGAGGTCAAAAGCAACTGTGTTTGACCTCTTTAGCAGTTTTCCACCTAACTATATTAAATCTGATACCATGATCATTGTTCTCTTTTGGCTCAATAACATGGACATTCTGTACTATGTCCTGGACAACCCTGCCTAGGACTAAATCTCCTGTCTGGTTGGTTCCATGACCAACTTGCTCTAGGGCACAGTCATTTAGGACATTGAAACATTCAACCTCTCAGTCAGACTGGAACTTTTAACCAGTCAAAGCATGTATTCTGTCAAAGTGTGGGTAATTGATCTGTCTTTGTTGGAGGCCTCCCTGATTTCATTTCCCATCTCAAGATCACCCTGAGCATTCCAGTCTGGGAGATGATAGCATACTCCTATGACTTAGTTAGTTTTAGAAGCAAGCATTTTCACCCATAGTGCTTCTGCGGAGGAGTCTTCACACTTTAGATCAGAGCAGTCCAGCTTTTTGTACCTTGAGGGCCACATGAGAACTTTGACATAGAATATGGGGGTTGCACAATGAATTACATTTCCATATCATAAAGTGTTTGCAATATATTTATTTAAAATACACAATTAATATATTTAATTAACCATTAAACAAGGGAGAAAACCAATATGAGGTCTCAGAATTGGCTTTTTTCTGTGAGTTTGAAGAAACAAAATGGATTGTATGCCAGAAAACAGGGAGGAAGAAATGAGGGAGAAATGACTGAGGTCTCAGAGTTGGCCTTCCTGTGCAAATTCAAAGACACAAAACTGTCTGTGTGCTGGGATACAGGTTCAGACTGAAAAGATAGTTATGTAGTGAAATGGTCAGTTTGGAGTCACAGGCAAAACTATGCTGGTTTTTGTTCACCTAGCAACTTCATTGGGATGTCTGAACTTGAAAATGCGTTACAAGCTGATTGATGTCTGCCTTGAGTTGTGTTGTTGACATCCACAGGAAACTCTTGAGTGAATTGCCTGTTCAGTTGTTTTGAGTTTTGGACTTGATGAAGTTCATGTTTGAAAAAGCTTGTTTATAGATGTATGTGGAGCCGAACATTGACAATATGCAAAGCCTGAAATTGTGAAACAATACAAACTGCTCCTGTGAAAGCAATTTGAAGAACTCTGTACCTGTGGAAGAAATGGGTCAACCTGAAGTTCATAAAGTTCCACCTGACAGTGGGGTTCCACACTCGAAATGTTGATTGTTCTGAATAGCACGAGTGAGGAGTGAAGTTCAGTGAAGTCATGAAATTGTACTTCAACATTATGTTTCAGCATGTCCAAGTAAAGTTGATAGGGGCTAAAATCCGCAGAATCTCCAAGTTCATCATACACCTCCTTGCAAGCAGGAAAATGAAAAAAGTCACCATGTTCAAACTGCTTCACAAGCAAAGAGCTTGTGCTAAAACCCAGCAATTGCAGTGCACATCTGACAAACGCCATGATTTGTAACCTGAAGAGATGTATTGAGGATGTTAAGGTGGCTCGTGATATCAGTTAGAAACACTAGTTGTTCAATAAACTCAGTATCAACCATCTTCTGCTGAAAAGTCTCATCACAGTTCATTTCAGTGAGGAACAGATGCAACTCTTTCCTGACTGCAAAAAAAAAAAAAAAAAAAAAAATTCAAGACATTTTTCTGGACTAAGCCAGCAGACATTAGAGTGAAGGAGAAGGTCTCTAAGCTCCACATCAACCTCTTTGAGAAAACCTTTAGCTTTCCATGAAGGAAGGAGTGAACAATTTCCACCTCAAATCACATTTGTGATCTTAAAGACCATCTCCATGGCATCCTGCAGTTTTAGTTGGTTGGCACAAAGAGATTCCTGATGAATGATACAGTGAGTGAAAGGACACTTGACACCATGTTTCTGAAGCAAACCCACAAATCCTGAAGTTTTCCCTTTCATCAATGATGAACCATTTGTTGGTACGGAACTTAGCTTTTCCAGACTTCCAATTTTATTGGGTACAGTTACAACATCTTTGTAGATTTCATCTCCTGCTGTTGTTCCATGAAAAGAAGCCATGGCTAGTAGCTCCTCAAACACAGTGAAATCACTGCGCATGCCCCGGAGGATTATTATGAGCTGTGCAGTGCCCATCACGTCACTGCTCTCATCCACAGCAATTGAAATATATTCTGTGTTCGACAATTTCTCATGCAACTTGTCCAACACATTCTCAGATAAAAACTGTACCCGACATGATACTGCTTGATGTGAAAAGGACACCAGTTCGAAATGCTTTGCTCTTTTTTATCCTGAAAGGCTTTGGTCATACATATGGCACAGGATTTCATTAATTCACCATTGTTAAATGCTTTCAGATGTTGCTCAATTGATTTTGCCAGAACAAATGGTGCTTGGCAAGCAAATATCTGGTCAGAGATCCATTTCGGAAAGAATTACGTCTGATAAGCGAATTTCCTCATTAGTTCCTTAACAAGGGTTTCTCTTGCTTCATTTTTTACATTATAACACTTTGACACATGATTCGCTACATAATGACAATTGATATTGTACTGTTGGAGCACACTGACTACCTGCATGCACTCATGACATTGTGCCTTGTTGCTAGATCGCACAAAAAGATCGTGCAGTGTTCAGCAATCCTGAAAACGATGTTTCTCATCTTTGAACCAACCTCTTTCCCTTCCCACTCATGGCACTGGGACAAATAACAATAAAATGTGGTGTTTTTCAACATGGAAATAATCTAACTATAGCACTTATTGTTTAGAACTGGAAATGAAGTAATGACCTCATGGTTCAGTATGACAAGACTACAGTTTGTTCTTGAGCACTGGTATTTTGTGCCAATAATAAAGTTGTCTTCAATAAGAGATTACAGGTTGGTCCTTCTGTGCTGATCAGAATTTTCTGGAACTTGTTACTGTTTCTGGCACTGGTTAATCAACTGATTGCTTTATAGGCCTCTGCAACCTGGGCTCACTTGTGGCAGCTGCTTAATTTTAAGATGATTTTAGGACTAACTGAATGAAAAAGAACACTTTGTGAGTTTTCCTTCTCTAACCACACCCCAAGCCCAGTGACTGCTTCTCTGGGGTGGCCCATCCCTTTCTTCCCTGTTTTTTCCACCCAGTGTGCCCCCGGCCCCTCTTCCTTCTTGGAATTGGCGCACTGAGCCTCTGATCCAACAAACTCTCCCTAGCATGCCCTGCCTGCTCCTGCGGACGAGCGTAAAGATCCTCAGCTCCTGGATGCCTTTGTGCTCGCCAGCTTGTGTAGCGCAGGGCGTGCTGGGGCAAGTTCTCTTGAGGCTGTCAGCCTAACCCATTCTCTTTCTGAGCCTCAGGAAGAAAGAGGGACAGGCTAGAGGCCTCAGGAGAGTTCATCGCAATCATGCCCCCGCCATTGCTGGAATCCAGACTTTAAGCGGCAAGACAGCCACAGAAAAAAGGCCTTGGTGGCTAGATGCTGTCTGTGGGCCATGTATTGGTCAAGCCCCATGTTCTTGTGTTTTGATATATCTTTTCACAAGTTCATTGTTTCATTGAACAGGTCATGTTTACACATCAAGGAAATATCCTTACTTTTTCTATGTGCCTTATTGTTCTCACATACACTTCACATTACAAAGCAGCTGAAGGCTGAATAATCACAGTAGTCTCACTCATCTAGCCCTCAGCTTCGGCCACTCCCTATCCCAGCCAAGTGGACAGAAAAGGAGAAACACTCAGCCAGCTACACCTGTTATACTCTCCTTTCACTTCTCCTAAATTATAAATGAACAGGCAGCAGATTTCAGTCTGTTCCATTCTGGGTTGCTTTATTGAAAGTTTCTCCATTTGGGATGTGATCAACAAATCCAAAATTGTACATTTGTCAATCTTTAGAGAAAACAGAAATATAAATACCTTAAGAGTCATTCAATGATTATTGTCAAATTACCTTGTTAAATAACTTGTTCATACATGTGACTTAATTTTGTTGGGAACCAGTACCAGGCATCTATTTAGCTGATTATAGGTGACAGCAAGACAAAGAATATGAAGAAGGAAAAAAACCAATTTTTAAAAATATAGCAACAATAAAAATACCCACCCTGATCTAGCAGGACAGAACAGGCTAAATGAGAACTCAGGATGGAATAAGGAAACCCAGGAAACAGGAGGAACAAGAACAGGAAATCCTGAAAAAATGCCTATTGAACTTGTACTCTGGATCCTTGCAACAATTACAAATGTGGCCACAAACCTGAAAAGATTGCCTAGCGCTGAGTAATAGAATGTATATGAGCTAAAGCACTTGGTTACATGTCCTGACAGATATAAGTAGAATAAAAACTCAGTATAGAAACAGAGAGTGCTGAGCCCTAATTACATTGTCATTAGAAACAAGAGCCTTTCCAAAAGGGCAAGGCTTAAACCAAGCAATTCCTATATAGTTCATCTGGAAATCACCCAGTAGTGTGAATCACAGTTACTAGGTGTATGACACATCAAGCACAAGAAAAACAAAATAAAATAAAACAAAAGGATTCCTGAAAGATATTTCGGGAAAGCAGTGGAACAACCATCCTTGAGACTAGACACTTGAACAAGGAGATTTGACAGCTCATGGTGAAATTCTGTGCAGATCTTCTTGGAACAAGTCCCAGTGAGCTCAGTAGTACCCACTCCCAGCCTAAGAGAACTTTCTAGGATAATTCAGTCATTTTCATTTCTCATTAAGGGGGAACGAAAAAGGAGACAAGTTTTGTAGCATGTCTGAAAAACTAACAAATGGACATATAACTGCTTTCTGTTATTAGGTGTATGACAGTAATATGTAGATGAAACTACTGTCTTATAAAATGGTATGATTTTATGCTTAATGCATAAATTCAAGGGAAAAATGTTTGCTTGGTTAGGTCATAGAAACATTATTATTATTACTAATATTTCTATACTGCCCATAACCAAAGCTCTCTGGGTGGTTCACAACATTAAGTCACCCACCCAGATTTCAACCAGGCCTAGCCCTGCTTAGCTTCCAAAATTAAGCAGGATCAGGCACTTCAGGCTATAGCAAAGTTATAAATGTTGAAGTCTATCTACTTGGCCATTTTCCTTTGGATAAGTCTCTTAGATACTATTTGTCTAGAACCTAAGTTGTGTATACTCTAAGTTGAATATTGGAATTAGTTTGGGGAAAAAAGGCACACTTTTTGGGTCTGGCAATCTCCCCAGTGCTCTCTATGTATCTCCATGTAATATTATTTTTCTGTGAGCTATAACAAATTATACAACAATGCACTTCAACTTTCCTGAATAGTTTCTCCAATAAAATTATGTTTTGGATGGCATATTTTAATGCAGAGTTTGTTTGTTTTTTGTTCTAGGTTGGGTTGAGAGTCTGTGACTGGTTCAAAGTCGCCCAGTTAGGTCTATGGGAGAATGGAGATTAGAACGCAGATATCCTGAGTCCCAGTCCTGCACTCTTAACCACACCACCACACTGGCTCTTATTTGTACTATGGGAGGGACGGAGGGAGGGAGGGATCTATCTATCTATCTTGGTAGGTCCCTGAGATTCTATAGCAGCCTTTGGATATGTTCCAACTCCTATCATTCTAAGCTAGCTGGCCACATTCTATGTTCTATAGTCTCTACATCCTCTGAGAAAGTAAGCAGCTGTCAGTGTTTAAAGGAAATAGACCTAACAATGCTGAATGATAATAATTATGGAGTTTTAGCATGTTTCTATTCTATTGTCAGTTTATCTTGTTCTAAAATGCCAGTACTAAGAACAGGTAAGTCAAAGAGAAAGTAAGAACAATTTGAATTCTGAGTTGCACTGGAATCATGTGTATGCTCCTTCCATTTTCTTTGAAACAAATGTATAAAATAAATACATTATTTAGGACTGGGTATAAATTGATCTGAGACCTGCAACAGCAGTCTCAGTTATGCATGCAGATTATGTGGCACAAATAGAACCAGCTGGTCTCTTCCTGTTGCCAGTTCACGAGATCATATTATAAAGGTGTGGGCTAGCTCTGCCCCAGTATGTCCCACAGACTTGCATGGTTTCAGATGGTGCACATCCTGGCAAGTGACAGCAGGAAGAACAGAGGACAAGAAAAAAAAAATCCCAAGTAAAAAAGAGTAAGTCTATACTGAAAGAAATAAAGTATTGGTATACCTTTTTCTTTTTTTATTGCTTTCTGGAAAAAAGGAAGTACAGAAAGGAAGAAAAATGTAAAAGAAAAAGAAAAATGCCCAAGGATCTTACACAAATATAACCCATATATTCATAAGCTGCAAATTCCCATAAAAGCAAAAAAATCCTATCTGTCTGTCAATTTGTAATTTGTTGAGGTTCCCAAAAAACATAATTATAGCTCTCTAAACTAATGAATTTTCCAGTCACTTTGAATCAATTATAAATCATCAATAATATTTTACGATGTAGTCAAAAGCATCTAGAAAAGTAAATGCTGCTGTCATCTTCTTCTTCTTGACCAATTCCATTACATTAACCACATACAAAACATTATCTTTCATAAGTCTTTTTGGGGCAAACCCAGTCTGGTCTGTATAAACCTGCTATTTTATACATTTTCTTAGTCTTTTTCCATGATTGAAGTAAAAAGTATGTAATCCACATTTCATAATGATGTGGTCAGTAAGAATGTGGCATGGTGGGGTCACTGCCTTCTTTGTACATCAGTGTTATATGGGCTTCTTGCCATGTTGGCAGTAGTAGTTCTCTTCATTCATTCATTCATTCTCATTCATTACTTGTTTGCTGAAGTGGTAATACAGTAGAACCTTGACTCACGAACTTAAGCTGTTCCAGGACTCTGGTCATGACTCAAATTGGTCATGAGCCAAGTCAAATTTCCCCATAAGGTTCAATTTAAATAAAGTTAATCCATTCTGTAGCTATTTTTTTGATCACAAAAATTTGGAGCAAAGTGACAAAGTACAACAAAGATCATGGTCATCCCCCCAGCATGACTGCGATCGCGCCCGTGATCCCTGCTTGAGTGCGCCCGTGATCGCAGTCATAGATGAGCACACTGGTGCGGGGGAGACAGGCGTGATCACGATCGTCACCTGATGCAGAGTTCGCAACCTGAGGCAAAAGTTTTCAGAAATTCTTGTTTGCGACCCAATTTGGTCATGAGCTGAGGTGTTTGTGAGTCAAGGTACCACTGTATTAATTTTTTCTCTAGAGTCTAGGCATTTGTAGTACATAGCAGAGAATCCATCTGGTCTGAGTGCACTTTTAAAAAAAATTCTGATAGCTTGTGATAATTCTTGAATAGTGACAATATCATTCAGTATTGTCCTGTGATTGGATGTAAGTTTTTCAAGAGATGTTTCTTCTATATACTGCTCCATTCCATCTTCTGAAGTTGGTATTTTTGTGTATAAATTTGGAAAAAAACCCTAGTGAACTGCTCATGAATTTCCTTTTCCATGTATGAAATTTCATTGACTTTTCCTATCCTATTAGAGATCTCCTTTCCATTTCTCTTTTAAGACATTATCTTCCAGGTTTATTTGCATGTTCAAAACATTTTTGTTTTAAAAATCTCATTTTTGTGTCTCTTCTGTCTCTATCAGATCTAAACAGCAGCATGGGGAAGGAGGTACTCTGTTAATTTTGTATGGCAAGTTTTTAATGATGTTTTAATATGATGTATTTTATACTGTATTTTTAGTGTGCTGTTGTGAACGTGACTATAGAGCCTCAGATGTTGGGTGGCATAACAAATTAATTAAATTTTCCAAATTGATTTTGTGGGCAGCCAGACAGGTCCTGTTACTTCCCATTGATGGCTGACTATAGGTTGCTATGTGTTTCACAGTAGAATCAGTAAATTCAGAAATTGTTATCCAAACTTAAAAGCATTTGAGACACTCTGTCCTAAACCACAAATTATTAAATATGACTAGTAGCAGTACTAACAGTGAAATTATTTTATCATCATTAATTCATCTGCTTTTGTCCATCAGAGCTTTTGCAGTTGGTAAACTCCTGCATATAAAGATCCATCTTTTTGAGCTGTCATGACTCATTTGTGAAGACTTTTGCTGGTAAAATCATTCACACCTCTAACACTAGGTTAGATATAGTGTAATGGCAGGATGTCCTGTTCACACTATCTTTTCACAATTGTTTATAGCACTTTCAGATGTGATATCCTCAACATGCTATTCAACTTACTAGTGTGGATTTTACTCTCAACCATTTTGGTATTTAGCATCAATATTTGGAGGGGAGTGGCTGACTGGGCGCAAAAGGTAGTTGATACTTCTTGAAATTGGGAACAGCCCCTAACTGACTTGAAAAAGCCAGTGCTTTTTTTGTAAGAAAAATGGTGCCGGAACTCATGAAATTATTTACCTTTTGCATGTAGTCAATCACTGAACACATACCCACACATGTCAGTTGTGTAATGAAACATAATGGTCGCCGCCTGCAGTAAGCTCTCAGCGTGCGACCACATGACTAATCATAAGTCAAGCAGCGCCATCACAACCAGCGCAGACGAAGTACACATGCATCGGATTCAATACTCAAGCAGCCCGCTTGCACCGTTTTAATGATTTTGCCGCCCACCTGCTACACTCAACAGGGGAATTCAAGTCCACGTGGACCAAACATCAAATTTTCAAAAGTGACTTTTGAAACTCGGAAAATCTGTCAAAAAAAGGTGCCGGAACTCCGTTCCGGTGCATTCTATGAAAAAAAAAGCACTGGAAAAAGCTGATTGTGAAGCCACTCCTAACAAAGCTTTCATTTTTTTAATTTAAGCTATGGTTTGGGAACAAGCCAGGATCCTCTCTGACCCAGCTGTGGGAGAGACCTCTTCAAAAGGAGAAGGTTGAAAATAGAATCTCCTTGTTTCACAGAAGACTGGGCAGACCTGCTGCAGACCAAAGGCACCCTGAGGAATGCAGTCACTGGGGTGCCTCGCTGTGGTTCCAGTAACACCTTTGATCCTGTTCCAAGCCTTGCTGTGATCTAACTCTTCTCCCTTGTCTTCTGCTTCTTCAGCACAAAGGTGGCAGCAAAACCAGCGGGACACTCAGAATTGCCAGAAACGTGCCCGTTTGGATGTCAGAAGGCCAGGGGCCTACTCAGGAGTACAGAGCTACTCATGAGAAAAGGTTTACTCAGTCAGAGGGATACTAGCTCCCTGAGATAGGATCTGAAATCACAGTTTGATCTTGGCATATTCTCATTAGCCTTTGTTTAAACAAGTCACTGTCCCCCAAGCTCAGACATCACAGGGAACTGTGGGAAGCTATGGGAACTGTGGGAAGCTTCCACTGCACAAAATGGAGAGACAGAGGAAGCATGTGAGCACAAGGCTCATGTAGGCTCATTTATATAATAGGAAACCACTGTTTCCTGTTATGTCTGAATCAGTCATAAGTCCAAGTGTGACAGTTTTGGTTTATGCATCAGCAATCCTGACACAGTAAAGAACACTGTTCTGGTAGTAAGACAGGCTCTGCTGCTAATCACAGGTTTAGCAGGAAGTAACCTCTTCTAATACTCACTGTTCCTTCTCAAGAACTTGCATCAGGAGACTTTGAAGGAATAAAGAGTAGGGACGACATTGGGCTGATGTGAAGGATGGGATTGCATCCAGGGGCCCAATCCTATCACTTGCGCTCTCTGTGATCAGAAACCCTCAAACTCCAAGACAACTGATCATCCAGTGCACTGTAAGAGGAGTAGCAGAGGGCATCGTCTTCACCTCTCGGTTCTCCTGTCCTGCAAATTTAACTAAATAGATGTTTTAGCATTCTAATGAGGACACTTCTGCAGGGAAAGAGAGGAACCTAGAGCCTCTTCTAGAGGCTCAGGATCTCATACTCTGGCCTGTCCAGGCTCCTTCCTTCTTCTGTCCCTTTCCTCCTCCAAGATAGTTTTTCTGACCTCAGCGGGTAGCCTTTACAGCTATTTCCACACAGCTCAGAGGGGGAAGGGGTGGGCGTTGGAGCTCTGTCTCCCCTTTCTGATGGAGGAGCACTATCTCCAGCCTCAGGAAGCAGAATCCCCAGGATGTTTTCCCAGAAACCATAGGATTGCTTTTCAGATATCTTTATTTTTATGAGCTTATTATAAATCCAAGCAAGACATATCTGTAACTCCCCTCCCATTTTCAACAATTTATTAAATGTAAGTACAACAATTCCCACTGGCACTCTGAAAATTATCTTAGAGACACTGCATTCTTAACATACTGTTGGCATTTGTTAATTTGCTAATTTCTTGTGTTTCTGGATTGTTCTAAATATGATGCAGCTTATTACATCATATTTAAAACAGGACTTTGTTTTTAAAACAACATTCTACTAGGTCTCTTCCTTCTTCTTTTAGAAATGTGTTCAGTTAATGGGATTTGGGGGTTCTATTCTTAGGCTTAAAGTTAAGAGAGAAGGAAAATACAGGAGCCGATGCTAAATTTATATTGTACTAGGATTCCTAATTCTAGCTTCTGTTGAGCTCTTTCAATGAATCTCACTCTGTTTGACCTTAGCCTCTTTGTGTCTTATGTTTCCTATTTACATTACTCAGTGTCACATATGTAACTATATATGAGTTGAGAACTGCAAGAGAGAGTTGAAAGCAATTATTAAAAGTGGAACATTTTAATTCTGAAAACCCATTAGTAGGGTTGAGTCATTTGGGTGTGGTGCTGAAAATGATGCAGGGAAAATGCAGTCATTGTCCAGCTCACTAGGTTATATTTTAATTTAAAAATCAAGACTGTACAGACCTGTTAAAGGCAGTGACCCATATCAGTTAATATTATTTTGGAGTCCATTCATGTGGTGTAACAAGTCTCAGCATGTCTCCTAAAATACTAGGTGCAAGATAGACTAATGGAGCCCTGGTTAGCCAGGAGTGCTTGTGAACAGCAGATGGAGCCATCTATTTGGCTGAAGTATCAATGATTCTTTAAATACCATGTTTAAATACCTCTTTAAATAGCATAGTCAGGGATTCTGGGAATTGTAGTCCAAAATATCAAAAGGCACTAAGGTGCCTACCTGTGATACAGTAGATAGAATAATGGCCTCGTGAGACCTGTGTTCAGATTATAGCACAGTTTAAAGCGTATGAGGAAAACATGGGAATAATGGACATTTCTCAATTTAACTTACCTGACTGGTTTGTTTTGAAATAAGGAAGCAGGAGGTTATATCCCTGTATGCCTCCTTACTCTGAGGATATCCATAAGGTAGCGGATAATTGAAATGAAGCTCCTGCTGCTTGAGTTTCAAGCAAAAGCAGTTGTTGTGACAGAATGATAGTCTTCACTCTCTTTTGTATTTCTCTGTGTTTGCTGCATTTTTTCTGTGTTATGGTGGAGATGGCAACAATTTAGTAATGGAGAAGTGGTTGCTGGGAAATAATCTCATACTTCTTGCATGAACAATGTGCTGATCATTCTAGTATCAGGCTTTGAAGTGGGTGTATCAGGAGGAAATCCTGGGTGTTGAATCATTAATGTGTATTTACCCTCATTTTGAAGGAGAGAATAAAAAAAGTTATCATGGGCAAAGAATAAACTACAGTCATTAAAAATAAATCAAGAAACAACAATACTCTGCACAGAGCTTGTCATTATTACATATTTGTGCAGCATTTTATGTTGCATAAGTACAACATGCATGATATTAAATAAAAAACAGGTTGCTTTGTACCTTAGGCAAAACCTTTGGAACAAAGGGGAAGCATAAATCACGTGATGTATAGTTAAAACACATGCAGCTGCATTTCCCCTAAACAAACATTAAGCAACAGTCTAAATTCCATGGGTTACACCCTTGCATGGCTAAATGCTGATAAAGCACAATCCACTTAGGAGTTAGTATAGCAAAAGATAGTATATGCCTTCCAAGATATTCAACATGCTCAGACAAAACAAGCACCAGCATATATTACACAACTTCTGACTTTGGCAATAGAAAGAGAGGAAAACGCTTAAAGCAAAGAAGCAGAATTCTCCCATGTGGATGACATTTCTACAGCTTCTCTAAAGTTTCGGGAGATAAAACATGCCAAGGCACTCATTTCTTGTGATATAAATGTGCATGTGCTCCTTCACAAGCAAGAAGTAAACTGAGAATAAGTTCCAAATGGTAGGTCCACCTTGCCAGAAGAGTATCCTATATAAGATGGCATTCAATCCCATGCAAGTCAATGTATCTCTGAGCCAGTATTAGCTGCTGTATGCCTTTCGAACTGGAAGTGCGAGTGACTGAAACAGTGTCTTTCAGTATGTGAAGCATGTGTTCTTCCATGGAGCTATGGTCCCGCCTCAGTATTCAGTGAGGTTTAGTCCCAAGCAGGTGTGCGCAAGACTACTGCCTTAAGTATTTTTGAAGTCATATGGAAACACTTGAATTCTAATCAAGAGAGGTTACGTGTATGTGGTGAAGTACTCTTATTGCCCCCACACCCCAGCACCATAATAGTGTTTCATAATGGCCTTCATCATGAAATACCAGACCACAATCCAAGCCAGCCGTAATGTACTTAGGCGGGGGAAAGAATGCATACAGTTGGAGAAGCAGATTCCCCCCTGCCCCCACAGCTGGCCACTTGGCAGCAAAGGCAGACTGCTTCTCCATTGCAATCAGCTTGCCTTTTTAACCTTTAAAATATCTTAACCGTGGGCATGCTTCACTGTTATCCTATGGATGTTTTAGCACTGCAAGCTGATGTTTTTCCTAGATGTAATCCATATGGCTGAAGGAAGCTTTTCACTCTTTGCAACTGAGGTCACACAGTAATTTAAGAGAATCTGGGAATATAGGGAATAATCTGGGCCTTTTAGCTTTTGGGATTCTGTCATTCTTCTAACATTGGCCATTTAGGAATAAGTATCTTTGTTTACTAGCAGTCCAGCTATTAATGTAAAGGAGATTCAAATTCTATTTAATTTGGAATATTTTCCTGGAAAAAAATATTTCTCTTTTGGAAGAGAAATTACACAATGTAATTCTTTACCTGAGAAAGTTTTGAATTTTTTAGTTATTTCTTGCCATTGTTCATTTGCCTACATGTCTTTCCAGTAACTATATTAATAGAACCTGTGCTTGAAATAGCCTTGCGAGCTGTACAGAACATATGAAGGACATTTACTGAGGAAAGAGGATTAGGCAAAGGAGCTCAAATTAATGAGACTCCTTCCTTAAGTGCTCACAGGCTTTTGCTCTGTAATCCTGATGCCCTCCTTCTCATTTCTTTTTGATGTGTTCCTGTTTGTATGTGTGTGCTTGCTCTAGCAGAATGACATTCCTTCCCAATTTGTCTTCCTTTTCACTATCATCCATGTTATATCCATGAATGCTAGTTAACTATGTCTTGCATTCTGCAAACATAAATATAGTCTTGGTTGTCAGTAGAAAGTGTGGTGTACTGGTTGAGAATGTGAGACTGGGACTTCAGTGATCTGAGTTCTAGTCCCTGCTCAGCTATGGAGCCAACTGGGTAACTTTGGGCCAATCAGACTCTCAGCCCAACCTACCTCACAGGGTTGTTGTGGTGGAGATAGGATTTTGAGTAGCAGCAGGAGAATGATGTAAGCCACTCTTAGTTCTTTAAAAGAGAAAAAAGCAGGATATAAATCTAATAAATCAAATTGCTCTTCTGACCTGAGACTTTCAAGGGTAAACTCCAACACACCTACACTCCATCCCCGCAAGGTTTGGCTTGCTCTGTGTTTGCGGCTATTCTAGGTGCACTTGTGTGCCAAGTTTTGTTCATCAGATGTGCAAGTGTCCACAGGCCTCTGATTCATTAGACCTAAGAGCTTAGCACACCTCATTTTATCAACCCTTAAAATGTTGTTTCTAAGTATGTTGGTACAAGGTTCCCTTGCTAACCAGTAGAAGTGCCACTTGGGGATCTCTGTGTGGAAGAGAAGGGAAAGGTAATTTACTGGCACCAAGCTGGTCTGGTCATCATGGCAAAGGGAAACCAACCTGGCCCTTTCCATCAACCAGATGAGAAGCTCATACTCCAGTGTTTGCTTTCCTCTTCCCACCCTATTCCTTTTTCGTTCTGTACTGTGTCTATTCCATAGTGATCCTGCAGGCAGGGACTTTCTTATTTTTCAACATATGCACAGTGGTTAGAAAATGTTGGTCACTGTGTTATATTAATACAATAATATCTGAAATGGTTTTGGGCAAATTTGTATTAAAAGAATGAGGATTAATGTAATTATTTAGGGAAAATCTGGACTAGGATTAAGGGAGTCTGCTCATCTGAAGATAAATTAAATGAGGAGGAATAATCTGATCCTGCCTGATAGTCACTTTTTGATATTCCCTTTCTGTCCTTGGGCAAATTACATTTCTCTCAGCCTCATTAGCCTGCCTTCTGTAAAATTGCTGTTGGCAAATGTGAGATCAAAAGAGTGGTTTGCTGGTTGGGACTGAGACCCTATCTCTGGTATACTGTAGTCTCAGGAAAATCACTTACATCCATTTAGCATGTTAATTTATTTCCAACAGTAACTAGTCAAAGGTCTCTGGAAAGCAGGGCACTGCAAAACGAACATTCACCTTCGTGTTGTCCCTGCCTTGGTATTTGGAAATAACAGCCTGCTTCAAATCATGGTGATTTCATTTAGCCATTGCAGCTAATAGGAGGAACATTTGTAGAGCCTGGGTGAAATGATGAAGAGGTGGTTTGGATACCTGGAGGCAAGGGAAGGTTTGGTGGTAGTTGTTTGGCAGGGGGAAATGGGACTGATGCACTTCCACTTTGTGGAGCCAACTATGTGTCTCTACTGTGTGATTCTGACCTGGTTACTTTGCCTTCCTGTCACCCTAACACTTCACTTGTTTCAGCAGAACTAGTCCTTTCCTGATCTACTCTGGCAAGCAGCCAACAACTCATTCAGAAACAATAGTATAATGTAGCTATATAACAGAATGATAACAGCAAAGTGGCATCTTATGGGAACTCAAACCACTACAGGTGATCTCAGTTTCGTTAACCCATTAAAAAGTTAATATTAAAATACATGGAGACCAACTGTAAGAAAGAAAATACCCCGATGCTTACTAATTTAGGGATTACCCTTGGAGGAACACACAAAGCACTACTGGCCTACTTCCAGCTCAGAGTGCAGATGAATCACTGGGAAGATCTGGTACATTTGTGCCTGTTCCTGCTTGCATGTACTATAAGAGTATAGACTTTTTCCTGAAACCGCAAGATGCAGTTAATCACCAAATGATTTACAGTTGTGTTACACAACTGTGAGAGAGGAAAGCCATTAGAGGAGTTCTACCAAAGGAATGGTTAGGGCATCCATGTCAAAAAGGTGGTGAGAAGCTCCTGGATGCACCTAAGCTCTGGGATTTCCTATTTAGCAAGGGTTATCTTGCTCCCTCTCCCCCTTGTGAAGAAGTTTCTTCCCAGAAGCAGAAAGTTCTCTGCTTCAGTGTATATTTGGCTTGCTACATTGAGAGAGTTTTCATTAAATAGCTGGAGAATAATTTTTATCTTGTTTTCATTTGCTGTATCCTCAGTGGGCATACATAATGCATTACTATTAGTGCTTGTAAAAAATGTTTACACAGTTTACTTTTTTTTAATGGAACAATAGGTTACAAAAAAACTTCTAGCCCATCATGTTTCAATCTTACTAGGCCATTCAACAATTCAAGTCTTGTTTCAGGTCCTACAACAGCCAAACAACAAATGGATAGAAATTAGAGAAGTGAAGCTGTCTATAGTGCAAAACTGTACCCTTAGACATTTTATCAGTTCTGTCCAGTTTTTGTCCAGTATTCAAGACAAGGTGGTGGGCTCTCCCACACTAGAGACATTCCAAAAGAAACTGGACAGCCATCTCAGTGAGATGGTGTGATGTGGTGGCCTGCAACAGCAGGGGGTTGGACCTGATGACCTTCCGGGCCCCTTTCAACTCTACTATTCTATGAAGACAGGATAGGCAAGCACTCCTAAGTTCCTGCCACTTCCCTCTGATAGGAAAAACATTTCCCCATTTTCAGAAGTTTCAGATTGCAATTCTATATTTGTGTACCTGGGAATGGGTATCATTGACTCTTGGGAGAACAAACATAATTAGGATCAGGTTGTTAATCACATTTCACAGTTTTCAGGTAGTAGCTTAATGCAGTTCAAACCAAAGCTACAACAGCCTGTTTCTCTAGTCAGCTAAAGCAACACAAATTACTTTTAGAATTATCCATTGCAAGTTTATTCAGAATTCAATAAATAATGCAGTCAAATGGCTAGAGAAAAAGCAAAGCATAGCCATTCCATCAATACTGCCGAAAATCTGTTTTTTCACCTTCTCTCCATATTCCCCTTTCCTTGTGCATTGTGTCTTTTTAAATTGTAAGCTTGTAGGCCAACAGTGTCTTGTTTTATAGATTAACTATAAACTAATTGGGATTTTTATATTTATCAGAAAAGCAGGAGAAAAATACTCAGGTGCAATGTTACATAGCCATACACACCTGGAAGTCCTTCTAATCGCAGCATTCCAGTCACCCAGCCATTTCTATTGGGCTAACTCCATAGTAAACGTGCATAGGATTGTTGCCAAGGCAGGGCTACCTGTTCCTCCTCTGACGGAACCTCTGTTCGTTTTAATGCGACTTACTCTAGAATATTAGACATGTAATATCCGAGTGCAACTTGGGTCTGGCCTGCCCCGCCCACTCACGGGGTTGCTGTGGTGATTCTGAGCAACTCGCCTCGTGCAAGGTTTTGCTTGCTCAACTGACGAATCGCAAAGCATCTTCCCCGTCCTGGGCGCCTTGGCCCTACGAAGCCACATCCAACTTGCGAGCAGAGATTCCAGTAAGCTCCGCCCAGGGTCAATTACGACAGCACCCTCACACTTTTATCACCTGCGGCAGCATCGTAATCGTCTTTTATACCTGTGTGGACTTTCTGATTGGCTCGTGCCCTCTTCTGCGATGTTACGATTGCTTCAGCAACCTGCCATTCCTACCACCTTGCTTGTTGGTTGGATAGAGCGTTGTCACGCGCTATGGGTTTCCATAGGGACGTTTGGGGCGGGTCCGTAGGTGAGAGGGGCGGCATTTTTTCTCTGATTGGCTGGTCGCCCGAGACCGGATTCCTGTGATTCGCCGTCTTGTTTCTCGTGTCGCGCCCCCTTCAATGAGGTTGGAGGATCACGTGAGGAGGAAGGGTGCCAGGCTGTGGTAGCGGCGGGCGACAGGGAGCGCGGAGCCATGAAGTACTATGAGGTGAGTGGTAACGGGAGTCCCGGAGCGGCAGCCTGGCGGGTGGGAGCCGTGTGGTCGTGCGACAGTTGCGGCCCTCCCGTCCTGCGGGAGATCCGCTTTCTTGCGCTCGGAGCTGAGGGGAGGCGGTGACGTACGCGTGGGACCGTGGTTTGTGGGAACGCATGCGCGAGTTTTGTGCCCAGGGCGGGAGAGTGAGGGGACGCATGGGCAGAGCATGAGCATGCGCTGATGCTGGAGGGAAGGGGTAAAGTTGTTTTGCTTAACCTGGTTTATGGTGATTGCAGCCGATCTCTGCTTTGTTGACATTCATTTTTCACCATATCTGTGCAGATCTTACATGCATTGTATTTCATGTACTCTTAAGCCTCACGCTGCTTCTCATGCTTGTGGAAGATGGTCTGTAATGCTTGAAAGACTGCGTATGACATTAGCCTGATTTGGTCCAGTAAAAACTGTACTTACACGTTTTGTTTTAATCTAGATGTTCCGTGTCACTATTTCATGCAAATTTGTCCTGATTGTGGCACTGACTTTCTCTCCTGTTGGGCAGAGCAATATCTTGCATAGTTTAGATTGCTCTCTCTATATTTTAAGTGGTCAATGAGTAATCTTCAGAAATATTCTAGTCTCTTTTCCTGTGGTGAAAGAGATGTTTCAGATAACCCCACTGCCTCCATTTTTCTGCAGAAATGATGCCTTTTTACATTCTCCAAAGATACAAAAAACAGAGCAAAATGCCTGGTCAAGTTCTGATATTTTCCAAGCAGAGGTCCATTAAGAGGTTGTAAAGAAGGTTTAAAATGCAGAGAAAATCTATAGAAATACAATTCTCATTCCTGAAGCTGAAATATATGTTTTCTGGTGCAGTAACTGGAAAATTTCATATAGATTTCAGCTGTCTCTTCTAATAAGCAATCTTTGGCAATGGGGGTGAGGGTTGTCATTACTTGATAGTGCTGTTCTTTCTCACATTGACTCCTTTTGATTGCGCAGTAAAGCATGTATTAAGTCAAATAATATTGTTCACATTGTGCAAGGCTAACTGGATATGTTAATTTTATGGCCTACCTTATCTGCAGCTGGGAGAAGAGAAAGGGTTGCAACACTCATTCACCTCTGTAGAAAATTTCATTTAAATAGGCCAGGTGGGTTGATGGAATCATAGAATATTGTATAACAGTATACAGTATTGCTGTATGTGTGAACACGTATTTCCTAAACAAGCGCATGAGTGAATGTGGGAGGAACCATTCCATTTAGTAATATGAATAGGAACTGGGTGGCACTGTATAGCGTATGGGTATGTGAATTCTTCTTACTGGATTTTTGCAAAATATATTTTAAAGACTGGTCATTATATAAGGGTCATCATAGGATTGCAGCTTTATAATTTTTAATAATCCTTGGTGGGGGAAGGGAAATGGAATGAGTAAGGTACAGCTTTGGATTTCTGTAGTCCTGTGATCATTCTAGTTCAGGATGCTGCAAAATCTTGTGTGTTCCATTCTGAAGAAGGCAATTATGTACTTATACAAGGTATATGAAAGGCTTGTTTCCTTTACGCATTAATTGCATTTGAAAGAAAACTAGGGATATGCATCTGAAGCATAACTAGCTACTAGATTTTAGAACTATACTTTTCTGAGATAGGGTTTTAAGTGCTTGATAGCAGCAGCTTGTAGTTCTTTCTGCAGTATTGATTGCTGTCATATTTTGGAGACTGGCTGTTGAGCTAGATAGATGACAGGGTCTGTTCCAACAAGAAAGTTTCTTTATTTGTATTTTTCCAGGCTCCTTAATCTAGAACATCTGTAATCTATGTTTCATGCACATATGGGACAAATTGATTGTCCCCTCAGTGATTGCTTGCATCTGCATGATGGTGCAATTTATTGTGACACTGGAAAGGAAAGCAAACTTGGTTGGGATCTAGGACAACTTGTTCATTTTTCTGTTGGTCCAGGGAAGTCCCAAAGCTCTCCTCAGAATGATGCTTTGAGCAAATCACATTTTTTCCTTGTCTGCTTTCTTCATTTTCTGGTTTTCACACCCATACACAGTATGGTTAGGTAGAAAAGAACTGTCTTTGATGCCCATATTCTATTTTAGTTTGCTGAGGATACAAATAGGGCTTATAGTCTGTATTTCAACTGGTTTTATTTTTAATAAATTAATTTATTAATTAAGGATGTGCTGAGATAATTTCAGTTAGCTTATGGCAGTGAAATAGGAGAATATTAGCAGGGTTTTGGACGTGGTTTGAGGGTCCCTGATTATCTGACATAACCCAAAAGATTGTTAGGCACTTTCACTTCAGTGTTCCAACTACTAAGAGTCGTGGGTGCAGTCTGTGATCCTCTTTGCCGTTTGGCAATTTCTGTTTTAGCAATATTTTCTGGCCTAGTACTTATCACTTTTGTCTAAACAGGTTCTTTTAAACTTCTTGTTGAGAAGATCTGTAGAAAAGATTTCTTGAAATACAGCTTGACCACCATCCTACAGTTGTTCTCATAAAGTATGCAGGCACAGGAGAGGTCATGGGTGCTCCCATAGTAGAGGCATTCAGAGAGAAACTGGACAGCCATCTGAGTGGGATGGTGTTAACTGGTGTCCTGCAACAGCAGGGATTTGGACCCGATGGCCTTCCTGGCCCCTTCCAACTCTACCATTCTATGGTTCTGTGACTTCCTTTGTAGACTGCACTTACATGGGGCTAATGTTAATATGCAGCTGGCCTGAGTAGCATCCGTATGGACTGAATGCATGCCCTAGAATTCTTCGTTGGATGCTTTGTTTCTGTTATGAAGTGACATGTTTTCTCCAGAAACATTTTCCAGTGCAAATAAGGGTAACTTTCATAGGGACATCTGGATGAGAAACATTTCTGATACCCTAGAAAGTTCTAATTTAGCAAGTTTGTTGTACTTGAAGTTACTAAACAACAAAGCTAAAAACTTGTGAATACTTCATCGTGATAAATACCAGGTATCTGACCTGACATTTGAGAGGAAAAATCAAACCACACCTAATGTGATTTATTGTTACATTATGTAGGCATTTGTATTGGAATATTTGTAAAACCTTGAAAATAGTATGTTCTCCCCTTACATTGTTTAAATTTTAAGAAAAAAAGCCAGGCTACTAAAAACTTCTAATTTATTTTAGCAAGTCAAAGAATTGTGCATGATATCCTGACAGTCACTCATCCATTTGAACAAAGTTCATCTCTCTTCCACTGAGGTTGTTGGGTCACCTTCAGATTTGCTGTTGCTTATTAGTTTCATTTCACTCTGGAGCATATACATGTTTGAATGATGTGTATATATTTTGTGTGTATCTAGGGATAATCATCTGAAAAACATTAATTTACCTGCTGTGTTCCTACTTGGGTGGACAGAGCCTAGCCACAGTCATCCATGCACTGGTAACTTCTTGCCTGAATTACTGTAATATGCTCTACATGGGGCTGCCTTTGAAAATGGTCCGGGCAGTCCCAACTAATTCAAAACGGAGCAGTGCAGCTATTAACGAGGACCTGTCCTAGAGAACGAACATTCATGCCAGTCGTCTGTCAGCTGCGCTGGCTGCCTGTTGGTGCTGCTTACATTAACATTCAAAGCCCTTCACGACTTGGGGTCAGGAAATCTGAAGGAGCGCCTGTCTCCATATATCCCTACCAGACCCATTAAGAGCTTCCATGGATGCCCCTCTGAGCGAGCCCCCACCCCCATGAAGTAAAGGGGAACCAACAAGGCAAGGGACTTTTTCCAGTCTTTGCACCTTGCCTTTGGAATGCCCTCCCTAAGGAAGCCTAACTGGCGGCCTCCCTGTTTAGTTTCCATTGCCAGGTGAAGACATTTTCATTTCATATGTTTTCTTATTGCTTGCTTCTATTTGCCATGTATAGTATCTCTTGTTGCCATTGTTTTAGGATGGTGTATTATTGCTTATTTTATTCTGTATATCGTTTGTTTGTGAGCCACCGAGAGAGCCTTTGGGCTATGGCCATTAACTAAAATAAATGCAACTTGAAAGTGCCAAACTTGCCTAATATACTGTATTTGCAACTGACATAATTTGTTTTTATGAATGAACTTACAAATAGTAAATTTTCTGTGAAAAAATGAAGCACTGGACATTTTTCCATGCCACATCGCTCCAGATGTGTCAGGAGCCCATGGCAAACAGATCTCTGGAGAAAGGGCTCTCTGAATGTAGAAAATTTAGGAATTTTAAAAAATGCAATATGCTTAAAGTTGTGGAAAATTAATAAGTTCTATTTTTCCTATGTTGTCAGGTAGTACTAAGGGTTTTTAACATGTAAGTGAAGTTTAAATGGCAAATGAACAAAATGCTTTGCTGCAGTCTGGAGAATGACCTGAACAGCTATGTCTGTCTCTCCAGCTCTGAGGTCAGACTAATCTTTGCACCTGTCCTGTAAATGGATATATGCCTAGCAGTGCACACTACTAAGATTGGCTATATGTACTGCCTGCCCAACCACCTCAGCAGTTTCTCAAATATTCTGTGTGGTAAATGGCTCTATCTGAATATTTAGCAGGACAGTATTTAATATCTCCATTGCCAGTGCTTTGATTCAGAATACAGCAGTATCTTTACCCCTCCCCTGAACAAACTCAGGATCCCGTTTTTCCCAAATAGAGAACAAATAGGCTCAGCTGGCTGGTTAGCAACAAGAACTCCTCCAGTTATATCAGACAGGGTAGATCAGACACATACAACACTTGCCTCCATGTTACCATTCTATTTTTGCAGACAATTTCAAGTCGAACCTTTCATAAATTAGTTTTATCTGATTTCAGCCTACTTTTATCAGCAGGGAAAGTTTGCTTAGGGCAGCCTTTCCCAATTTGGTACCCTCCAGTTATGTTGAACTACAAAGGTCATGCTGGTTAAGTGATGGTGGAACTTGTAGTCCAATATATTTGCAGAACATAAGGTTGTGAAATGCCGACTAACAGATGTTTAGATGTGGGGTGGGAAAAGGGAACAAAGGTATAATTCAGGATGGAATGTGTTGATGCTGCATTCTTATTTTCTTAAAATTATTCTCCTCAACATTGAAGACCCTGACAAATCAACTGCTTGCATTCCTCCAAAGCTATTAATGGAAAGAGGGAAGAAAACCTCACATGCTTTCGGTTGTCCACACTTGTTTTGCATTGTAGTGAGGCTGTACTCATGTGAGGAGGCGTGATCTTCACTGGGTATGGGTGACAGAAAGCAGGAAACCCATGGTTTTCCAAATGTCCCTCTTTACTTTCCTTGTCTTATAATTAAATTGTTGTAGGTCATTCCTACAGGGAAAGCATAGAACTGCGTGCCAAAATACTGTTGTAGTGAGGGCAAAATCTCTTCTCTGCCCATGCCCAGGGGGCTTTGGCTGTTTGGCAGTATAGAAAATGTAAGAAATGAGACGCCATGCCATGCCATTGGGTCACCCATCCCATTTTGATAAGGGAGACTGCTCTTCATAACAATAAGCTCATGCTTAAGTCAACTGACTTTCAAAATTTCACAGCTACATATTTATCAATTTACCTCTAATAATAGATGCTTTCTGTTTTAGAGGCTAGAAGCTGAATGATTACAGCTCATGGAATAAATGGAGCAGCTTTCATTAAGCTGACTTTTGCTTTTTATTTTTATTTTTTTTATTTAAAGTTTTTATATGCCATTCCATTACTAAAAGTCTCTGGGCTGCTTTTGCTTGCTAACTATGGTTTTGTTTTCTGTGGAGTAGGTAAAGAATGCTTTGGCTCATAAAATATAAAGGGTGTATAGACAACACAACATCAAATATTATCTAAATTGAGTGCGGGAAAGGAAGGTTAGTTGGGATCTGCTGATAGTTCTCCGAATGATTTAAAGCACATCAGCGAGGGGCTTGGGAACTCCCAATGGTTTAAGAATACCAACAAGAAAAAGCTTTTTCTTTTTTCCTAAATGAGCTGATAAAATCAAACAAATTTGGAGGAAAACAATTTGAGAAAGTATATTGTTGAACCCCCTAACCCCATTGTCTTAGGCAACTTGTTCTGCAATTCTTAGCCCATTTTTCTGAGACACAAGTCTGGTTGGTGGACTTTTGGGTCCTAGTGAAAAATATACTAAATCCTGAAAGTCTTCTCACCCCTGCTTTTAGTATTCAGAACCCATTTAGAAATGTAAAGGCATCTAAACAAAGTGTGCAAATTCAGGAATTTCTTTGTGGCTGTGAAGTCCAGAAAATTTCAATTTTTGAAATGTTAAGTTTGAATTTAATGTTTCCAGAGTCTGGTATAGAGTAGGAACTTAGCATCAAGGTTGACCTAAATGAATGAGTAAAGTTCTATATTTCTTGTATAAAATCATAAGATTTTGGATAGTCATGAGATCTAATTTATCAAAAAACTTCTGTTGCACAAGCAATAGGAATTATATTCAAAGGTTTTGTTCTGTAACATTTTGAACATCACCTGCATATGTAACACATGGTGGGCACCCTATTTCAGTCTGGGGATTGCCTCCCTTGGGTTCAGGGCAATCAGGTAATATCAGTGGGTGGATTGTTATCCATGATATCTCCACTAATGTAATTGGGTATCCAGCTCAGCTGGTGAACTTCCTTTGCTCTCCTCCAGCTTTGCTTCTCTGTTGTCCCACACAGGGAAGCTGAGAGACGAGAGAAGTTAACTGAGCCACAGCTCATGGTCCCTCTCCCTTTTCTCCTTCTGGGCGAGTTTTGGCCCACAAGTCAGAGACTCTCTGCCCCTAATGTAAAACAACCTCTCAGGCAAGTTCACAGAGACCAAGGATGACTAGTATACATTGTTTCAGTTGGGTTTGGTTGATGTTTCCATGTTGAGGTTCTGGGACATGATGAAGAACAATTGGGTGAGATCTGACAATATGAAGGCAGGTTGTGTGTCTGCATATAATTTAATAACTCAGAATGCAGACAGCAGAATTTACTGCTTTCAGAGGAGGCTGATTGTAAAGAAGCAATCCAAATCTTCTCCAGAGCTTTTCACTTCCTCCAGCACTTTCAACTCTGAACCCCAACACATGGTTTGGGAATGACTGGAGGAAGATTAGAACTATAATGTTTCTGAAGGTGTTACTGCTGTTTCCCTGGGTTTGTATTGTGCTTTCTCATCATTTGTCAGATTTCATAAAGGAACACTTGGGGATTTACGCTACATTTTCTACCAACTTTTTGATCTTTGTTGATTCTCAACTAGCTCAGTGTAGTTCTAATTTAGTAGTTCTTGGCCTGCAAAGAGCAAACTGCTATAGATACCTGACTTTGGAAAGAAATGTTCTCCACTTTGGTGTCCAGGCAATAAACCGATAAAGTATTGAGCTTAGTTTGAGAACTTGCATTTTCCTTGGTAGAAAGGTTAGGTACAATCAAATCAATACATAAATAAATGATAGGATTATTATAATTTTTGAATCTGAATCTAAGAAGAGCCATATAAGTGGCCAGAATGATGTGTGTTATTCTAACCGTGGTTACATGCTAGATGTGTTTAAAGACACATCATGGATTCGCATATAACAAGAAGTAACAGTAGAAACCAGAGAGTGTGGCTTATTATGTCTGAACCTTGCAGGCATGGGTGAAGCATGGCACATCTTGGTCTATGTGGAACCATGCAGAGACAGGCTTTTTCTAAGGTTTCCATGCTTCATTATTTGTTTTACTGTCTGAAACCAGAAACAGTTTTGGTCTTAGTGTTTGATTATTGAGTACTGTAGCAGGAACAGGTGTGGGTACCGCAGATGCTCCTGGCTATGCCTGTCACTGTCCAGATCTGCCTGGCTTTTGATGCCTAATGGGATCTCTCCAGCAGCGGGCATTGTGCCCTGTTGCCTCCAGCAAGAGCAGCTGTGGAAGCAGCTATGCTTGCGGCTCCAGTCTGGTCACTGCACTTTACAGGAGTGGCACTTTGGCATGACTCTGTGCTTGTGCCACTCAGGGCACCAGCGGTCTCTTCATGTGAAGGCTGCCATACGCCCAAGGCTGGGTGTGGCATACCCATCAGGGCAATCACCCTGAAAAGCTCGCGTCTCCTGTCCTCCCCTCTGTTTCTCTCTTGCTTCTGACATTTCTCAGGACTGTCAACAAGTCCCACAGTCTCCCACCCTCCATAGCTGCAGGACAAACACTGTTCTAACAGCCTGCCAGAAAACTTTCCTGGGCAAATGCTGAAACCCTTGTGAAAGTCTGCCTGGCAGGGTGCACATCCTCCAACCCTGGCATGAGTGCCTGGCTCAAAGGGGAGCCCTGAACGCAGTGTGTGTGTGTGTGTGTGTGGACACATGTGCAACAAGGGAGTGGGGAGAGGTGGGTGTGTATGCTTGCACGCTGGCGCAGGGCAGCACAGGGGAGAGCTCCTGTAGTATTGCTGTAGGACAACAGTGCTACTCTAGTGGGTAGGCAGGCGCTTCACTTAGCAGCAGAAAAACAACAGCAAAACAGGGCAGCTGGCTGAGGCCATGCCCAGGGGAGCATGTGGGCCAGTGAAGGAGAGGCAGGCGATGTAGGCAGGAACAGTGCACACTGGGATTGATTTTGAGCTGTGAGGGCTGATGGGATACCATTTGGTATGCCATCATTTGAAGGGAAGATGGAGAAGCTGGACATGGGAACCAAGTGCCTGTCTGAATGCTGCAAGGTTATTGCATGGTATTATGCAATATGGTATTGCACAAACATAAAGCAACACTTGTGCAGTGAAACTTGTGCTTACTAGGTTGGTGCGGGGAAAAGGTGGTGGTGTGGCATTGGAAATTGGTGTTAAATCATCACTTTTTTCCATTGCTTTAGCAAATAATAATGGTAGGGCATAGTTGGATGCTCCCTAATACTATATTGCCTTCTTTATTTTCCTCCTCTAATGTTCCACAGCACGGAACATTACCTTTTTCTCAGTAGTCTTGCACTGGATTAACATTTTCACTCACCACAACTAAGATGCCTTCCTTGATCAATCACACCAACTCTGACCTCATCACTGTATATGTGAAGCTGAGGGTGTGGGAGGCCATCCCTCTGTACATCATTTCACACTTGTGTACACCGAGTCATATTTGCCATTTCAATGCCCGTTCCCCCAACTTGAGAGCTCTTTTTGGAACTCTTTGCTGTCCCTTCTTTTTCTAGCCACCCTAAGTGTTTTGGTGTTGTCAGCAAACTTGGCCACCTTACTGCTTACCTGTGACTCCAGTTCATTTCTCAGCTAGTTAAAAATAAGCACCGCTTCCAGTAACCATCCCTGCAGGACTCTGCAGTTTACATTATTTCATTATGAGAAATGACAATTTATTCCCACTTTCTAGGTTCTGATATATAACCAAAAAGGACCTTCTTAGCCCATGATTGTTAAGGTTGCACAACACTTTTTCTAGAGGGATTTGGTTGGAGGTGAAGGTGAATATGAAAGTTTTGACAAAGTTATCACACTTTAGGCACAAGAAGCCATCACACTTATGCTTTAAGTAAAATAACCAGTAAATTACTGGTTAAAATAAAATAATGTGTTTTATTCCAAGTATCTCAGAAGGGTGTGAATTCTGGGGCCTATATGTTGTACCACAACTATGTGAGAACTGCTTTTATGATTAATGCCTTCTGCCCTGCTGGGGTTTCTTAAGTGACCCAACCGCTTAGGTGTTAGCAAGAATTGGATGCATTGGTTCCAAGCACTGAATCAGTATTGTATGATAAGTCTGAATCAGTCAGAAGGTAAGGTGCTGATCTTGTGGAAAAACCACTGTGGTCTGGACATACCCATTTGACTGAGCTATTTAAAATGTTGCCTCAGCTGTCTGAGAGCCAATTAACAAAAAGTGCCTCAGATAAAAGAGTTCTTATATCTCTAATTATCCCCAAAATAGTTTTAAGTGGATAAGAATTTTAAAAATCCCTAGATTCTAGGATCTGGAACATAGGCTTTTTTGGTTTGATATTTAAACCACAAAGTAAAATATCGACTGGGCATAATTTAATTTAAACAGTAATCCTGTGTGCCTTTATCTGAGAGCAACCTCCACTGAATGCAGTGGGACTTACTATTGCATAGAAATGTATGGATTGCACTCTTAGTTTGCCTTGCATTCGTAGTTACTTAGTTTGGAAGTAGCTGGGTTGTACATGCTGCAGTTTGATGCATTTTGCAACCTTTTCATTTCTATAGGCAAATTGCAAGAAATTCAACATCTTAAAAAAAAAAGATTAAAAATCCTTTGAGCAACAGAAATATCAGTAGGATTGAATTAGCCAGGTTAGGATTGTGTTTTATATGAAATTATTGGAGGGAAAACACCTTTAACAACTTAATTTGGTAAGCATACATTCCTCCCTCCCTCTACTCTTTATTTTTTTAGCATATTATTTTAGTAGTTTTATTAGTATCCCAACTTGAATATTTTAGACAGAATTGTGCTTTAAGTTTCAAGTGGAAACCTTGTATTTGACATGCGTTTTCTAAGCAGACATACCCTTATTTTGTGTAATCCTGTTGTCAGCCCAAGCAAAGTCTGTCTTGCAGAGTAGCTGGAGGCCTGCCCTTAGTCTTTTTTCGTTGTTGAGGCTATATGTGTACGCCAGAGGGTGCCATCTGCTAAAAATACGAGTATATGTACTCTGATTTTGATCTCTTTCCAGGGTTCTCATTTTTCTTTAGTGGCTTAGCCTGGTATTTAGCAGAAAGAGCAACCCAATGTAGATGGTGATAGCCTCTTATGTATCTATGTAAACTGAAGAGACTAGAGTTCTTATGTTGCAGCCAGTGTGAATTTAGCAGTCTGCCCTACTTTGGGTTCTGTAGCCTGAACCTTCACTTGTCAAAATCCAGACTTCCCTATTTTATGGCAGTATGATCTTTTGGGGCGTATCTGTTGCTGTTCAATGCAACTTTTCTTTGCCTTCTGAGTCATCAGAATTGAAATCATGCCTGCTTTCTGTCTGTTAGCTCAGCTTTAAACAGCCAGGTCTGGATGTCTGCCTCCAGATCTTTGGGATTTAGAATTAGCTAGATCACCTGTCCCCAGCTTGGTACTTCAGGGTGTGTTGGATTGCAGCTTCCATCTTTCCAAGCCAGGTGGCTGGGAATAGTGATGTTGCAGTCCAACGCACCCAGAGGGCACCAGGTTGAAGAAGTACAGAAACTTAGAAAATTCTGCTGCTTAGCTTCAATAGTTATTACTATTCCTGCTACCTTCTTTCAGCTACCAAATGCAGTATGGACAAAATCTAAAGCCTCATGTTAACTGTGCTTGTTTGCTTTCGTAAAATAATTGTAGCCAGCTGTAAATTTAAAATAGCCTGCATGCATTCAGCATTGGTTATCCTTCAAAAGGAGAAGTGGACATATTCTTGGCCCATCAGTTTCACCCTTCTAAAATTATTTCTAGGCCACCTTTGTGATCATATTAGATCAGGCCACTTCTCTGGCACATGCTGCAGGCCAGAAGGACCGCTTCTGTCAGGCTGCTGCAGCACCGTGTTGTATGCCAAGGGGAACACACCAGATTGGAGTTGGAGGAATGTGTGTTTAGTCCCTATGAAATAAATGTTACATAAGTGTGACTGACTCCATCTGGAGTCAACCCACAACATTGGTTTCCTTTTAATGTACACACATTGTTTTCTTTCACCAAGTGATGCACCTTTTAACATAGGCTACATGTACTTCAGCCTTGTGCTAAAGTTAAGCAGATATAAATGCATGATTGTGATTGTGATTATTTTTGTGACTTTGGAAGGAGGGTTAAGGAGGAAATAAAGGGAACAGGACAGTGTTGAAGAGGGAAGAGATGTGAATCCCATGGTTCCACAGGCTTTTCAGTTGCCCATCCCTGGTGCCAGTGAGGTAAATCAGCTAGATGGGAATTTTTTAAAGGTGAAATAGGAGGTATTCTTGCCTCTGTTGTTGAAGGGCTATGGATGGATGGAGGGCTCTGATTTCTGAGCCTTCCATCGAAAGAGTGACATTCCTGTTGGACTGAGCTGTAAGTATCCTTTTAAAAACAACCTGCCTTAAAATTGTTGAATGTAATAACATTAAAGTATGTATTCATTCTCTAAAAATTGACCATCTGTCAAACATAATGACCCGCTATGCACATAATGACCAACTATGGATGGTTGGGCCAGTGCAGGAATTTGTGCTGCCTTCCTCCCATTTATCGCTTTGCACTTGGTTTGGAAAACAACTAATGTTCCTGGCTTGTTCAATATGATGCATTAAAATTCTGGACTGCTTCCTGCTCAAGAACGCGGAGTTGTAACCCAGCAACATACTATGGAAACATCCTTGCCATGTGTTTCATAAGGTTCCTCCATGTGAAGCGTGGTAAGGTATCAGAAGGTGCATCTGAATACACTCCATAGGTTAGGGGCGGCCAGACTTGCTTAGCAGAAGAGCCATGTACAGTAAATGCCAGATGTTTGAGAACCGCAAGTGGGTGGTGGTGGCAGCGAGTGGCAGACAGGTGCTCATGGGCAGCAGTCTGCAAAATAAACTCAAAGAGCCTCATGCAGCTCATGAGCCTCAGTTTGGCCACCCCTGCCGTGTGTTACACTCCTCAAACATTTTTTTACAGCTCTGCATTTACTTACTTTTCTGCAAGCACATGATGGTGGAGTATTGGTCATGTTGCCTTTTGTTTGGAGTATTTCACACATCCACACTATCTCTATGCTCCAGTTTGCATGCAATGGAACCAGATGGTTGGTTGGTTAAAGCACAATTTGCTGCAGGGTGGAGTGGGCATAGGCCACTGCCGTTTTGCATGTGACCTCTGATCAGGCCAGCTAGAGGTTACTATGTTATGCCTGAACCTGGACACTATAGAATAATTATGGGGTGAATGCACAATATACTGCCATTATGCGCCGACAGTCTACATCATGGGTCCTCAAACTATGGCCCGCGGGACGGATCTGGCCTGCCATGCCCATTTATCTGGCCCGTGCTGCCGTGGTTTTGGGCTTGTTGGGAGATCTCCGACCGATCAAGCCACCGTCGCGCGTACCCGACACAGCCTCGCGCACCTGACACCGCCTCACGCATGCCCAATAATGCCTCACTGGCCCATGCGCCAGGCTTCTCCTCTTCACTGGCCCACACTGGTAGCCACCACCTTTCAACTGGCCCCCTATTGAAAAAGTTTGAGGACCTCTGGTCTACATGCATAGTTAACAGGACAGGGTATTTTTAAAACTGCCTCTATGAAAGTCCCTTTTTTGGTGTTGATTATTAATATAGCTCTACTGCTGAAAAAGTATTAAAATGGTATCTTAACAGAAGTGGCTTCTGAAATTTTTCCCAATATTAGCACATTGTTAGAGTCTTGTACCAAGTAATAGTGCAGCAGAAGCCGCAAAAGAGTTCCAGTTGGGCCTGGAGTTCAAAATTATTTGAAAGGTAATCCCAATGAAAAATTTGGGAACTGTTCTAACATCATTAAGAAGGCAAAATTTAAGAGGTTATGTGGAAAGATAATTGCTGTCTTGAAAAATGTGCAAATGTTTGGGATCTGCACATCTCTGAAGACCTCAAAAGTATTCGCATTTTTTAGAGGCAGGGAAGGATGTTATGGTTGGCCTCATAAAGGTATTAAGCAACATGGATTTTGGAAAAATTTTTATGGTCAACACTGCTACCTTTGCTTAAAAAAAAGAAAAAAATATCTGTAACATATAAAACACTTTGCAATTAAACTCTCTTGTCTGTCTTAGTTCATTTGACTGAAGTGACATAAAATATTACCAGCTTGGAATTGTATAGTATTTTCCGTGACCAGTTAATATTTTGAAATTCATGGCAGATCTTAATTCCTTTCTTGATACTGTAAACTTAGCCCACCTTATCCCAGGTTTCAGAGTGGTCATATTACGTAAGCACTGTTTTGTGTCCTGAGGGTTCATCTTTTTCATTACACTAGTAGTTATTTGTATCCATATGCTATATCTTGAATGTGTTCGCCTCCTACAAGCTCCGCCTCCTCATTCTTTTACTTATTTGACTTCTGCATGGGTTAGTCCTTGCTGTCGCTTTGTGTCTAAATTAATGGCAATCATTATCTCACTAGGTCTGGAAGATCCTTTCTTGCACCCATCTGAAAGGTGTTAAATGTTTCCAAGGGAGTCTTTTGGCTCTTTACTCCTTGCCTTGCTACTGTTGTGAGTCGTCACTAATTGATTTCCACATCTCTGCTCTTCATGGGACTTGTCTCTGGTGTTGCTGCATTAAGAACTTCCAGTCTTTTGGTAGCCATCTTCTAACCACTGCATGAAATAGCAGAAATGTAGCCGAGTGATACTGCAGTTGAGAATGCCTTAACTATAAAGCTGCCAGGATGGTCAGACAATGAAATGTGTACAAAGCTTGTAATTTCAAAGATGGATATTTTTGAATAATTTCAAATTTTTTTGAATTTTTGAATTTTGATATTTTTGAATAATTTGAATAATTTCAAAAATATCACAGTGGATATTTTTGATATTGGTGGAGTCACAAAATGCTACTCAGATATGAAAAATGTGCTCTTTATCAAACAACTTATGAATGGTGTTCAGGAATTTTACTGATGCCTTGCTATCCAGTCTGAATGACTTGGGGTGATCTCTCATGAGCTCTAAATATTGGACTCTAACAATTATTGACTGCAAAATGTCTTATCTAGGGGAATGGAATTGGTTTCTAAGACAAAACTGTCAATCATTAAATTACTTTGTCTGGTGTGAACTGCCCCAGGGCCATGCCTTAGGAGCACTTTGGAAGGACAGAAACAGCAGGGAATCCACATAGGCTGACATAGGTAGGAGTTGTTAATATTTTCAATCAGTGAGGATTAAGGGATACGGTTACCACATTCTTGCACCATCTTCAGTTGCATCTGAGGATTGGAAGGGGGCAAGGCCATAATTTCCTTTCTCTGATATGCTTGTTGCTAAAATCTAGGCAGCTGCATGTAAGCACATGTGCAAGAGAGATTCTGCTGTATTTAAGCCTGATGCCCAACTTCTTATTGTGCCAAAGCCAAAGCATTGTCTTGCCACATACCCACAAGGGAATGTAGAACTGCATCTAGCTTTTGACCTTCCAGGAAGAATTTCATGAGTAGTTTTCTTTTCCTCCCTGTCCACCTTCCCTAGTGGAAAGAGTGTGCATCTGGCAAGTGAGCCACTTCACACACACATGTTCACAAATGTTCCCAGGGAGGGGTGGATTACATGCATTTCACAGCTTTCCAGTTCTCCACTGGCTCAGGCCTATAGTAAGCAATGTCCTATTTCAGATAGAGCCTCCAGGGTACTCTTTACATTTGGCCCCCTACAAGAAGGATAAAAAACCATCAAGACCTGTTTAAAATGGGTGTGGGTGTTTGTGCTGGGATCTTGAGCTTTGTGTCAATATAGTCCTTAGAATTTAGGCAAATACAAAGTGCTTCTTAAGGCTAAATAGGAGAATTCCCTTTAGGTCTAAACTTGCCCTGTGTTAAGCTAGAGAAGTATTTAGTCTGACTTTAATTCAGCTTAGAGAAATTGACTTTATGCTTGACAAGTGGGATGTTTCCAAGGGAGAGATGGCTTATAGAGATGAAATTAAGTTCAGAGGTAGCAATATGAAGGAATGGGCCCTCAGAGAAGATCTTGCAGTAGGACTATAGGTGATAGACCAGGCTTTGCCTGAGAACTGCAGAAAGTTGCTTCCCTGCATGTTGCCTCTTTTCACATTTCTTTGGCTTTTCTCTGCATTTCTTATCTGAACAACCTCTTAAGAATGAGGAGGACATTATGACAAACTTCAACTTGGTTTGCAGGAGCTTGTGTAAAGCAGTGCATCTGAAATACTCTGTAGCATAAACTAGCCTGATTAGTATTGGCACTTTGGATATTGCTCTGCATGTCCCCTTCCTTCCACCCCCGCCCCCCATCAACAGTTCAGTCCACTGGTTACTTACCAGGGTGAATCGCCTACTTTGTGGGACTGGGGCTCTGCCTTTCTCTTGGTCCTTGGATTGTTTGTATTTCTTACTATCCTGGCAATCTTCGTTTTCCCCATCTGCGTTTCTTGGGGAAGTCTGCAGTGCTTCTGTGCTTTCAGTGTGTGTGTCTGAGCTTCCTCATCATTTCTTTGACATGCTGGTTCTTCTCTGGAACACTGTTCCTCCCCTCAGTAGCTCACTATGACGCCCTCCATTCTTGCTGTGTGACAGATTGCTGTTCTCAACAACTTAATATGGTCAGCATGATCTGTGTGCTGCTTTCCCCTGGAAAAAATTCTTTGTTCTAGAAGCTCCAAGGCACGAGAACGACCATTCCAGCCTGAGGCAACGTTCTATTAATACCTCTGTTTGGAGTTGGCCCTGGCTATCTGTTGAAGAGCTGAACGGACTCCAAATTCTTGCTGCCCCGCTTGAGACAGCTCCTAACTTTATAGAGGCCATGAGCTCTCAAAGACGCCGGAGGCTGTTGTGGGGGTGGGAGACTCTGCCTTTGCCTAGGAAAAGGTGTAGGCAGGGTAACGTAACCTAAGGACAGCTGTATTGTGTTAAACTAGTTTGTCATCTGCCACCACCATTGGCCTGCTCTGGAAGTGCAGAATAGTTCCTGACATACTCCGCCCCAGTCTGTCCAGTTCCTGGTTATTGCCACTTCCAGTCTGAGGAGAAACAAAATGGTCATAAAGGAATTGCAAAGGGCCTGCCGTGTCATTGCATCACAGATGTCCTTGAACTTTCCTCCTAATCCTCCACACACACATTCACATCTATTTGCCATTGGCTAAGCTGCTTTGATGCCACAAAGGCTGGTTTGTTTTGATCTAGACACTCAAATCACTGGAAAAATCCAAATGTGTCTTGGATATCTGTCACTTTCTTTCCAATCAGTTTTCCATGGGGAAATTCTCTTCTGCTTTTTGTGGCCTATCTCTTGCTAGTTTTAGACCACCCCGTATGATTACACTAATAATTTTCTTTTGAGCTTTTTTCTTACATAATTAATGAAGCTGGTTTTATTTTAGGAATCCATTATGAAGGCAAGACCTTGCTCAGAAATAGCTGAAAATAACCCTTTTTGTAACCCTCGCGTCTCCCCTTGGATGACTGACATTTTACTTATTTTACTTCTATGCTGATCCAGTTGTAATTGCTGTGGTTTTGTTGTTTTATGCTAATTTTTGTTTGTGTTTTTAGCCTTTGCTAACTGCCCAGAGATCCTCAGCTTTTGGGCAATATAAAAATGAAATAAATAAATATTTGAGTGTGTATTTGCTTATTCTTCCATTTATCTTGTTCTTCCTCTAAGGAGCTCAGGTTATCCTATATAAGAATTCCTTCCATTTTACCTTCACAACCACCCTGTGCAATTGGTTAGGGAGAGTGGATGTGACTCCACTATGCAAGACGTTGATACAACCACTGAACTTGACAGGAGTAGCATTTGAATCCAGGTCTCCCGTCCCAAGTCTGCCCAATATGCCTCACTGGCTCCCAGTTTCAACATAATTTATTTACACCATATATATGCATCCTGTGTTACAAGAAAAGTCCATAAGAGGCCTGCAGGATCAGGCAAAGAATTAAGCCACCTTGACAGATATTACATTTCCCAATACTACCTCTGGAAAACCGATAAGCGGAGTAAGAAGATAAGTGCCCCCCTTCATTATATGACTCCAGCACCTGCCATTTAGTTGCTTACTGCCTCCGGACAGGGATGCTTTCTTTAGCTGTTGTGGCAAATTGTAGATTTATTTGTTCAAAACCTGGATTATAACAAATAAAGGCAGAAATTTATCAGGTTAAAGTATAATATGTGCAGGCTGGTAGCTTCCCCAAATGTTGCCTGCAAAAGCAAAGCACATAACCGGGTATGAAAAGAAGCTATTGCTATAAGAAAATAAAGTCTGCATAATTCAAATATACTTACTGTTGTAGGCACATTGCAAGGGGTTTAAGCCAGTTGTGGCCAAGGCTCAGTTTAAAGATGGATTCAAGCATATTTCCAAGCTATCTGATATGGTAACTGGAGAAAAAGCATTTCCTTGATATGGTTATAAGAAATATGTGGATAGCCCTTTACAGAATTTGCAAGCATCATTTTCAGTAGATACTTTCCGTTCTTAAGAAGTTCAGTTCTGCTGTAGGCACTTGCACAATGCAGTCTGTTATTGCTAGTGGAAGTTTGATATGGTTTACGTGCTTGGAGGCTAAAATCGTAACTCTTCCTTTGCACGAAAGACTGTTAAGTACACTATGTTAAGGCATGGCTAGGCAACACACATTAAATAATTAATTTAGGAAGTGTTATTTAAGACAAGCTCATCTTGTGTGAGGATTTTGGCAACTCAGAAAGTCATGCCCATTTTTTCTATGTGCAGATTACACCTGTCTCTTTCTGGGTGGAAAAAAGTCACAAGCGAGCTTATACATAGTTGCCATTTTAAAATGAAACAAAAAATTATAAGATCAAAACGGTAACAGTAGTTTAAAATGGAACAAGCCAATTGGAATACACAGAAATTAATAATAAAATGCCCTCTACAATTTAAACAAAATCAAAGCATGCTTGAACATGTACAGAGAGAGGCTTGATTCCCAGGCCGCATTCTTGATACCACTACAGAAAAGGCCCTGTTTGTGGAACTCTCATCCTAAAATAAGAGGACCAAGTTTAAGATAGTGATATTGAAACCTGTGTAGGTCAATACTGGTAAGACAGCCCTTTAGGAAATCAATTTAATTTGCCAAATGAAGTCCAGGGACAAATTGGTAACCAGCAAAGCTGGTATAGAAATGGTCTTCCATGAACTGCCTGCCTGACTTGCTCTCATCAATATTCCAGCAGCCACATTTTTCACCTGTTGTAATTTCTAAACTGCCTGCAAGGGCAGGTCCACGCAGAGAGCTTTGCAGTAATCCAGTCTGGCCTAGCACAATAAAACTGCATTTTCCCTCTCAGAACGCTTTGCAGAGATTGCCCTCTTTGGGAATCTGCTACCTTCTGTGTGGCATTAATGCAACAGGCACTCTATCCCCCTGTGTTATGAGGGGCATGGCTGCTGGAATTCTATGCCTGTCGCGTCAGACTGGCGCTGAATCAGCTCCTAAGAATTATTAGTTCTGTAGAGCAGACTCCCTGTGCTGATGAGAAACCGAAGGGAGAATTTTCCTGGATACACACAGACCGCACACCCGGATGGCTTATGGAGTTGGAACAAGAACTGGGTGGCGCAGTCAGACAGAGAGAGAAATGTCTTTTGAAATTCTGTGGTATGGCTTGACTGGCCAGGAGGCTGCTTGCAAGGAGTTCTCTGCTGGGCTCAGTTTTATATTTAGCTGAGAACGGTAGCAGTGTAGCTCCCTGCGCTATCGACTTACGCCTTGGAACACAACCTGCTGAACAGACTAGAAGGGAACCCCCTCGGTGTACTGGGCTGGATCTCACTTGAAGGGCTGAACATGGAGCTTTAAGTCTCAGCAGGAACTATTTCTTGAGAGTGGTGGACAATTAATTTTGGAGAAGCGTGCTCTCCTGTTGACCAGAAGTGGTCCTCGTGTGGAGCTTGGACGTGGGGGAGGGAACTGATTGTGATCCCTTCATACTTGCTGCTATTTGGAGAGGGATGGATGGAACCTTAACTGCTATAGAGGGGTGTCCTCCCCTTCAGAGAAGTTTCAATGAAACTGGATCCAGGCTATCTACTAAAAAATCTAAAAGGGGTGTTCTTTTTTTTGAGGTGGAGATTCTGGATGCCAAGACCCGAGCAAAGCTGTGCTTCCTGGACAAGGTAAGGACCGTGATCAGGGAGAGGCACATGCGGGTGCAGTTGGCCTTTTGCCATCATAAAACTGCAGAGTTTGCCGAATAACTTCTTAAAGGGAAAGGCATTGGGATCATTTACTAGAGTAAAGAGGTTGACCATTTTTATTACTAAAAGCTGCCATAGATCTATATTGTCCAAGTGGGTTATGCAGAAAGATATTAAGTAAGGAAAAAAGGAAAAGTAATCAACAAGCTTGGCTGGACAGTTTCTGATACATGTGCGCTCATGTGAGAAGAAATCAGTATGTCTTGGAGGTGGAGATCAATTTCAAAGGAGCTGTTATTCTTAACATCCTGCTAGAACAATTTTCCTCACAACAGTGCATCTTTCCAAAAGAAGAGGAAAAAGTCTTGACAGAGTTTCATTTGCCTTTTGACATCTAGCTCCAAAGGTATTTGTTCTTGAGCTGGATGTGTTAACCTAGATTTGATTTCAAAAATTTATGTAGAGAGCAATCCTGGATGCTTTAATCATATAGTTAGTTCAAGCTGGTTGTCATTAAAGGATCTAGTGTTTTCAAGAGATCTGTAAGTGTGACCCCCCCACACACACACCATGCAAATGTTCACAACTTTACATCTTCACTGACAGCAGCTTGCTGGGAAATGAGAAATTAATTTCCGCTATAGCTGGGAGGCCAGGGCCCAGCACCTTTGCTTGTGAAGAGGTTTCTTATTGTGATGTCTCAGAGGAAAGAACTTGGCTTGCTCCACACTGTCATCAAAATTCCCTCTTTCATGGAGGAATAAAAAAACCTTGCAGGAACAACTTTGATTTATGAGATAACTTGACCAAAATGCTGTAGCAGTCTGTGTAAGCCTATGGCATATGCTAATTTAAGATGACTGGCTGGGATGAATGAAAGCCAAAAGGCTAAATTCCTAGCTTATTTCATTTTCTTCTAAGTTTAACATCAAAATCTATTTGACCAGATTTGTAGTTCCTGAAAGATTCTGGGAAGCTGGCAAAATCAACTGTTCTTTAGGGTATCTGCACATTTTTTCCAGAACAGGAGGAACTCTTATATGAAACTGCCAATAGTACTAGTAGATTACTCTGCACCAAAATATATAACTCCTGATGAAACTAGTGTATAGAATGACCCAGAAAGAGCAAGTGCTTGAGCTGTCTGTAGATCAAATAAGCTTAGGGGTTACCCAGACGATACAAGCAGTACATTGTGTCTCATACTGAATAGAGCAATGAATATCAGCCAGAGGCACTAACCAGTCTGATCCAGGGAAGCATTCAACCCATAGCTGAAAATGTTGAGCCTATAAATCAAACATAAATGGCATCTATCTCTCTATCCATCCCTATAAAGGAGATGAAAGGAGTGTTATTTTGTCTTTCTGTGAAGTCTATGTTTTGAACTGGGGATACAATGGGGAGGCAGCAAAAGTAATTCATAAGACAATAGGGAAGACAGTTGTGGGAAAACCTGAAGATCTGTAGGATTTGGAGGGGGAGAGGAGCAAGGGGAAGAACTTGCCAAAGGCTTGCTGATGGTAGCGCTTCGTCTATGTGCAAAGGCAGGACAGTAGTGGGCACAGTGCCTGTTTCTGTTTCAGTTTCCCCAAACATTGTTAATCCTTTCAGACAAATGAGGATCCTGCACTCACGGTTGAGGAAGCAAGAAGACTAAATATAGAGAAGAGATCAAAATAACATTTCAACATTGACATCCTGCAAAGGGACAATTATGGCCCCTCTCTATTGTTGAATGCAGTGTGTTTATCTGAAGCATATCATGGCATCTAGCAGCAGTGATGAGGGCCACTCTCAGTGTTGCCTCCTTCACCTATTTAAGAAGTGGAGCCCTGTTGAAGTGGCTCAGAGTGTTCCTTCCTTGGATGCCTAAACCAAGATGGGGTTGCCAAGCAATGCCACTCCAGATTTATGTCACCACGAGCCTTGTTTGCAGTGCCACCACCTTCCTCATTCATCCATTTGCGTTGCCTTGTCGTTCTGTAAAATTTGGCAGCAGCTTGCCTATAGGGCCACACAAGCTATAAAATGACCACTGGGGTGCTAAATGTCTCTGTCATATGAGAAGGAACTTGATTACAATATGGTCTGTTAAGTTACTTGTAAATTTTTTAGCTTGGCTCCTCTTCATCCCATCCAATCTTCTAGGTTGTATGGGTTGCTGTCAACAACGTTGCTTGTAACCTTTTGCCTTCCTGTGCTCTGTGCCATCCTGTGCAGGCCAACCAACGATGTCCTTTTGACCTCGGTGCTGCACTAACAAGTCACTTTTCATACTCCATAGAGCGTTCATTCACTCCTTGTAGGCTTGTACTGCATCTGATAATCAACCTTGTATGGGAAGAGGGAACCATACCTCCTCACTGGGGAACTGGCCTTCAGCTGCCTTGGACACTCTACACTCTACACCTGCTTGCGTTGGCCGTAATGGTGGTGGGCACACCCTTCTGAAATGTCAGCATCTCCTCCTTCACCTCTGCCAGTTCCTTGGATGCCAGGGGCATTCTGCAGGAGGGAAATGGAATGCTGTGTGTGCTTTGTGTTGAGTGTGAGATTCTTTCTGGGGTGGAGAGCGAAGAAGAGTGACAGAGCACGAGGAAACTCATGGGATTATAAGTAATAAACATGCCTGTTAATGCATATAAGGGTCCAGAATTCCAGGGTCGTTAAGCACAAACTTAGGAACAAACAAAGCCCCCTTGCTCTATGACTTTTTGCTGTCATAAATTCTTACCACAACACGTGGAGCTTTCCGAAATTTGAAAAGTTGCCAGGCCTTCAGGACACAGGCCTTCAGCAAGTGTTCAAGGATACGGGACATGAAAAGAAGCATGAAGTAAAGAAGCCTTGGTCCTTATTGCTGCAAAGGTCCTTATTCTACCTGGCTTGTCGGAGTTGGCTGGGTTCTAGCTGGTGGATGAAAGTATTGGGTTGGAGATTCTTGACTTTCGCTATTAGGGCTTTTGCAAATATTTTGTCTCTCACCTCCATTTCTTTCTTCACTGTTGCATTTGCTGAAGACTGGTCCTGCTTCAGCAGAATAATAACAGTGCATTTTAATAGGGTAGTTACATGTCCTATTGTAGGGGAAGAGTCAGTGTGTATCCTGTAATTTGAATCTGCTTGAATTGGTGGAACATTTCTGGAATGGTATAATTTAATAATCTATTTTAAAAGCCTTAAAAGTGTTCATGGGGTAATGTTGGCAGAAAATACCAGAAGTGTGTAGGCACGATGCAAGCGGAGCTGTGTCTTCTTGGTAGTGTTGTCATGGGCTCTGGCCATGGTGCATCAGTGCAGCACTGATTGAGCTATTAAAGCAATTATTTTTTCTTGCAAATCCAAGCTTCCGCTCGAATCCTGCCTCCCCATGCTTTACACAAAGGTTCAAAACAAGTGCAGCACACAAGTGCAGATGCTCTCTGATATGTGTGTGCATGCACACACACACACCATTTGACAGGAGTGGTTCAGGTTGCCAGTTAGGAAATGGCCTCCTGTCTACCTCCTATGGTTCATTTCTGTTACAGTACTACTGGTACTATTCTCCTATCTTTGAGCCATCACTACAAAGCTAATTACAGTTCCTCAGTAGAGAATTTTGAGTAAAATAATGATTTTGGAGCAAAAGAAAGAGGCCTCCTCAGGATCAGCAGCAGTGTACAGGAATAACCAATTCTAAAGCTGCATTCAGACCGAGTCACAGTTTGTGCTGCCTGATTAGCTGTAACACAAGTCTTGGGTTGTGCTTCCCAGGTTGCATTGCTTTTTCAAGCCATTAGAGGTGCTGATCCATGCTTGGCATCTGCCCGAGAATCTTCATACATTCCTTTTGCTTTGATCTGAAAGCTGAGTTGGATGGACACTCACAGGTCAGCCATCTGCAGGACTGTCCCACAGAGCACTCCTCTAACATCTCCACTGCTAGGGAGGTGCGTGCGTGTGTGTGTGTGTGTAGACATAGCCCACTTCTTTCAGTGTCAAGGTACTGAGGGCATTCAGGGATCTTGTTGCTAGAAACAACATACTGGAAACATCTGCCATTGAGAGAGTCATGTCCTAGTGAATGCAGTCCACCTGAAATTAGGCAGAGTGCCAGAGTGTTGTAGTGGTTATGTTGTTGCATCAGGACTGGGGAGACCCAGCTCACAGCTCCTATTTGACCAGGAAGCTCACCGGGTGACTTTGGGCCAATTGCTGATTCGCAGCCTAACCTATCTCACCAGGTTGGTTTGAGGGTAAAATGGAGAATGAAGGATTGTATAAGTTGGCTTGGACTCCTTGGTGGAAAAGGTAGGGGAAATATAACAAGTATTTCATCATTCTAAGTACTGATAATGATCAGGTTCTTATTGCTTCTGCAGAATAAGGATTTTAAATGCTGGACTTTTTTATATGAGGCCTTTACTCCTTTTAATGTGCCACTTTACTGAAGCATCTTTGCAGGATTAAGATTTTATTTATTTATTTAGAATTTGTGTGTCCCCCCTTTTACAGTGTCTCAGACTCCTTTAGATGCTTCCCCCACCCCCAGATTTTTCTTCCTCTGCGTTTCCATACACTCCATTACAATAACCATGAGGTGGCACTGTGGTATAAGGGAGCTGCAAAAAATGTAAGGCTGCTTTGTAGAGTTCTGTGCTATCCTTGTTCTAACAAATGGAGAAAAAGCCTTCAACATGCTTAGAAAGCATGTGAGAGGCCCTGGAGGATGATGACATCATGTAAAGCACCCACATACTACCTGGGTGAGAAATCACAAGGGTGCAGTGAGTGTCACGGGTAGAGAAGCCCCATATCTTCCATATGAAGTATCTCTTGCTGTGGCTGCAATAAAATGGGCTAAAAGTAGCGTCCCTCCCCACCCTACCACACACAGAGATACTCTTCCAATAATCACTGGCAGGACTGTGTCTATTTTGTGAATTAAACAAAACTGAGTCAAGAGATGCCGACGTCACTATCAATTTTGCGCATGAATTATTATTATTATTATTATTATTATTATTATTATTATTATTATTATTATTACATTTCTATGCCGCCCCTTGCCGAAACCTCGGGGCGGCTTACAACACGATAAAATACAATGAAATACAATGGCACATAATAAATTACCATTAATTACAAAATACAAAAAATACATTGATTTACAAATATAAGATTAAAATTATCAGTATAAATTAAGTAAATAAAAATATAGGAGGAGAAAGAGAAGGAAGAAGAAGTTGCCCTGGCCAGATCATATGTTTTAACAATTAAAATGATGTTTAAATAAAAAGGTCTTTACCTGGCGCCGAAAAACCAGTAACGACGGTGCCAGGCGGACCTCTTTGGGGAGTGAATTCCATAGGTTGGGTGCCACCGCAGAGAAAGCCCTCCTCCGAGTACTTACTCTCCTAATTTCTTTCATGGAGGGTTCCCGGAGAAGGGACTCTCCCGCAGATCTCAAAGGGCGGTTGGGCATATACGGATGTAAGCGCTCGTGTTCTGTTTTGCATATTCCTAATTTGAATATTTGATTATGTATCTCTGCTGCCCTCATAAAGGGCAGAAGTAGAATAAACCATGGAAGTCAGCCATGTGCAAGAATATCCCACTTGTGGGCTCTGTCCTTGACCAGTATGGATGCTGCGGAGTCCCTCCTCTGGCTTGTAAGGAAGGCCCATCTCACGGCCAACATCCATGACCAAAGTTCTCCCAGCCATTTCCTTGGGAAGTTGTTAGCCACTTTGTTCCAGAACAACTCCTGCATTTTTACTGATGCTATGACAGACAGTTATGCAACATGTGGAAGTGATCCATCTGTGGAGCTGTGGCCGTCTTGTGCTGCAGGAGTCTTTCCCTTCAGGATCTCGTTCGTCTTGGATGCTGTTCAGTAAAGGGTGATTGGTAGATAAGCATCCATTTCACCCAAGCTGGTTTTAAGTGGCCTAGGATGGAACTCAGGGCTGGGGGCACATGGAGGGAGCTTGATCAGCTCAGCAGTGCATCGGTCCTTCCTGTCTCTGCCCACCCCCAGGCTTCCTGGACCATGAGGGGGCAGGCTGCCCAGGGGGCACGGGAGAAATGGGTGTTGGTGCTGCCAAGGCACATAAGGCAGTCAGTTTGTAGGGGAGGAAAGAGGGAGGGATAGTGCAGGGGAGAGGCAATAAAGTCTGCTTCCTATCGGGCAAAATAGGACTTGTACATTGTTTTTGCAGGGGAGGTGGAGATGGAGGTCACATTGGTTGCCAGAGGGAAAAGGCTGGGCCTGAATGGCTGGCCGGCCTATCTGTAGCTTGCCTATGCAGTGCTGCTGCTGATTTGCTTGGGCATTCCCAGGTGGGTGGGGGGGGAGCTCTGTTTTCTCTTAGCATGAGGCTATACGCTGGATTAAAACGGGGACCTCGAGCATCTGAAATAAAAGCTGTTCCCCTTGGCTTAGGGTTATTCCTATAGCCCCTAAGCTCCTTGACTAGAGCTTAGGGCTGGACGTGATGGGGAGGATGATGAAGGCCTCATGATATGCCCCACTGCTGGCTCCTGCTGCTGGGGGTCAGAGGCTAAGAAACTATTCTGCGTTGTGTGCAGTGAGTTCAAGCAGCAGGTGCTCCTTCCTTCACCTTTATCCCAGGCAAGAATTGTTAGTGAGAGCTGCTTTTCAGTGGAGACTTAAAAAGATACTGTTATATTTTAGTTTAAAACCTCAAGCAATTCAGCCTTAGGAGAGGAATTTCAGCCTTTTGGGATGGGTGGGGGCGTGTACACCAAGACACCACCAAACAATGGTTGGAAAGGGGACGGAGCCATTTGAAAAAGCCAGAGGGTTGGATATGGCCCTTGGACCTGTGGTTCTGTACTTCTGTACTTGAAAATCATTTTGAAAAAGGCCAACTGTTTAAGACCTCCATATCACTGTTTTGAACCCACAGTTTTCTGCTCCCATTTCACAAGAGGTAAACCAGTGAGGCTCAAAAGCTTGGCCAGGAAACCGAGTATTAGGAAGATGTGGGGTCTGAGTCCCAAGCACCAAGTCACGTATGTGCTCCACAAAGCACCATGAATACTAAGACAAACAAATGGGTGATGCCCCAGGAAGGCAAACACCCATCTCAGTGAAACACATGCCTGCACCTCAGCCACATTATAAAACCCAAGCAACACACACAGACCACACAGGTAAAACACCCCATCACTCTTCTCCCCCTCACCCAATTCCACCAGGAAGCATGCTGCCACCTTTATAGATATTATTTTCTGGGCATGCTCAATGAAGTACCAGGCTGTGGCCATATGCTCCCCATTCATATTTTCTAAGACTCCCTCTTTGGACACGTGGAGCTCAAAGGCATTCTTGGAAATACTGTTTTGGTGACTGGCACTTCACTTTGCAGCACTTCCAGCCTTTAAGTTAACATTTCAAAAATCTATTTTTAAAAAATTAAGAGGACTAGGAAGATTGGTGGCCCTCAAGAGAAGAAGCTGTGGACACATGGATGCCCACGGAATGCATGTTGTAGATCCCAAGAATACAGGATTGCTTTGCCCTGGGCCATTATTTACCGAAGCCAGAATGATCGGATCAAGGGGGCTTGAGTTTCATTTTCTCTTCATGCATGCAGGCTATTCTGCTGTGATCCCTTGATTTCTCTTGTCTGTCTTGTTTTCAGGTGGAGCCAAATGCCACCATAGCAGAAATCAAGAACCTGTTCACAAAGACCCGTATGTATGAAATAAGACTTTGTGTGTGACTAGATGCAAACCTTCTGCTGGTTTTGTCATTTGTCATTTCATTTCACGATGGGACCCTCACCCTGATGGAAGGACAGAGTGTTGACAGAGCTGAGTAGCTTACAGCTTAAGTCAGGTTATCCAATGTAAATCCTCACCATGACAGTTAAATAATCTGCCCTTGAAAATGCTATTGTTTTCTTTAACTGGAATTGACTTCTGAAAAGTCAGTAGCTTTTGATCGCTCATTTTCATTGCCATAGGCCTCAGAGAATAGAGTGTTTGCCCACATTAAATAAGCTTTGTTACCCTTTCTCGTACTGCCACACTTTGTGATTTAGTGTATACATAACCAGATACAAAGCAGTTTTTTTATTTGTTGTAGCACATGGAGAATTCTGACGTAGACGAGAGGACTGGATTGTTGTATTCATCTGCAGGATTTGGAAATGTTGTAGATGGTTTTATCTAGTTACAAGCATTTGAAGGCTTATAGGGCAGCTAAGGCTGCCTTCATATGCCCACTTGCCTGAGCGTGAGCCCCATTGAACCGCTGTAAAAACAAGTATTGGACGGCACTTACACACTGCTTGGAATGTTGAACTATTTCTCCCTTTTTCTCAGCCTTCACATTCACACTGAGTCATGGATTCAATCAAACTGTACTCTGTGGATGGATGCTGCTTCCGCTTATCTGTCTGAATAGAGAATTAAGATAATAGACATAGACATAAGCATGGACAGGGCTGCACGGCATCATAAATAGATTACTTAAAAAAGAAATGTGGCAGCTGGAAAAGTGCATTATACTCCCATTTTGAAAGACAGCCGCTCTGACATTGCAAATGCTTCTGTGTGATGCTGGCTTATTTGAATGCATGGAGTCTTCTGGCAGCCATATTGGAGCGGATTTGAGGAAACAGCCCTCCTTCAGGATTGTTCAGTATCAGAACTTTCTGAACACCTGAGGGCTGGGAAAAGGTGATTCTTTGAGCGTGATGTATGGAACAAAAAGTAAGGTCTAATCTCCCCAAACTTTGTGGGGAATGTATAAGGTACAAGTTCTTGAAAATGTCAGGGCAGGGCTTGAGATTCGCTGCACAGTTAAACAGTTCCTCTACACTCGAGAATACTTTCCCTTAGCAGGTGACATTGCTGCGTAGGATTCAGAGAGCAGCTGTAAGGATGCGGCTCCCTCCTCAGATTGTAACCAGCCTGTCACACAAGAGCCGCTACCAGGCTCCCAAGGCTCAAATCAGCATCTCTGGTGTCTCCAGTTAGGGCTGCGAAAGAGTTGGGAGCTGCTTGAGAGCTGCCAACATTTGGTGTCCTCAGTACAGACTAGATGGACTGATGGACCGACTCCTTATAAAACCGCTTCATTTTTCTGATTCCAGATCCACAGTGGTATCCAGCCCGGCAGTCTCTGCGATTAGATCCCAGTAAGTTGGTATATCATAAAGCATGCTGATATTTTGGCATTATTTCTTCAGGGAAACTTAACTTAGCAATAAAGTTATGCAAACAAGAAGGAACCCACCCGCCACACCCCCCCCCCCTGCAAAATGGGCTGGAATTCTAGATGGGATGGGCCACTAAGTCTAGATAAGGGAATGCTGCTGACATGAGATTTTCTGACTTTGAAAATTCTTGTAAGAGGCCTAGTTGAAAGCCTGTATAAGCCTGCAAGGAGTAGTCATTTCTGGGAGTGCAGCTGAGTGAGAGCTGGGTGAGAGACTAATCTGCTAGGCTCTCATGCCCCCTCCCCGCCGGTGGCGGCTTCCCCCTTCTGGATGCCAGGCAGCCAGCACTGCCCTAGTGTGAAACCAAGAGCATAGCCGCTGCGTTTGGAGTCTCAGGCAAGGGGCGCTTCATTGCGAGTCCTCCTCTCTTCCAGAGGGGAAGTCCCTCAAGGATGAGGACATCCTTCAGAACCTGCCTGTGGGCACCACAGCAACCCTGTACTTCCGAGACCTGGGAGCGCAGATCAGCTGGGTGACTGTGAGTATGCTGCTTCTCTCTGCAGGAGAGCCTCCTCTGCCCCCTGCCTGGGCCCCTTGTTTCTTACCCTTCCTCCTCTTACCCTTCAGGTCTTCCTCACAGAGTATGCTGGGCCCCTGCTCATCTACTTGCTCTTTTACTTTCGGGTGCCCTTCATCTATGGCCGGAAGTATGACTTCACCACCAGCAAGTACTCTGTTGTGCAGTAAGTATCTACCGGCCATGGGAAGCATTTGACAAGCACGTATGTTTTGCTTGTACTGGACAATGGTTCCACGAACATATCTGGCAACTGGGCCCATGTCAAGGACAAAATGCATATCCTATTTGTCTTTCCTGCCCGGATGGGCTTGCCAATTTCCTTCCTCCCATTCTACTCCTTGGATGGCAAGTTTCCCTGTATCACAGTCCAGCCGGCGTTTCCAGAAGTAGCACTTAAGCAGGGTAGAACACTGGACTCTCTGTGGCTGTTAGGCCCAACTGGAGCATTGTAGCAGCCCATGGCTTCCCCGTGTACTTGCCCTGTGGCAAGATTTTAGGTTAATGCTTCAGTCCGTTTCCAGGGGCAATTGTCCTGAATCTTCAATGGTTAAGGGAAACCAGGAAAACTCTCCAAAGTCTCCTCCTAATTAAAGGCAGTTCAAAATATGGATGCTCAAAGCAGAGCACCAGGAGGACTTTTGGAGAGCTGCCAGTATCTTCTTTCTGGATGATGATGTTCGAAGGTGGCCGCATTCTCCAGTAACCCTGCTACATTATTCCCTTCTGCCAACCCTCTCTGTTTTTGCTTTCCAGCCTGGCCTGCATTTGCCACTCTTTCCATTACGTCAAGCGACTCCTGGAGACCCTCTTTGTCCATCGATTCTCCCATGGGACGATGCCGCTGCGCAACATCTTCAAGGTGAGCAGTGCTGGAGCAGACCCTACAGGAGGGGGCAGGAAAGGGCAAGCAACAAGAGGGCTAGAAAGGCAGCCCTCCAAAGTCCTGCTTGCAGCTTCAGCAAGTGGGATTGGGATCCTTCAGGGAAGGAGGCTGGCCTGTCCTCTGCTTGAGCCCTCCCCCCTTGAGCCATGAGGATGGTTGGCACAGCCGTCAGAGCTGCCTTTTGCTGTGGCTTCTCTAGAGGGCCATTATTTCATGTGTCCTTTCTTATACTTCTCTCCAGAACTGCACGTACTACTGGGGCTTTGCTGCCTGGATGGCATACTATATCAACCACCCTTTGTATACTCCGCCTGGTATGTTGAAAAATGACGAGGAAGCAGAGGTCTTGGTGGTCGGTGATGGCCAGTGAACTGGAGCGGCTTTGACTTTTTTTGTGCTTTACTGGCAGAGTCTGTTCAGGAGAGCAGCAGGGTTTGTTCGGAGGTCATTGGCTGCTCTGCCACACACTACTAGCTTCTGATAGGCTGTGTAGATTCCTCAGGTCTGGGAGGTACAGAAATATGATGGCTCCATAGTTCAGCAGAATCCTAGCTTTCATTCCTCCTGACCCAGATTTTAAATGAGTGTCTTGGTCTAACTGCTGCCAAGATGGGCTTGACAGTGTGTATGTGGTAGTAAGCCTGTGCAGGCATCAAACTGGACTTCTAGGTCATTGGGAAGGAGGTTTCCAGTGCTCCGCGTACCTACTTGAGTGTTAGAATAAGCAGGTATATGCAAACTCTTCCGTGTTCTCCACTCAGAGGGTAGGCCTGTGACTTCTCTTTCCCTCTTCCTGCTTCCCAAGATTGCACAGACTAAATAACCACAGGCGAGCATGATCTTCCCTGATCTCTGACCCTTCCTCCCAACTGATCTTTGCTGTGGGTGGGTGATAGTCACATTGCTGGGATCACTCAGGCATTCCTGACAGAGACTCACCTACCCTCAGAGAATGTTGCAAGTAATGCAAATTATTGCATGACATTTATAGCCCACTTTTCGTCTTCTTGCAAGGAACCCAAGTTCTCATCCTTTACATTTTTCCTCACAACAGTCCTGTGAGGTAGGTTGGGCTGAGGCCCGGTGACAGGCCCAGAAGTCACTCAGTGAGCTTCATGACTGAGAGGGGACCAGAACCTAGTCCCTTCCAGATTCCAGGCCAGCACTCTAGTTATTATGCCACACGGGCATTTAAGCCACTTCCAAAAAGACATGGCTTATACAGACAGGTGACGGAAGGAAGGAATTCTGTTTTTGTGCTGCAGGTGGAGTAGCAGATTAGGACTGAAGGGGCCTCAGATCAGAGTCCCACTCAGCCATTAAGTTCTCAGGAAGACTTTGCCCCTGCAGTTCAGCTAAGCCTACTTCAACAAGTTATCAAGAGGCTAAAAAGCAGGTGGAGAGAGAACCATGTACACTGCAGCAAGCTCCTTGAGGAAAGGCAAGATATGTGTGGAATATTCCATTTTGCCTGATATAAATAACTCCTACACTTAGTTCAATCTTGATACACTAGCCTATGAAGAAGTTCTGTATTAAAAAGGGATCTGCTTTTAGACATTACTTTTCTGAACATCCTGTGCATAGTAGCCCCAGTATTTTAAACACACTGCTGGTTTGGTGACTTGTAAATATTTGAAAAATGACAACAGATCTCTTTCCATTTTTATTTTAAGGGTCAACATACCCCCCTTTTCCCATCCTCATCTAATTGTAGGAGGAAGAAGGCATTTCTTCCTGCCATTTTCCTTTGCAGTAAAGGCAATCCTGCAATCCTGCAATCCTGCCTCACACTGCTTCACAGTCGCTATGTAAACTGCTTGTCATCCTCTTCTGGCAGACTTCTTTGATGCCTATTGTCACTATGGGATTGACTGCTTGTGGGAATGTATCAGTTGTGTCAGAGTTACCACAATGTGCTAACACTTCTGTTTTTTGCTCCCTTGCTTCATCTTCAGCATATGGACATGAACAAGTGAAACTGGCACTTATCATATTCTTGGTAAGGATATGTAGATCCTTCAGGATAGGATGCAGCAGCCCCACACATAGGTTTGAAAGTGGGGCGGGTAGAGGAGGATATGAGATAGAGCAGGGATGGAGGGATGTAGCAACGTGGGACCTACTAGCATGTGGCATTTGGAGCAATGACCAAGCTTTTGGTGGACGTCCGCCCCACATCGAGGCAAGGGTGTCGATCTTACTTCTTTGTGTTGAGACACTGTTGTGCCACACCCAGGGCAACCTGTTTGTGGCGTGAGCCCTGTGCAGACTGATACCTGGCACAAACTGCAATTAATTAATTATTGTTTTAGTTTATTGTGTATTTTGTTATGTTGTGAGCCGCCCCGAGGCTACGGCAAGGGGCAGCGTAGAAATGTTTTAATAAATAAATAAATAAATAAATAAATAATCAATCCTCCACGTGAAGAGAGAGATTTTATTTCCTTGGGAAGTAAAATAGGTGCAAAGTGTGGTGAGGTAGAATAGAATTTACTGGGTTAGTCTGTGGAATGTATTTTTTAAAAAGATAAAATACATCTAGAATTCTACATAAAAGTTTATGTAAGGCAAAATTTTATATTTGGGCTTTACTAAAACAAAATTTTAAAGGCCAGTTATCGATGGTGGGAGGAGGAGATACAGTGTGATTGTTCCTTGGATTTGCACATTCAGGTTTCTGTCTTTCCCTCCAAGCTGGTTCCTGAGATTTTTGCAAAAGCATGTGCGTAGCCTTCGGATTCCTTTCATGCAGGAACCTGTATGACGTCTGGTGGTACAGGGAACTGTGAGAGGTGTTTGGCTCCCGTATGTTGACAATAGCTTTCTTTTCTCCTGCAGTTCTGTCAGCTGGGAAACTTCTCCATTCATATTGCACTGAGGAACCTGCGCCCTGCTGGTAAGTAGAGAAGAGAGCCATGGGGACATCCCAAGGCAAAAAGAAAGCAGTGATCAGCAGTATGCTAAGGGCCTGCTGCTCTGTCTTGGAGCTATTAGGCTGAAGGGACACATGGCACAAGGCACTTGCAGCCCGTGGCAGGTGAATGCCCATGTGCTGTCTTTGATGGCCTTCTAACTGAGGAAAAAGACTGCTGAGATCTGAGCAGGCCAGAAAATGCCAGCACTCACAGTGAACTCTGATCCTGTGCAAAGGTGCACAGTTACTTTTTTGTAGGAAAGCTGGGATTGGCAGAGTTGTGCATTTGGAAAAGGATTTGAGTGGGGAAGAGCAGAAGAGGTGATAGTATTATGTACAGATCATAGGCCATTGCTTGAAAGCAACTCTGGCCAGCTTCTAAATTAGCCAGCCTCAATGCTTGGGTTGTTTGCCTGGCTAATTTAGAAGCTGTCCAGAGCTTCCAATCAAGCCAAGGGTGCTTTTGTTGACAGTAAGACACAAAGAATATTTAAGATATGGGATTCTAAAAACCAAATGCTACTGAAGTGGGCTTCCCACTTGTACAAGGCTTTGTTGAGACTTGTTCCAGTTTGTACACACTGAGCTTAACTGTGCTTTAGTGTTATTTGTGAATCAGCCAGAGCATCATGAAATAAATCTAATTCTTCTTACTACTTCCAGGCTCCAAAACTAGGAAGATCCCATATCCTACCAAGAACCCCTTCACATGGCTTTTCTTGCTGGTCTCCTGTCCTAATTATACCTATGAGGTGAGAAAAGCATAGAGCCCTATAGCAAATGGGTGAGGTTTGAATTCGGAAGGGACCTTCCCTTGCCTCCATGTATCTTGCTCTGTATCCCTCTTCACATAAAGTATGTGGCTAAGGAGACAATTTCTAGGTAGGCATTCAGACAGCATAGCGTTCCCCTCTTCTAGCTACGTGATGTGCTGGGTTAAATAGCAGGATGCTCCTTACCCTATTTTACACTGCAGAGACAGCACTGGGTAAACCTTGGTTTGATGTTTGCCGAGATAAATCTTACATTGCTCTGTAAGATGCAGCTTGAGCATTTGCTGTTCTCCAAAACTCGACTCCTGATTTGTTATAGCATAATGCCTCCCGTGCACAGGGATTTATATTGAGATCAGTTGCCCAGTGCAGACTTGTTTCAAGCCTGGCTGCCATACTCAGCTGAGCTTTGATATTTCCTTTTCACTGAGAGTAGCGTGGCTACTTCGTTCTGCTTGCACATTGACCAAGGGCCACAATTCCGTCTAGAGCAGTTGGGTGGTTGACCCGTTACATTTAAAGGGGAGTAGTCTGTTCCAGAGATTTTTCAGTGCCGATCATAATTGCCTCTCCTCTCCCTTGTGAGTGTGACTGGCAGCCAAAAGGGCTACAGCAGCTGTGTGTTTATTCGGCCATAGCTTAGGAACACGTTCATGTCTCGGGGCATTGCCTCGTCTGTCACAACCCTGAACTGGTGCTTCCTTCTCTTCCAGGTGGGATCCTGGATTGGTTTTGCTATTATGACTCAGTGCCTTCCAGGTAAGTCTTGCCCCAGACTTTACGCACATCAGGTTCTTACCTTAGATTTCCTTAATGATAACTTGTGGGGGGAAGGGATCGGTATAAGGCTGCATATCTTTCTTCCTCTCCCAGCCCCTTCTGTTTCTGGTGTGACAAGGTTCCCTTCCTTTTGAAGTCAATAGGGTCCATATGTTTAAACAAGCACAAATAGCTTGTTCTTCTTAGGCCAAGCAGGATAACAAATCAAGCCTGCAGGACACAGCAGTTGTGGCCTCTGCTTCTTACTCAGGCAGCTCCATTCCTTGTGGAGGCAGAACCCACGAGGTTTGTCCTCTTCTCTCTCCATGTCCATTGCCTCACTTCTTTTTCGGAACAGTTAGAGCTGAAGATGTTCTCATCTATTATTTTGATGTGTCATAAAGGTACTAGGTAGTACCTTAACATTTAGTAGTAGCTCTTGCTGAGACAATAATGCCAGGGTTTTATCTTAGGGATGCAGAACTTCAGACCCGGATTCCTAATCTGGTCATCCTGCATTCAGCAGAAAGCCATGCCCTCTTCTCCCAACCACATCTTCCTTCCCCCAACAACAAATCAGTCGGTAGCTCTCCAGTTTTTGTGCAGGTTTTCACCCATTTCAAAATATGGCAATAGCTTTCCTTAGTTACTGGCAGTAACAGCTTTAAACTAAAGTAATGCTAGTATTTTTGCTCTGCACTGAGCAATTCAGTCTCAGCATAAATTATATAAGGGGACCAAAATACTAGTGAATTGAATTCTGTAGAGGGCCAGAAAGAGGCTTTCCCTTGCTGTAGATTTTGAAGTAGGGTAGTAGGGTTGTAGTTCACCTAATGCCCTTCAGATCTTTTGGACTACAATTCTGACCAAATGTGACCATGGGCCGTGCTGCTTGTGGTTTATGGGAGATCTAGCCAAAACACTTGGAGGCCCCAGGTGGTGGGAAGTCTAGCTCTGGTTTTCCTGCATCAGGCAGGGGATTGGACCTGGTGGCTTACAAGCAGCACCCTAGTGCAATGATTCTAGATAATTTAGTAGCCCAAGGCAGACACTGTCGTCTCAGAATCACAGGCACTTTTAGGGTTGCTTAATTGGTGGCCCACTTGTCTCCAGTTTCCCATTACCTTGTAGAATGAATTTCCAGTGAACCCACTCCGATGATTATCAGAAAATAGGAAGCAGAGGTGTCTCTTTAGACACATAACAAGTAACGTCTCTGTTTTGCCAACAGTGGCTCTGTTCTCCCTGGTTGGATTTATCCAAATGACCATCTGGGCAAAGGGGAAACACCGAAGTTACCTCAAGGAGTTTCGGGATTACCCACCGCTGCGTTCGCCCATCGTCCCCTTCCTGCTCTGAGCTGGAGGTGGCTGTCTCCAGGTCTGGGCCAGTAGTTTGGATTGTTTTTTACCTTGCGAGTGGCTGTAATTGGAGCCTAGAATGGGGTTTTCTCTTGCTGTCTGCATTGTGGTTGGAGGGAAGCTGCAGGAATTGCTTGCTTATGCAGGTTATGGCCTCCTCACCCTCCACCCCCACCATCTTTGTCCTTATCCCATTCTGAGCTTGGAATAAGCATTTGCCACAAAGCACCATGAAGCCAAAGGCTGCAGCAGAGTACAGAGGGAACAATTCAGTTTTATAGAGGACAGCACGAAGCAGCTGCTGGGCATTATGTCTGTGAGAGCAGGTGCCAGAAAATTAATCTAGGCAGCTAGAGCCTGACCTAAAGAGAAAACTTGCCTCTCCTCTTGACTGCTTAGAACAGGTACCAGCCAGATACTTGTCCCTCTCCTAGCTCAGGTTTTGGCATCCTCCTTGGCTAAGTGAGCCCTCTAGTGGCTATTATTGGTAGGGCATAAGCTTACCAGGTCACCTCTTGACCTCAGTAGTAGCTTTCTGGAGGAAGTGATCCTGCTAAGAACCTCATGATGAGGCTGTCTTCTTTTATCAACATGGTCTTTTGCATCCTTTGGCCCCCTTACTCAGCAAAAAAGCATTGGTGCTTGAGACCCACATATTAAAGCTGGAAGATACGAGCAATACAATTAATATATTTTTCCAAAAGTTATTTTGTTATGTAATTCTAGCTACATAGGGCAGGTAAGGAAAGGCTGATTTATAGCAAGGTGTAGGAGTGATTAGAGATTCTGCTGCAGAAACAAGGGGGACACACTGGGGGTGACTGGGGAGCAGCCATACTTCGTATTGTATGGGTAGTTTCAGCACCATACAGGGTTGAAACCAGCAGTTCATCTTAGGTGTAAATGCCTCCCCTTTCCTGTAACAAGTGGATTCTAATTGTCACTGTGCAGCCCTGTTTTTTCTCCACACTCCACCTGCTAAGCAGCAAGCCCCATTGTGGGGGAATTGGTACAATAGGACTTAGCTGGGAGAGGAGGTCATTGAGAGGAGGGTCAGAAAAACCACTTTCCACATCATTTTCTTTCTGCTCTTTTGCTAATCACTTCATGCATTTTCTCCAGACTGCAGGTCCATTCCTGCCTAAAAGTGTGCATTCTTTGAAAGTGGCCTCTAGGCTATGATTGAAAACTATGCTTACAGTGGCACTGAGAAGATCTTGGGGAAAAATGCTTTGAAACACAGCTTGGAGTTGTTTTCAGTGACAGAGAAGAAAGAAAGAAAAGACCTGCAGTCTTAACTGTAGAAAAATAAAGTATTATAGAAATGGATAGTCTGTTGGATAGTCTGAGAAGAATCTGCTTCTCCTTTCCTGTTTGTCTTAAGGTTACTAAAGTTGCAATCCTTCATACTTTGAAGTCGGCCCCATTTAAGTTAGTGGGACATACTTCAACGCAAACATGCCTAGGGTCAGGTTGAAAGTTTGCAAGAGTCTTAGTTTATGCTGCATGTGAGCAGCAAGAAACTGGAAACCTGCTAGGCTCAATGGCAGCTGTTTAAATGAGCCACTGCTATGGTCTGTTTTGTGTCAAATTGACTTCTTGGAACTACACCAATAAAAAACTGATCCAGCCACTGGGTTGTGCCAGATTGTGTCTTTGTGGAGCAACATGTGGAAGGACTTGTCTCATTCAAGGGAGGACTACATGCAGGGAAGGGTATAAAACATGTTTGCTTCATATTGGATTATCCTTTCTGAAAGAGAGGACATATGTAGGATGCTAACAAGCAAACCAAGAAACGGGGAGTATATAGCGCTAAAAAGATGTTCTCATCTCACATGGTTAGTTACACCAAGACAAGGGTGGCAGTCTGGAAGAGAACCCACTCTGTATTCCTTGTGGGTGAGGAGCATGTCCCTGCCTCACCCAGTAAGTGCACACATACAGACACACTTCCAGGGGAAACTGTGGAGAGCTAGGAGGTTCTCCCACTCTGCACATGCTCCTTCCAATCCATGCTCTCTTCCCAGCCTGCCAAGCAGCTGCTGGGGACACAAGGGGAAGCAAACATGGAAGCTGCACTGAAGGTATTCAAGGCCCAAATCCACACCGCCCTTCTGTGTTTTAGCTGAATCAGAAAGCCGTGTGTATGTTTCAGTCAAGACCCAACATAAAAAAAACTTCATATAGTGCTGGTGCCACCAAGTCTGACTCCTCTAGATTACTCCAGCATTTACCATCTCCTCATAGGTGTAAGCGGTTCTACACCCTGCCCCAAGGATGCTGGCTGTCTTTGATCTTGGCTTACTACCACCTCTTCCTATATGGTGAAGCAGCAATTCCTTGTAGAACAAAGCATCTACACCAAACTCGAAGGAAAGTACAAAGGGAATACCCATTCGATATGGAATGCTGGCCACCTTCTGAATGCAGTTGGGGGGTCTCTGTGTGCACAAACTGTCAGTCCACTTTGGTCTGGCCAACAGTAAATGGTGCTTCCTACAGCCCAGAAATGAAAGACCACCTCTTATTACAAGATGATCATATGAGGAGTGGAATTTCACAATTCCCTTCCGAGAATTATGAGAAATTTAACATCCTTGAAAGCTAAGCATTCATTAGCTCTAACATTCAAGTCCAATCCACATTCATTTCCTCTCAAGGTATTCAAGGTAAACAGTAATTGTTTCAGACCCGGGTACAGGATACTGTCTTTATTGTTTTCAACGAAACAGACTCTGAGGTCTGTAGAAGCTTGCAGAAGGACCAGGAGACTCCTTGAAGCCAGTTAGGATGCTGCTTCTGCTTGTTTCTTTTGTTCAATACGTTTCTTCCTAGCCAGCAAACGCCGCTCCCGTTCAAATTCTTTCATGCGCATGACATAGCTATGGGAAAGTACACAAGGGCAGATCAGTTTGGAGCAGCTGACCCCTACCAAACTCACTGTACAAAGTGCAAGAAGAGGTTAGTTGCTTTGAATCCCTCAAAATTACCCCACTTGTATGCCTACATTTCATTTGTATGCCACTTGATACAACAAAACTTCGAAGGGTGTAATCTTACAGCTTCTCAATGTTTTCTGGCTAGCTACTTCTTTGAGGATATGACCAGGCCTTGGGGAGGCAAAAAGGGGGTGCAGTGGTGAAGGGAGGAGGCTGGACTGACAGGTTGCACTGATTCCTATCAGTGCCCCAGCTTCCTTTTCCTACCAGGAGTTAACCTAGGTAGCCGAAAAAAGCTGCTACTGCTGCAGAACAGAGCAGACTGTGCCCTAAGAAGTTTACATACTAAATATTAAAATACTTAACTGTATGTACAAAAATAACAACTAGAAAGCAACAGAAGATGGAGCAGCATCATATAATCTACAAGGTTCAGTGAGACCAGGCTTTAACATTTAGCTTTCCCACACATCAGGCAGATACTCTTAGAAATGTATACCAGTACAGGGCTCCCTCATAACTCTGGGAACTTGTACAGAAACAAAGCATGAGTGCTCCAGAGCCAACCCATGGTTCACCCAGAGTTAATAAGGAATAGCCAGCATATCAATATAGAAGATCTCCAACCCCCTGCCCATGGGGGCTGACCATCCAATAAATGATAGCTTGTTTCAAACTAGTCATGTTACTGGACAGGACATGTCCACCTCCAAGCCCAGGAAAGGACTGTTTCAGAACCACGGCTAATGCACAGCAAGGAAGAACGGACAAAGGGAAGCAATGAACAAGAAAGGAGGCAATGCTGCAACTTACTCCTGGTGCTCACAATAATCCCAGTCATGCCGCTCATGTTTGCATGCAAAGATATTAGGAAAATGGTCACGTTTGCACTTCAGCAGTTTAATTAAATAATGGGCACAATAATCCCGCTGTTGCAGAGTGAGCTTAGCATCATCCATCTGCTTCTGTGTTGCTATCATCACTGGGAAAATGGAAGAGGAAGAAACAGACAGAAATGTGGTTAAGAGCCAAATAGAAGGTGAACGGGTTGAAAACTTTCTATCGATGCTAGGAGTAGTAGTGCGATACGACCTTTCCAACTCTGATCTGCAAATTAGTTTTAACTGATCTAAGTCATATCAGTTTATATATCAAGAACTCCAGTCTCAAAGGGATGTGAACAGCATTCACAATCAGCAGTGGTTTTACAAAAAGTTTACTTTTATTTGTGAACGCTGCTTTTGTTGTATTTAATATATATTTATTATACTATGAATAGGCATCAGACAGGTAAGAAGGAAATCTTTCTAACAAAAGTTCTTGTCCTCAGCTTACAGCTATGTGTGTCAGGTCTTATTTCAATGTATTTCAGGCAAGTACATCATTATAGGCCATCTTTTGTGCTAGTTACACTTCAGATAACCTACATGCATTTTTCCCCTTGTGGAGCAAAAAAGTCTTTGCACCAAGTTACCAAATACTTTTGTGTGTTTTATTTCTTTCTCATCCTCCCCACCATTTACACAGACACACAAAGAGAAACCTGTATATGCATTTGCTCTTTTAATAACTCCCTGCATCTCATGAAGATGGCCTTAGTTCATGCAAGCTAATACCATAATAAATTTGTTAGTCTTTAATGTGGCACTAAATTCTGTTGATTTTACTGCAACAACTCTATCATAAATGCCCTCCCGCCCCTTGAGATCAGGGAATGTCCATATATGCCCTCCTGCCCCTTGAGATCGGCGGCAGAGGCCCTTCTCTGGGAGCCCTCCATGAAAGATATTAGGAGGGTGAGTACCCGGAGGAGGGCTTTCTCTGTGGTGGCGCTCAACTTATGGAATGCGCTCCCCAGAGAGGTCTGCCTGGCGCCGTCGTTATTTGCTTTTCGGCGCCAGGCCAAGACCTTTTTATTTAAACGTTATTTTAACTGTTAATTTTATTGATTTTAACAATTTTTTGCCAGAATGTCTCCAATATTTTATGTAATTGTATCGATTATATTTATTTATGGTTTGGAAGCCGCCCCGAGGCTTATGCGAATGGGGTGGCATATAAGTTCTCCAATCAATCACTAACAAGAATCCCTGTCTGGCTAAAAAGAATTCTGTTGAAAGAGATCACATTCCTTAGAAGCTGCACTGCAGGGATACGTCTCAGAATGCCTTTAATCGATACACCAGTACTAATGACAGCAAATATTGCACAAAACCACAGACTCCCCCATATCAGCTTTGTGGCAAGATGTGACCAGCAACCACCTGTCTTTCAACATAGGCCAGGTGTACAGATGGAGATTTCCGTTCGATTCTTTTATTACGTTTATTGCAACCGTTCTCTGAAGAGACTGGGGGTGTAGCGGTGTCCCCTGCCCCATTTTATCGTGACAACGCCCTGTGAGGCAGCGCCTTGCACAAGGCCACCCTCACCACTCGCGCTCAGGGCAGAGTGGGTACCTGAACCTGGGCGGCCACCTCAGTCCTAATCTGATCCAGCCGCCCCGCAACCTGGTTGCGGCTGCAGCTGCGTTGGACAGAAGCTCCCAGCCACGAATGGTAGGAATTGCAGGCCCGCGCACTTGGAAGGGGCCAGGTTGGTGGGGATGCTTCAGCCAGTGCACCACGCCGGTTGCCCGGAGCCGCAGCTGCCACGCTACGATGCCAGCCTGGGAAAGGGGGCTTCGCCCGCGCGCCCCGCTGCACCGCGAGCAGAGGGGTGGCCTGGGCGGGCCGGGCTCCGAGGCGGAAAGCGGGCAGGGGCGGGGCCAAAGCCCGGTGACCTTCGCCTCCGCTCACCGCGTTCCTTGCGCTCCGGGAAGCCATACAGAGGGTCGAAGGTGGGCATGTTGTTCGGGTCCGGCTCCACTTCGGCATCCCAGAAATACCGGCGGGCCAAGTGGGCCCCCATCGTCCCGGTCCTTGTCCCCGCCGCCGCTCGGTGCGACTCTTCCCAACCCCAGCTCCCTAGCTTTTCCCGGAACCGGAAGGAAATCCTTTCACCAAAGATGATAGGCTAGAGTGGCACACTATACTTCCGGTAAGGGAATGAATCCCTCTATTGTAGACGTATGAAAAATGGAAGAGTAGTGAGAACCAGCAAATGGCACCGCACGTTATTCCTCGGAGTCCATTTTTAAATGCTGCCATTTTTAACAACGAGAAGTGACTTGAACTACTCGTAGAAATGCCATCGTGGCTGTTTGCGTAAAGAAGGGTATTCGGAAAAAGAGCAGTGCCCAGTTTCTGTACCTTCTAAGATCTTTTATCGTCGGATTTTTTTTTTAAATTTTAGTTTTTCAGCATTTGAAAAATGGCCTCACTGATGGAAGTACAGTCTATTAGCCTCTGCTGCAAGGTGGATGAGGCTAGCTTATGACTGCTGATGTGGGAAGGTCAGCATTCGACTAGGGGTCCAGGTTATCGCAACCCTGCAGTGCAGCTCGGTAGTCTACCCTGATTGTAGTCTGAGGGTTGGGATGGAAGTGAGAGCACAGCATCCAACAACACTGCAAGGTTAGTCCAAGCACTACCCTCTCCACATTGCAAGTTGCGGGTTCCTTTTAAAGTGTTGTACACAGCCTTGCCCTATACAGTAGGTTGCTGTTAATATCGATGGGGCTGAGGCTGGCTTGGATTCCCATATTAAAGCAAAATAGCCTATTTGATCCTATATTATGAATACTCAAAACCCTGATTTTGGGGCTCAGTGAAACTTAAATAAGTGTATATAGGACTGGAGCCTAAATCTACTTAGATACTTCCCCTCACAACAGACATGATATACAAATCAATAGGGTATAACTTTCATAGGTAAAATCATGCAATCATCGACACATAGATGAGCCAGAGAAAAAACCCCTTTTCTAGAAATCAGCATTTGTACATCCTTGAATTGTAGCTGACATGAACCAGGCCCAGTTCCAGAGAGGGCCAGCTTGATGGATAACAGCAGCTCAGACTAGGGGCAATTCACAACCACCCACCCCATCCTCCTTCTCTTCTCTGAAATAGCACCCATCCTCCTCCCTTCCTTCCCAGGTATGCAGGTGGGAAAGAGCATGCCATTATAACCTTTTACTAATATAACCTAGCAGAAGCTGCTGTGTTATCTGTAGCCCTTTGATAGTCAATGTATAAAAGGGCCGACTGAGGGTTGCCCAGGTGTGCATTCTGGAATGATAAATTGGCAGTTGGTTATTCTCAAGAATAAATCTTCAAAAGAAAATCTTCCCCTGTTGTGCATTTTGGGCATATGCAAGATCAGGTCAACACACACGTTCTCTCAATCTAAAATCAACATTCAGTTTGTTAATTTATTCGATTTATATCCTGCTTTTTTCTTACAACAAACTCAAAGCAGCTTACACCTCCTCCTGCTCTCAATCTTATCCTCACAAAAACAACCCTGTGAGGTAGGTTAGGCTGAGAGTCTATGACTCACCCAAAGTCACCCAGTCTGTTCCATGGCTGAATGGAGACTAGAACCCAGGTCACCTGAGTCACAAACCTATGCTCTTAACCACTGCACCACACTGGCTTTCTATTGACTTGCATACAGATGAATCATATTTTTAAAAGTCTAAAAATGAAAATAAAGAGCAGGGATTCCTGTCTTTGCTGCTATCATTAATTGTTGAAGATGTACCTGCTGCCCAGTCATTCAGACAGTACAAAATTGAATTTCTCCATTTATTTCTATGGACAGATAAAACTTCCACTAAAGGGGAATACAAAAGCAATTTTTACATCTCTGTGGCAAAACTAATGCTTGTCCCCAACCCACTAATCATGTAAATAGAGGCTGCAAATAAAAGAGAAAACTATAAAGCACATCTGAGACTAATGTTCTATCCCCATTGCCTTGATGTTCTACAATTTAAACAAGGATAGGTGCTGCTTTGGCCCTGCACCTCTACAGAGAAAGTCCTGTGTGTTTGAGCTGTTTAACCACTGCAGGATAATTGGGGTTTTATGAAGTAGAGACGGGATTTTCAATGTATTCTAGAGATTAATAGAGATAGACATGCACTGTGAGATTTTGGACCAGTCACAGACTCCCAGCCTAACCTACCTCACAGTGTTGTTGTGAGGAAACAATTGAGAGGAACTTGTAAACTGCATTGGACTCCTTTGTAGGAGAACAAGAGGCAAGATGTAAAAGTTAAATAACAATAATCCTATAGCAAAGATTATAAGGTGTGAGAGAGGCAAAAGAACGTACTTGTATTTCAACATGATCTGCTGAGTATATCCTGTGCTCTAAGAGATTTAAAAAAAAATCCACTAGCCTAAAGTAGAATTTTTTGGAGTAGTTGCACCTCCAGTTTCTTAAATTTTGCCAGGTATTGCCACAGCCTACTTTTCATTTCTTTTCTTCTATAGTAAAATGCAGGCAGGTTAGAATCCTGTGGTTGGAACGTGAGAATTCTTAAGACAGTAACTGCTGCGCTCAATATTTTGCAAATAATGTTTATTCTACATAGACTCTAGCAGACAGTGCTATTTCATAGTGAATGTTCTAAGAATGGCTCAGAAACTTGCTAGCTGTCATGATTTTTAATGTTGACATCGCACTTCTAAACATGTCAATAAAGAAGCAATGATACACATCTTTGTTTATAGGTTATACAGACATTTTCTATCAAAGAGTTTTAGACATTTTGATTCCTTGGATTGCCAGCACCATCAGTACAACGCTGCATCAGCACTGCTAGAATAATGCCAGATTATAAGGACCACTTTCAGACTACAATAGAAGCATTCCCACAACACTTTGCCTCTTTTGTTTATGAATTTTAGGGATGACCTAATTTTCAGGAAGCTGCCTACCAAGAGCTAGACAGACTTTCACAACTGAAGAACCACAGTGGTGTCTTCTTGGCTGATGAGCTCACAGGAGTGCTCAGGCAGAGCATTGTGGGTGATTTTACCATTTTTAGGAATGAGAACTTTTTAGTGGAAACTATTCAAATTTGTATTGCAATTTATGAGATACACATACAGGGACAGGCTTAGAATCCAAAATGGCCTTGTTTAATGGAGAATTGGACTACACGGGCTCAGCCCACAGAAGGCTTCTCTGCCTGAGCTTTGGAGAGCCCTGGAGAGCTCTTTGGAGAGAGCTGTAGTTCACCCCATTTCAGAGGTGTCCCCCAACTCACCATGTCATTCTCAGGGTGTTGTGGAGAGCTGCTGCAGGAAAGAGGGAGCAGGGAAGTACATTTTCTTTAGCTCAGTTAGTCCATCTCAAATCTAAATCCAACTATGATGTGGACTATGACTCTCAGAAATCCAGTTCAGCATACCTGATGATCCAGGATTGGGGAAGTTGCAGTCAGAACATTAGGCAGGCACCTGGATGCCCACCATGGATAGCTAGACATCCACAGTACTGCTGCCCTTGAAGAGGCAGCCACTGGGAGCACGTGCCTGGGAACACACAGGGACAGTGGCTGCTTCATTTCTCAAGGACGCACGCGCTTCTCACAGATGAAGAGGCTTTTCGTATCGCAGGGAATGTCATTCCAGACTCCACCCTTGTATAAGGCAGCACAGTCTTCATTCGAACCACTGTTGTTGGGCTCACCAAGCCTCCAGTAACTGAGAAAGAAAAGCCATGAAGCCCATGGGGTGCAGCCCTGCCCAGGATGCCTGCAGGGTGTGGCCCGATCCTGCTTGGGCAGAACCCCCACAGGCCAAAGTTGTGCCCAGTCAGTGGACAACTCCAAACCATGGTGTGCCCCCAGAGACCTGACACACCGCACAAAGTCACTCAAGAATCCCGCATGACTCAGCTCCAAGGGATGACCCTGGTTCTCATAAGAGAGAGAGAGAGGAAGAGAAACGTCTCCATACCACTTCTACCACACCATGCATAAACTTATAAGCTTCTCATCATGCTCCTCGCATTCTTTTTTGTAAATTAAGATGCCCCAAATATAACTTTCCTTACAAGGGAGATAAATTTGGTTGCCCTTCGCTGAACATTTTCCACCTCTGCACTATCCTTTTTGTTTAGCAACAATCAGAACTGTAAACAGTGTTTCAGATGCAGTTTTATTATGGATTCTGCCTAGTGCTGTGCAGAATGTTTTTCCTACAGTTTTTCAGCTGTTCTCACTCAATTGAATAGAAAATAAGTTGCCTTCAACTAAAGTGGAGAAAGCCAAGGAGTCTGTAGGCTGCCCAAGGCACAGCTTGTACAATGAACAGCAACCTCATAAGTAAGGTGAAACCAGAATCCCAAAGGCAACCCATGACAATTCATTGAATATTTTCTCTTCCTGTGAAATTCTTTTTAAGTCCAGAAGAAGACATTATGAGATAATTCCTTCCAAGGGAATGGGGATTATAGAAACAGAGCGAGTCAGAAGGGGGCCTGCTGGGCCATCTAGTCTGACCTCTGGCACTAGCCAGCTCTGCTCACGACATACCCACCATGTGGACGTCCAGCCTGTCCTTGAACACCCGCACCGATGGGGCCTCAACCAGCTCTCGTGGAAGCCCATTCCACACCCTCGGGGTCCTGACCGTCAGGAAGTGCTTCCTGGCATCCAAATGGAACCTTGGTTCCCTGAGCTTTGCTCCGCTGGAGCGCGTCCTGCCTTCCTCTGCAGGGGAGAACAGGTCTCTACCCATCTCCATGTGACATCCCCTCACATACCTGTATGTCACCAACAGATCCCCTCTGAGTCTCCTCTTCTCCAGGCTGAAGAGACCCAGTTCCCTCAGTCTCGCCTCATACGGCATCCCCTGCAACCGGCCACCAACCTTGTGGCCCTACGCTGCACTGACTCCAACCTGGCTATATCCTTTCTGTAATGAGGGGCCCAAAACTGAACACAATACTCCAGTTGCGGGCGCACCAGAGTCATGTAGAGTGGTAGTAATACCTCTCTTGATCTAGAAGCCACACTTCTGGCTATGCAACCAAGGGTGGCGTTCGCCCTCTTACCACCGCATCACACTGCTGACTCATGTTTAGCCTGCAGCCAACCAGTACTCCGAGGTCCCTTTCACAAGTGCTGCTCTCCAGCCACTTCTCACCTAACCTGTACTTATGACAGCTATTCCTATGCCCCAAGTGCAAGACCTTGCACTTATCCACATTGAACGCCATCCTGTTGTCTCCTGCCCACTTCCATAGTCTGTCCAGACCCTTTTGGATCTGGACTACCTGCTCCTCAGTTGTGGCCACTGCTCCTGTTTTAGTGTCGTCTGCGAATTTGATCAGCAGACTGTTCACCCCTTCTTCCATGTCGTTAATGAAAAGATTAAACAGGATTGGCCCCAGGACAGAGCCCTGGGGGACCCCGCTTGTCATTGGCCGCCATCCCAAAGATTCCCCACTAATGGTTACCTTCTGCTTTCGGTCAGTCAACCATGCCCTAATCCACCGGACAGTGCTTTGGTGTATCCCAAAACTCCTCAGTTTCTCCACCAGGATATCATGGGGCACTTTGTCAAAGGCCTTGCTGAAATCCAGGTATACTACATCCACTGCATCCCCTCCATCTAGCCATCTCGAAACCTTGTCATAGAATTCCACAAGGTTTGTCTGGCAGGACCTGTTTTTGCGGAAGCCGTGTTGTGTGGCTGTCAGTCTCCCTTCCCTATCTAGCATCACTAAATCTCTCTCTATGATGAGCCTTTCCATTGTTTTTCCTACAATGGACGTAAGGCTAACAGGTCTAATTCCCCATGTCCCTTCTACTACCCTTTTTGAACATTGGGACCACTGACGCCACCCTCCAGTCCTCTGGAACTTCACCCGTTCTCCATGAGGCCTCAAAAATGAAGGCCAGCGGGCGTGAGAGAACCTCTGCCAACTCTCTAAGTACTCTCGGGTGTAACCCGTCAGGGCCTGGTGCCTTTGTAATGTCCAATGCCCTGAGGAGCCCCTCAACTTCAAGGGGGGTGACTCTAATCTGTGCCCCTAAGTCCCCAGCCTCATCTAATCTCCTATGCGGATATCCCCCGTCCTGCTTTGGGGAGAACACAGAGGCAAAATAGTCATTTAGCATCTGTGCCTGTTCCCTCATATCAGTCACTGGATCTCCTTCCTCCTTATTTAGCGGTCCCACCACTTGTCTCCCCCTCCTCTTCCTCTTACAGAACTAATGGGGATTACAGAGTAATGGGGAAACGTACACTAGAAAGACTCCGACAGACACACATGTACACACAGGGGACCCTTGGCCATTTTGCAGTGATTGGATATACTCAAAACACCACAAAACGAAATAATACAATATAAGTAAATAATGCATGAAGAACTATTTGCTGCCCTGAGAACGAGACAAACCCCACCCCACAAAAAACAGCCTCTTCTATTTTCTTTTTCCAGGAAGAAACTTTTCAGGAAATTGGAGGCCAGATTTGGGCACAGCGCTTGTTTCCTGGAGCTGGAGACAACACTGCCTCTCTTCCCCTTGCGTTGTGGAGAATGCAACACAGGGGCTAGGCTGCCAACACTGCTGATGCTGTTGCAACCTGCAGTTGCCGCGCAGGAAAACCACACTCCTTAACAGTAAAGGAAGAAATTGGGCCTGCCTGTGAGAAACTGTTGGATAACTCCTGTTCCACTTGGGTTGACTTGCTTGCCTGATTTGTCTCCTCACAAATAGGATGGGGAATTTTGAGAGGCCTTCTGAGCTGGCCTGCAGAGGAGCCTCCAGTCTCTTGAGCTGATTGTATTTTCCTGCTGCTGGAGGAAGCTTTTGAATCAGCCACTCTTTTACCTGCTTCAGCTTTTTTAGCTGTTTCCCTCTTTAATAGTTATTATACTGTATTTTAATTTTTGTTCTTGTTCTTCCATGTTGTTGCTAGCATCCTTGGGTGCATTATTGTTTTGGGGTGGGGGGATGTAAATGGATATATACCTTCTTCTGTGCCTGGAAATGGTTGAGACTTGAGCGCACACAGACCCAGGAAACTCCCTAGGCAAGGCCCCAGCCTTCCTGCCCATCTGGCTCTGGGCTCAGGCAAGGGAACCGCTGCCACTGCCACCCCATCCCAGTATTTCCTCACACAGGGCCCCAAAGTACCATTCACACACATACCTTTCTTGAAGACGTGATCCATCCACCCAAAGCCACTCATTTTCCTTCTGCGCATCAGTCAGGCCAAGCCAGTTGGAGAAACTCATTTTCGTGACCACAAAATCCTAAAAGGAGCAACACATGCTTTCTCAAGCACTTAATGGATGGAAACCACAATTCCACTATTTTGCCCCAACCCTGGAAGGAAGGGACTCTGATTCCCGATTTTTACATGTTTTATTAGACTGTTGCATTATTTCAATGTTGAACTGAATGGTTCCATATTTGCTTTGTATTTTTAGATATGATAGTTGCTTTGGGGAACTTAAAAGACAAGAGCAGAGGACAAGCTGTATTTATCTGTTCTGCTAGGCGTTATGGTTTGTCTTTAGCAGCTGCATTTTGGTGTTTTTATCAGTTTTCACAGTTTTAAGTCTCCTTGAGTCTCCTTGCAGGGAGGGTGAGTTAAAAACCCCTTTAGTGCATTCAGTAATACTGAATCTACAACACTATTATCCTATGTGTCTTTATTTGGGGTACATTTCACTGGGGTCAATGGGACCTGCATCCTGGGAAGGGAGTGTAGCAGGGAAGTCCTTTGGCCTGAGTGCTGAGCAGGGTGGAGGGCAAGGTGTTGGGGCCACCTGCCAGCAGAGGGGGGGGGTCCGTGTCCCCTGGCAGGTGCCTGCCCACTTTCACACTCACACAGAGAAATATCCATGGCACACTGGGATGGGAGGTATAACTGGGCACGTGCTTCTCTCAGGAGTCAGCTTTACTCTCCACTCGCTCTTCCTGATCAGGAAGGCATAGCAGAGAATGAAGAGCATTCCCTGTTTTCCCTCGCCTTTCTAATCAGGGAAAGCGAGTGGAGGGCAGAATCCTAAGCCAGAACCTTGAGAAGCAGTTGAAGGCTGAGTTGAGCACTGGTTTTGTCGACTTCTCATGTTTAGGACCGCAAGTCCTCATGGTGTAGGGCCTGGGCAGCAGGTGTCAAGGCAGATGCACTGGGGCCCAGGCTTCAGGATCTGAGGCTAAGCCAAGTCTAAACACAGTCCAAAGTCCAATAGTGAAATCAGATGCAGAGTCATAGTCAAGGAACAGGCTAAAGTCCGGAACCAGAAGTACATATCAGGATAAGGCAAGGGTGCTATTCCAAATTAGTCAAAAGCCAAAAACTTAGAAGTCAACCAAAGCAGAGGAACTTGGCAGGATTCAGGAGCTACAGAAAGCGTGGCAAGGAAGGCAAAACGGGTCTGCATAGAAGAAGGAGGGGCAGATGGTTAACACCTGTCCCTCTTTCTGGTTATTCCCCCAGCCAGCGGGTTCCAGGTAGACTTGTCAACTGACTCCCGGGCCTGTCGGTGCTGCTGCTTAATGCCAGGTCGGTCCAAAATAAGGCAACATTCATCCATGATTTGATCATGGATGAGAGGGCCGACCTGGCTTGCAGCACAGAGACCTGGGTGGGTGAGGTGGGGGATGTTGCCCTCTCACAACTGTGCCCGCCCAGGTACCTGGTCCAGCACCGACCACGCCTGGAGGGGAGGGGAGGGGGGTCACTCTGGTTCATCGAGCTTCTATTTCCCTTGTGGGGCTTCCTGTCCTCTCGCGGTCAAGGCTGGAGTGCCTCCACTTGGTGTTGGGCAACTGAGACAGATTGGGGATTCTGTTGGTGTACTGTGCACCCTTCTGCCCAACAGACTCCCTGCCTGAGCTGACGGAGATTGTCTCGGACCTGGTGTTGAAGACTCCCAGGATGTTAGTCCTGGGGGACTTCAGTCTCCATGCCGAGACGGTTCTAACCGGGGCGGCTCAGGACTTCATGGCCTCCATGGTGGCCATGGGGCTGTCTCAACACGTCAGTGGCCTGACCCATGAAAGTGGACACACACTCGACCTGGTTTTCTCAACGGGGCAGGAAGAGGGTGATCTGAGGGTGAGGAATTTAAGTTTGACACCCTTGTCATAGTCAGATCACTTCCTCATAAGGTTTGAGCTCGAGAGCAGTCTTTCCCTCTGTAAGGGTGTGGACCAGATTGTATTGGTCCGCCCCCAGAGCCGGATGGATCCTGATGGATTCCTGAAAGCTCTGGGGGATTTTCCGGTTGACAAGGCTGGTGATCCTGTCGATGCCCTGGTTGAACTGTGGAATGGGGAGATGACCAGGGCTATTGACAGAATCGCTCCCAAGCGTCCTCTCCCACCTGGCAGAGCCCATTCATCTCCTTGGTATACACCTGAATTATGGGCAATGAAGCAGATTGGGAGATGTCTAGAGCGTAGGTGGAGGAGATCACGGGGTGAATCTGACTGAACACACATAAGAGCCCACTATCGGGCCTATGCTGTGGCGGTGAGGACGGCGAAGAAGAAATGCTACTCTGCTTCCATTGCCTCCTCACAATGCCGTCTGGCAGAGCTCTTTCGGGTGGTGCAAGAGCTGATACATCCGGACCCAAAGAAAGATCTCGTACCACCCTCGAAGGCCTGCTGTGATGACTTTGCCAGGCATTTCAGGGAGAAAATCGCTCAGATTCGTCACGAGCTTGACTCTACTATTGAACCAGATTCTACTGAGGAGATGCCAATGACACCGTCAAGTCCACAATTAATGGATAAATTTCAGTTGTTGCGGCCTGATGATGTGGACAAGGTGCTTGGACGAGTACGCCCTACCACCTGCTTACTAGACCCATGCCCATCTTGGCTACTTAAGAAAGCCAAGGACGGGATTGGGACCTGGATCCTGGAGGTGGTCAACGCCTCTTTAAGAGACGGTCGGGTACTTAAAGACAGCATCCCTGGTCCTAAAGAAGGCATCCCTGGATCCAGAGGTGGCCGCCAATTATAGACCGGTGGCCAACATCCCATTCCTGGGCAAGGTGCTAGAGCGGGTGGTGGCGGGACAACTGCAAACACTCTTGGATGAAACTGATTATCTGGACCCATTTCAGTCTGGCTTCAGACCTGGGTACGGCACTGAATCTGCCTTGGTCACCCTGTATGATGACCTGTACAGGGAGAGAGACAGGGGGAGTGCGTCTCTGTTAGTTCTCCTGGACCTCTCAGCAGCTTTCGATACCATCGACCTTGGTATCCTTCTGAATAGGCTAGCGGGATTGGGAGTTGGAGGCACTGCGTGGTGGTGGTTCCACTCCTATCTCAATGGCCGATTTCAGAAGGTGGTGCTGGGGGACTATGGCTCTGTGCCATGGCAGTTATGCAAAGGAGTTCCGCAGGGGTCCATCTTGTCCCCTTTGCTGCTCAACATCTACATGAAACCGCTGGGAGAGGTCATCAGGAGGTGTGGGCTGCAGAACCATCAGTACGCTGATGATACCCAGCTCTACCTCTCGTTTCCACCAATCCAGGTGAGGCAGTGGCTGTGCTGAACCGGTGCCTGGCCGAGGTAATGGGCTGGATGAGGGCCAATAAACTGAAGCTCAGTCCAGACAAGACGGAGGTCCTGTTGGTGGGTGGTTCGTGCCTCGGGATGGGAGACTTGGGCCTTGTCCTAAATGGGGTTGCACTCCCTCTGAGGGACAGGGTTCGCAGCTTAGGAGTGCTCCCCGACCCTGAGCTGTCTCTAGAAGCTCAGCTGATGGCGATGGCGAGGAGCGCTTTCCTTCAGCTTCGACTGATCCATCAGCTGCGTCCCTTCCTGGAGAATGACTGCCTGGCGACAGTGACACATGTGTTGGTAACTTCCCAATTAGATTTCTGTAACGCACTCTATGTGGGGCTACCCTTGAAGACAGTCCGGATACTTCAGTTGGTGCAGAATAGGCTGCTGACGGGGGCTGGGCATTGTTCTCATATAACCCCAGTTCTCCGTCAGCTCCACTGGCTTCCCATTGAAGTCCGGGCCCAATTCAAGGTGTTGGTGATGACCTATAAAGCCCTAAACGGCTTGGGTCCTGGTTACCTGAAGGAGCGCTTACATCCATATATGCCCGCCCGCCCCTTGAGATCTGCGGGAGAGGCCCTTCTCCGGGAACCCTCTGTGAAAGAAATTAGGAGGGTAAGTACTCAGAGGAGGGCTTTCTCTGCGGTGGTGCCCCATCTATGGAATGTGCTCCCCAGAGAGGTCCGCCTCACACCGTCGTTATTTGTTTTTCGGTGCCAGGCTAAGACTTATTTTAATTGTTAATTTATTGGTATTTATAGGATTTTAAATCTTTTAAGCCGAGATGCGCTGGGTTTTAATATTTTTGTTGTATAATTGTTATATTTGTATATTTTGTTTTTGTTGTGAGCCGCCCCGAGGCTTTGTTGCGATTGGGGCAGCATAAAAATGTTATAAATAAATAAATAAGCAAGAGAGCAAAGCAAGGCAGGGAATGGATCAGGCAGAGGTGAGGCAGGACGCAGGTCCTGGAGCACACAACAACAAGCAGGCGACCTGTCTTGCAGAGGCAGGATACACCAAGGCACAATGATACAGCAAGGCAGAAATCAGATGCAGCAAAGATCACGTGAGATGCAGGAGCTGAAATGCACTATAGCAAACAGGGGAACCTGTGTTGCTGAGGCAAGACAGCAAGGCAGGGTGCAAGCAAGACAGGAACTAGATGCAGCAAAGCTCAGGCATGATAGAGCAGAACCAACAGCAGAACATGCATGACTCAGGCAGCCTTTGGAGAAAAGAACTTTCTCTTATATAACTATTTTATTTATTTATTTATTAAAACACTTTTATGCCGCCCCATTCGCCGAAGCCTCGGGGCGGCTTACAACAATTCCCTCAAAGCTCCTAAGCTGGCACTCATCAAGAGGCTGATGATTCCACTGGGGCCATTCCAGTCCTGGCCAGATAGTGGATCGGAGCAGTCCAGATCCTGACAGCTCTACAGAACAAATGAATGAGCAATTCCTGCTTATTAGAGTAGTGAAGCCTGGATTTCCTTCCTAGACTCTATGGGGAAAGGCTAAGATGAAGAGGCTGGAATTCTTGGTTTCCTATGAAAATCTGGTGGGTATCCTGCCAGGGCAATGGGAAAACAAAAGATGGGTTGCAGGAAGAGATCATGCATAAGCTCTTTCACATCACCTGCTCCTGCTTGCTGTTAATAATGATCAGATGGGCTTCAAACTTTGTACAGAACTGTGTAGCATTTTGCCATGTCTTTGGAATTTCTGAGAAGTAATAGCAGCTCCCTTCAAAAGTATGCCAACGTGGAGGGTTGCAACTGCTATAGGAATCTGAAAGAGAGAATGGTTATATAGAAAAATGATCAAACAAGAAGAGTGGCCGAAAAAGAAAGGCAGACCAATAGGAGAGACTGGCATAATACTTTTGGGACTGGGTGGCAAAAGATATTTTAAAATACTTATTTAAAAATAAATATATTTTTTAAAATAGGCATGTAGGCTGAGCTCCTTTCCCTTTGAATTCCTGGATTTAATGCACACCCAAATAATATGGATAGCTAAAATGGGAGCAATATGGGCTGAAAGGAAGGACAGCTGGGTGAGCATGACATGCTGTGCCAAGCTGGCTTATAAGCCTTGGTAGCCTACAGCGCCATCTGAACCTGCAATGGGTGTGTCAGGGTGGTTTAAGTTTGGGTTATTAGACACCTGGACAACCCACGGCTTGTCGTGGGCTTCACTTGACCCACGTTGGGTTGGCATGTCCTGAACCCTGATATCACAACGCATCAGGGGTCAAGTCAAACTGCTCCAGAGCCGTTGGGCAAAAGTGGCAAAACCCCTTTTCTGTGCTAGCAGCACTGCCACAACTGCTGGTAGCAGGCTAGCAGGGCTAGCAGGCTACCACAACTGCTAGCTGACCCAAAAGTACCAGTCAGCACTTGGGGGCAGCTGGCCAAAGCTTCCCCCAGCCCTACCACAAGCTTCTTTGGACTCACTGGGCTGAACTTAGCAGTTTCAGCCTTTCCCCACCGAGTCCGCTGAAGTCAGCTATGAAGCTGGCCACCATCTGGCCTGGGCTAGCCTTCAGCTGACCCCTCCAAGGTTCCTCAGCAATACTGTGCTCCCTAATTTTTGCAACTATTGGCAATTTTTAAAAAATCCTGCTTTTTTGCTACTATAATATAGTACCATTTTTAGATCCCACAAATGATTATCTCCACATTTACAGTCCAGTCCTATTCAGAAGTAGAGTATGAGGCCATTGAAAGCAAATAGTGTTTGTTTAGTTCTGCATAGGATTTCCATGTTCCTGTGGAATCATGCCATGCATTATGGAAACAGAAACTAAAGGGCTCTTCTCTTGACTGCCATCTGGGTCCATCATGGATATTTTTGTCTAGAGGTTTTTGTTGGCTAATTCTGTCCTGACAATTCTGCTTGCTCTTCTGTTAGTTGTTGGCCTGTTGTTTCTTATACTTACCCATTTTATTCTGCAACAGATTCAGTTTTTCTTCAATTCTCAGTATTTGTTCCTTCACTTTTCTATCTTCTTTTCTTTTTTCAATGTGTTTTCCTAACTCTCCAAGTTCAACTTCAAAAGCATTCTTTAATTCCTTGATCATCAGAAAGGCTGTTGAAAATTCACAACTTTCCTGCAGGGAGCTGAAATTCAGCTTCCTCAGTTCCAAAAATATGGAAGTTTCTAAAAGGGAAAGCAAGAAACATCATTTCATGAGCTGCCATGGAACTTTGCACGGTTGCTATGAGTCCCCCAGAGCTAAAGTGTAGCCAGAAATGTTGAGGTGACCAGGCCTGAAATGGGTAGGAAAACTGCAGAACAACCAAAACATACATGCAGTGAGCCCAATATGTTTGCAGTTACTTGACTGCATTACATGTCCGAAGAATGAAACACAATGCTACGTTATGCAGTACGTGCTTGTCAGATATCACCAACTCCTTTGTGCTCATTAGCCAGTTTACTTCTTCTGAGTTCACTCCTTCCTGTGCACACTTTTCCTTGCATCTGCCTCTGCAATGCTACAAAGGCTAGAGACAAGCCTAGCTTTGGAAATGAAAGCTGAATGGTCAGTAAGGGGCATAGGCCTCCTTAGGTCCTCCTGGGGCTGCAGGTCAGCTTGGCTACAGCATGGAGTTCAAGCGGGAACTCCTTGTGTTAGATCTTCCATGATGCACTCCAAAACAGATCAAAGGAAAGCAAACCAGCAATGTTTATTAAGAATACGGCTGTCAATATTACATGTGTAAGGCAGAACGCCTTGGAACCGTGCAGCATACAATTAGAACAAAGCTTTAATAGTTTACCTCTTCCTTTGACAACTTTCTCATGGGCCCCTTCCCTCCCAAGGCTGGGAAATGTCCTCCTTCCATTCACACCTGATCCAAGGATGACCCTTTCAAGATTGTCCTGGTTCCTCCATGTTCTCACTTATCTAGGAGCACTTCTCCTACAGCTACACACACACAGGTTGTCTCTTGAACGCTGTCTTTGTCAGAACAAAGGAGGTATCATCTTCTCCACCACTGGCTTCCCTTTGTCCTCTTGTATTGGGACTTTGGAGAGGCTCCACCCATGATCATGCCACCAATAGGAGGTCAAAAATGCAGGCTGCTGTGTTGATCCCCAGCATCAAAGCTGCTCTAGCAGGTTTCCTCTCCACCAGGGCAGCCCTTTGATAAAGCAAATCAATCTCAAATGCCCAAATACATTGCAGTATAGTGGGGAAGGCAGTATTGTTGCTGCTGGGGAAATTCACTTTGCACCCCCCCCCCAACACTCTGTGACTGTGAGGACCGCAGCTAAGCTCAGAGGAAAGACGGAGTCAGCATCCCTGCTCGTCCAAAGATGTGCTGGTGCTGCACCAGGCGCCGAGCCCTCGGAAGCCACAGGAACGCTGTGCCTGGCCTGGGGCCTGTTCCTGGGAAAAGAGACCAGCCTCTTTCCCCGGGAGAATTTGTGACAGCGGGAAACTGGCAATGATCGGTAAGTCAGCAAAGGGGAGAGTAGGGGAGAAGCTCCCAGACCATGCAAAGGAAGACAGCACATCGATCTTTTTCATGCTCAGCCCAGCCCCTCCTTGCTTGCTGCTCCTTTCAACGGTCGAAGCATTTTCCAAAGGGCAGCCCTGTTGAGCTCTTCCGGTAAAAGCACCAGTGAACGATTTTCAGGTGTGACATTTAAAGACTAGCAAATTTATGAGGGAAGACCCTTTTGTGACAGACGGTAGCCCGCCGAATCAGAGGCATGGAGTGCTACTGAGAGTTGCAGATGTAATTATATCACCAGAAACCTGGATACAGGAGTGTTTAAAATCAGACTGCATGTATTAAGTGGCTCACCTTGTGCCAGGATGTCTGGTTAACGGCAGCAATCACATGGGAAGGACCACTGCAAATAATGTGGTTGTTACTATCCATACTTCCTTCCTGTAATTTCTTTCTGATCTGACCATGTCCGACTTCCTGCCTCTCCTGCTGCCTCAGGCGTGCTGCACACATACATGAAACTCTCCGTTGCATTCCATGCCACCGAGAGAGTGACACAGAGTCACAGAAGCTTATGCCAGTGCTACTTCGTCATTCTTTAGGATGCCCGAGTGTGACCTTCCACATCTTCTTTCCCCACCAGGTGTGACTCCCCACATTCCCCTCCTTTTCCACCCTCCCTCCCGTTGCTGCCACCTCTTAGAGCCGGAAGGTGGCCGCTGCTTTCTCCTGCCACCCGCACTCACGCTGGGAGAGAAGAACGATGAGCATCAGGAGACAGACGCCCACGGCAGCCACGAGCACAGCTGTGTGGCGCTTCTTCCAAAGGTCTTTCCATTGGGGTGTGGCAAAGGAGGACTGAGCTGCAGGGAAAAGGAGGAAAATTTGGAAAACCTGGGACAGGAATTCCAGAGCAAAGAATGAGGGTTGCAGCAACCTAGAATGCGATTCTCTCCACCCTGGCACCTTCCAAGTCCCAATACCATGGGAACTGTAGTCCAGCACATCTGGTGGGCACTGACTTGGAGGAGGCTGGTCATTCCCAACCATTGGCTGTATTGGTTGGGGTTGATGGGAATTTGAGTCCAATAAAATCTAGAGGGCTACACGATGCCCCCCCCCGCCCCCACTATAAAGGAAGAGAACTGTGTGCATTCCTCTGCTATACACAGCAGCCAGCAGAGGGCAGCAGTCCCCAAGCAACCAAGCCGTCCGACTTCTGCCTACCTGTAACAGTGCTAATTTCAGGGCCTGGGGGTTCCGGCACTGCCTTTGGCTCCTCCATTTCACAAGGGTGGGTGATACAGTCATAGCTGCTTTCTTCACTGACGCTTTCGTATGCATCCAGATTACTACAAATGCCTGAATGGAGTAGGGGTGGGGAATAATGGGAGGAGTTCAGTCGAGAAACAGACAGGAAGCAGAAAAACAGGACCAGGTGTGCGGTTCCCCAGCCCTTCCTGCTACAGAGTAAACTCCGCTTCCTCTTGCTTTTGCTCCATGATTAGCTTGCCTTGGACTGGGACCCCACTCCTGATTTCCTTCACCTCTCTCACCAGGCTTCAGGTGGGCTGTTCCATTTCCTCCCCAAGCGCATGACCAGCTTTTCTACATAAGGGTTGGGTGTGTACTCATCATTCCATGCACACGGTTGTTTACAAGGTTAGACAACATCATCATCATCCAGTTTCCAATCTGTTTTTAAACTGCACTTTTGCAGGGGGTTTTGGAGCAGGGGTTCTTAAAAGCAAAAGAAAACACATTTCCCTCCTTGTGTAGTTATGATTTCCTCTATAGCACACTGCCACCTAGAGGTTATGCAGCAGAAAAGCAGGAAAGGACATGGTCTTGGGATAGGCTCTGTACCAGGGGTAGCCAAACCAAGGCTTGCAAACTGCATGCAGCTCGTTGAGTGTATTTTGCAGCTCACAGATGGACCAAAAAACTCTGATACAACTTCTAATCTGAGCAGCCAAGCTGTGGACTAGTGGAGGCAGCCTTTTTACCCTCAGCCTTACAGGGTGCTGGAACAGTATACTAAATAGTTTTTAATGTCTTGTGGCTCTCAAACATCTGATGTTTACCATCTGTGGCTCTTCCATTGAGCAAGTCTGGCCACCCCTGCTCCATACTGTTGAACCTGGATCTCAGTTCTGTGAAGTTAAACTAGATACTGTGGATTAACAGCCTCGTGTAGAAAAGTGCTACATGCTTATCTGATTAAACTTCTGTTCTGAATCCAATTTTTTAAGAACCCCCCCCTTTGATTATCAGGTTGTTGTTAATTTTAAAACATCTCTGAATACAGGTGGGTGGGCAGTGGCTTCATGATATCTCATGGGCCAGGCAGTCTAGATGGACGCACAGCCAGCAGGTACTGCTAGAAACACGGCAGCGCCCTTTTCTCCTGCGCTTGATCTTCTAGGGGAGGCGCAGTTCCATAGCTGCTTGGACACGCCAGTGATGCATGTGCCCTCTTTTCTGCTGCTGCAGAAGGAGAATCGCATCCGACAGCAAGGGTGCTGCACGGCCAGTGAAGGCCCACTGGAAGGAGTCCCCAGGAGCAGCTTCTCCTCTTCATCGTTACAACCTTCTTGCTCACCGGCCTCTCGCTGTGCCCCAGTCAATGTGGGAGTGTTGAAGTGGGGCAGCACTTCCTTGCTCACTGGCTCTCTGCTTGTCACACAAGTGGTGAGGAGCAATCGCCCCTGATGACAACAGTGGCGAGAAGAGAGGTTCAGTGCCTGGCTTCAAACAGCATGATGACCCACACTCAAGTGATACCATGGCTTCTCTTCATGGGTTGTTCGCAGTTAAGAAGCCATGGTTTGCTAGCACAGCTGGGTTCAGACAATATAATAACAACAACCCATACTCGACCTGTCAGCGTGGCTTATTGTGTTGATTGAACTGTGAGGGCAAAGGCCCACTGAGGGCTCTCCAAACCTGCAGTCAGTAGGGCTGGGAGACAAAGTTCTGGCTGGGCCCCTGGAACCCGCATCCAGTGGGCTCAGGAGCCATGTCTGCCAGGATCTGAGGTGAGGATCAAAGATTCTAGAAAGAACGAGTGGAGCCCTGAAGTTGAGCATGGAAACCTGCAATAATGAGCCAAAAGCCAAAGGAAAAGGCAGGAGTATTGGACCTCTTTCAGCATGAGGCTCAAAGGAGAGGCTCTCAGGTTGTGCCTCAATGTAGGTGGACCCAAAGGTAAGAAGATGGGGCCATGACACCAAACCTACCGGAGTATTTTTACTTATTGCTTTTACTGCCATCAACTAATGCGGCTCCACTGGCCAGAATGGGGGAAAACATCACAAAAGCCAGGATCGATGCCTGGGAGAAAAATCTCAAGAAGCCCAGAGGACTGGGTTGGGGCCCCAGACAGATCAAACTGTTTCCCAGCCAGGTCTGCAGGCATACCTGAAGCTGTTACCTGTGCTTACAACCTCCCGCCTTCCAGCATTCATGCTGCTGCATCAGCCTAGCACCCTCCAGGCTGTAACCACTTTGCGCAAGCAGGCCACTTGATAGGAGGGGCAACACTGGCAATCAGTGCCTGGCTTGAGAAGGTAGAGCCAGCTAACCAGCCACTCTGCACTGCCTCTTCCGATGGTCATTCCACATCCTTTGGCTCTTCCTCCTGCACCGCTCCAGGTGCAGAGCAAGCCAGGTGGCCAAGCAGGCTGTTCAGCAGGGAAGGGGAAAGGCCATGCTATGCCAAAAGAAGCACAGAGCCCAACCAGGAACGATGCTGGTGCTGTGCCTGCCTGCATGCATGCATGCATAAAAATATGCATCTATTCATACACAGGTTTCCCGATTTCTCCTGCTCCAATGCAGGCATGAGCAATATCTAAAAAATAAATAACATGGATAGAAATCCTGGTAGAAACAGAAACTAGTTTGCTTCCTTTGCTGAGAGATGGTGGCAGCAGGTGGGGAGCCTCCAAACCAGGCAAGCCAGTGGGTTTTTAGTTAGTTGGCAACTCTGCCATAAGGAGGCTGAAGTCCTTCTTAAACTGCTCTCACCCTCTAGCTAAAAAAGTATGCATCATGCACCAAGGATCTACAGCCTTTTATAGGTTTTCCTGGGACTGGAATGCAGCAACCCTGGCTCTTAATTTTGCTCTTTTACCCCAGAACTGGACAGGGCTCTTCCACCTTTAATAGCTGTGCTGAAGAAATTTCACTAGGAATGGCTTGTCATGCACTTGCTGAAATTCCCTCTTCTACACAACTACTCAAGGCAGAGGAGCCCTGTCTTCTTCCTTATTGGACTTCCCTAAATAGATTGTGGTTGAGAGATGGGAAGACAAACCAGGTACCTCCATATTCTTGTCCTGAACTCTAGTTCTCATCCCCTCCCCTGCTGGAGCTGAGGATTCAACCCGTGAGTTACAGGCTCATGGCTACTAACCCTGTTTTATACCCCTTCCCTGTGGACAGCTGCACGAAACCTTATCGCACCATCTTAAACAACACTGCTTAAGACCCATTTTAGTCTTCATCACATACAGCCTGGATCACTGCATCACATATCAGGCTCTTCCCTCCCAGCCAGATTTTGGGAAAATTACCTTCTGGGCTTCCAGTGTTCACTGTGGGGTTAGCAGGGAGAGGACATGAAGTCCTCTGGAGGACAACACTTCCTTTCCTGGATACTTCTGTGTCATCGTACATGGCGCATGCCGAGTCCCTTGATAACGCGAAATGTTCTGCGTGGAGGAAAGGAGAGCTTTGCATCGTCTTGTCCTAGCGTGCTCGTTTCATTTCTCTTGTTGCTCTTCCATTATTCCCCTTTCTTTTGTTTCAGTTCCTTTTCGAGGTGAGTGGCAGATGTGGCACCCTGGCAGATTCCGGAGCCTAAGCCGTGTGCTTGGACCACACCTGAGCCAGACGCTTAAGTAAAATGGAATTTATGAACAAACTGAGTCTCTTTTGTTGATTTGCCTGAATCACCTACAAAGAAGAAAAAAAGGGGTCATTTAGGGACCCAGACATTTCCCAGGTGACTCGTGTGCCATTTTGGCACTAAACTGGAAGCGCAGAAGGGGAAGCTGCCTTACCTAGGGAAAGGTACCTGGCCATTGGATCACATCCCTCTCGTGGGAGCACGATGCCAGCACCGAATTGGCAATATGGGGTGCCACTTGGAGGGCACAGCTGCCCTCCCATCGGGCAGAGCAGGGTGGCTGCCTCAGGCCACCAGCTCTGACTGTCATAAAGGGGCAGTGAAGGGGCAGTTCTTTCATTTATTCTCATTGTGGTTTTGCTGCCTGGAAAGGGGAGAGGTGCTTGTGAGATTTTTGGCCTCACATGCCAAGCAGACTGACCTTGGATAACTTGCCTCTTGGCTGGTGGGAGTGGGGAGCATGCAGTGAGTCCTGGGCCAGCCTCAGCAGCGTGGCAGGAATCAGGACCACTGGGCAGTGCAGCTTGTGAGCAATTTACTGCTCTTGGGATGCTTCCAAAAGGTGAGTGCCAGAGGCATTGTCAAGATATTTCATTTTTGTTCCAAATGAATTGCCTGAAAGAGGTTAGAAAAAAGATGGAAAAGCCAATGAAATAACATGGGGAGGGTTCTGTACAAACAGAATTCAATGACAGCTGGTTTCTCCATACATTCCATGAAGGAAGCTGGGCAACTGCACATCAACAACCTTGCCCTATCTTTAACTTCAGCTGGGTAAGTTTGCTTTCCTTCTCTCATTAAGTGTGCTCCAGATGGAGGGTTCAGGGCTTTTCTACATGAGGCAGCTATTGTGTGGTTCTGATTTCTCTCTCATGGTAGGTTGTGGGTACTTTACATGATGCTGTCATCCTCACAGCCTCTTCCATGTTTTGCAACCATTTTCCTGGCTTGGCTTGGCTTGGCTTTTTTAAACAGAGAAATGTACGCTCATGGGCATTTGTATGCGAGACTTTGAACCCACCATTTACTGAGGTTTCTACTTTCTGATCCTTTGTGGGATTAAGATCGTTTCCTTCACACATGGTTTTTTGTCCTGGGGTTTTTCTTTCTTGTCCTGGGGTTTTTCTTTCTCTTCCTTTATGTTCCATTGCACAACCACAGGATGGCACTGCACAGTGTAACCGAACTGTAAATATCTACAATTATTTCACAGCATGATGGCTTTTCAAGAGCTCACCTTCTTCAGTCCAAAATAGTGGCAAAAATTCTTGGAAAGCACAGGGGAGGCCCTGGAGGAGGATGCGGCCTCATGAGCACACGAATGTGTCAGAGAAAGAGGCCAGTTATTGTCCAAGGACAGAATGAGTTGAAACGAGAATTGGGTGCATTGTCACAATATGGTGATATTGCAACACCACCTTGTGGTTGTGAAATGGAACATAAAGACAGAGAACGTTTGCATGTGAGGGGGCTGATTTTAGTCCCTCAAAGCATCTGGAAACAGAAGCCACAGTCCAGCAGCAGGTTCAAGGAAGCTCCATGCAGAGAAGCGTCCAGAATGCCTCATGCAGCAGCGCCATCTTGTTTACTCAATGGATCCCTTAATAGGAAGAGATGCAAGAAGACGTGAAAAGATGGAAGAATTGCAAGTGGGTGGTGACATCTGGCTCCTGCATGATATTCTGTGAACGAGGCACAATATTGTACAATTACAAGCCTGGTCTGGGTGCACCCTAATTTTCCTGTGATTCTTCTTTTGTCCTTCTTCTCCCACTTCTTTAGATGCTTGCAGAGAAGACTTTCACTGTACAATCGCTCTGTCCCTTTCATAGATTTTTATGGGGAGGAGGAAGGGGGCCCAGACATGCTTGTCCTTTTCGCAACATTTCTTCCATCTTTTTTCTTAGCACAAGATCAATTAAGGAGGGAAATATAGAATACCTGCACAGTATCTTTTGATTAGTTGTGCCAAATGCCTTCTGTCTGAAAGCTTCTCCTCTCCTGCTTCCTCACACCTTGAGCTTTCATTCAATTATTTGCTATTATTATTTAAATTTGAGCCTTTTTCCACTCAGTTTCTTGAGTTTTGTTTCTTTGCTCCTCCAGCGCTGCATTTCTGTCTCCTCAGCCTTCAAGCGTCCCCAGTTATGGTTTCTCTCTCTCTTTCAAGATTAGAACCACCACCAACAGCAAAGGACTCCGTCCTGTGCGTGTTCTACAGAAAAAGCCCTACAACTCCCAGCATTCTTCAGTCAGCCAGGCTGGCAGGGGCGTGCTAGGAGCTGTAGAACTTCCTCGCTATGGAAATGTGCGTAGGACTGTGCACTGAAAATATAACATTCCCCTTGGGTGGGAGCTGCCTCCGTCTTTTCCACGTGGACTAAAGACTATCTCAAGCAAGCTGTTTGATATGTTAGAGCCAGCACTTTTGGTCTCCCCAGAATTATGAAATCCTACTAGCAAAGCCACCGCCAACCCTGACTACCCACAAAGACCTCCAAATAGCTTTGCCAGGTGGGTCCCAATGAGTCACATGCATCCGGACACTTCTCACTTCCTCAGGTGCTGCAGAGTGGAAGGAGCAGCACAAGCAGGCTGGGTTCCCTCTAGAGCAGCAGTCCCCAACCTTTTGGGGACCAGGGACCAGTTTCATGCGAGACAATTTTTCCATGGACTGTGGGAAGATGGCTTCAGGAGGAGTCAAGCGCTTTACATTTATTGTGCACTTTAATTCTATCATTATTCTGTTGTGGAATATAATGAAATAATTATACAACTCACCATAATGCAAAATCAGTGGGAGCCCTGAGCATGTTTTCCTGCAACTAGATGCAGCTTAATTAATTAATTTTATTTATTTATACATGTATTTATAGGCTGCCTATAACTGCCGAGGCCTTCCTAGGCAGCTTACAATAATTTTCACTTGCCACTCGCTGGGAGGGTTTTGATTGGAGTCTGCAAGCAACTGGTTGATTATGGCTTCTGTGCAGTCAGACCTCTCTGCTAATGATAACCTGGGTTTGCAGCCACTCCACAGCACGAGCACCACCGCCTCAGCTCCACCTCAGATCATCAGGCATTAGATTCCCTTCCCCTCCGTGACGGATTTATTTATTGGTGAAAAGTTGGAAGAAGGAAGACGCCATGAAAAAGAGCATTATCAATGGAAGACAGTATCTAGACCCCACTCCAAAAAATTCTGTTTGAAGCAGCCATGAAATTTAGCAAGCCATCCCATCAAACCCTCTCAAACACACAAAGCATAAATTAAGATACATGAATGAATCAGACCTCATTTAAAAATGAGTAATGTGGCTGCCCAAACATAGACACAAGCACACACATTTGAAGGCCGAAATTTGAAGTGCATTAATAGGGGCTACCAGGATGGGCATATCCTAGTCACTGGAGGACATGCTAAAAACCATCACTTTGGCAGCTGCTCCCTCTCTTCCCCGCCCCCGCCCCGGACACAGCCAGATTTGTGCGAGGACCTGTGGCGCAGGATTGTGCTGGCTCCCGCCTAGAGTGTGGGCTGCTGCGCTCTCCCCGCCCCTCCTCCTTTTCCGCATAAAGCAAACAAAACAGCAACCTGAAATGAAATCACTTAGATTTGCAAAAGCAGACCGGAGTAGAGGGGCTGCTCCCTCTGTCCCGCCTGGTCCGGGCAGGCTGCACGCAGTCCGCATGCCCAGTGGCTCCAGAAGCACATGTATTCGCCTAGGGTGCCCTGAGGGACACCCACGCTGGCCAGGGAAGGGAGGGCTCCCTTCACAGCGCCCGAGGATGGCTCTGGCCGCTTGCTGGAGCAGGTCAGTGGCAGCGCCGTTTCCAGGGAAGGCTCCCCCCGATGTCGCCCCCCCCCCCCCGGCCAGGGCGTTTCCTGGGGCGGGAGCTCTGCGCGCGCTCGCTTGGAGCGCGTGCGCCGCTGAACTAGGCGGCGAGGGCAAAAGATTCCGCAGAGCCCGGTGCCAGCGCGCGGTGGCGCCCTGTTGCAAAGAGAATTGCACTTTCCATTTGTCTTGCTCAAGTGTGTGAAGAACACAGCAGGGGAAAGCGGTGGGGTGCCTCCGCCCTCACGGGTTGGGAACAAGACCAGGCACGAAGGGCCCCACAGCGTCTGCAGCTCCTCCCCAAGTCTGTCCCGGGCCCCCTGTCTTGCCAAGGGTTCGCTGCACCCACACCGTTTAAGCAAAGCGCTGCCGCCGCTTCTCTTATGCCCCTCAGGACAAAAGAGTCTCAGGGCAGCTCATACAGCAAAACATCCTAAAAGCAGGTTAAATAAGTGCAGTGATAAACGACTGAGGAGCATCTAATTATTTTATGGAATTTAAGAAGTTTCTCTCTTGCCCTTCAATATCACACATTCTAGGGGAGGTAATAAGCAACACTGCCAACAGTATGCCCAGTTTCACTAGGAGAGGAAGAGGAGAAAAAAGCAGAAAACAGTATTAAATAATAATTAAAGAATCCATTGCAGCATAGAAGAGAGTGTGGTGTAGTGGTTAGAGTGCTGGACCTGGGAGTTCCAGATTTGAATCTCCATTTGACTGTGAAGTTCCTGGGTGACCTTGGGCCAGGTGTTCAACTCTCAGCCAAGCCTATTTCGTAAGGTGGTTGTTGTGAGGACAAAATGGAATCCAGGAATCCATGTAAATCTCCTGGGTTCCTTGCAAGAGGAAAAGAAGCAGGATATAAATGCAGTGATAACAATAGAAGCAGAATTTGAAAGTCCTGGAAAACAGAAAGGGAAGCTGGCCTCGGGTGGGAAAGCTGCACGCAAGAGGCGCATTAAGCATTGCTGTCATTTGCTGTGTCTCTGCTCTTACTTCCCTTCTCCTAGAACCTGTTTTCTTCCTTGAGAATTAGGGATGGGCAGCGTGGTGCTTATCTGCATGTTGTGTGTAGCCAACCGCTCAGAGTTCTAGCAGTGCATTTTTCCCGCTTAGAGGCAGGGATCAAAGAAAGTGCTGGAAGCGAGTGATTGCATCAGCTGTTTCATTCTGAGGAACAGAAATGCCTTCCCTTGAGAAACACAGGAGAGGTGCATCCATTACCCTTGAACAGGCTGCTGCTCTTGGTTTCACAACCGCTTTCTTCAGAAATCCCCCGGACAGCTTGAGTCACAACATCAGATCTTGACGGCCAGTGTGTCCAGAGCAGAGGGCAGTGTCTGAAAGCAAACAGGCTTGATTGTGTAATCCCATGCTTGCCGACTTGCACAGAATGGAATGGGTCTTCTTGCCACGTGTGTGTGCCCGGGACTGAGGCTTTAGGGCACAGTCCAGTGGGGTTGCCCCGTAGCCTCAGGGGTCCAAGTCACCCTCTGCAGGGCAGGGCAGGAGGCATGTGGGGCAGTCTTCACTCCAGGCTCCTCCTGCTCTGCAAAGCCGCTAAATGCATGGCTTCGGGTGTCTAACTGCAGCACTTTGGATGGACAGGGAAGGAAGCTGGCACACTGCTGAGCGGCATCATCTTTGCAGTACTGGTCTCCTTCGCTCCCCAATATCCAAAACTCCTTAGGATCCCTTCTCCAAGCTCACTGTTATTACCAGGGCCAGTGGGGAAGGGTTCCAAGATCTGAGGCCAGCCTGACCTCTGATCTGGGAATCTGAAAAATTCCATGGCCCTCTCGATACTGCCTCCATGCCATGAGGTTGCTCTCTCTGCCCATCGAGTAATTAATTCTAGAATGTATTTTCCATTGTATGGCTTTTGACACAGCACAGAACCCTAAAAGTTACTAGTTTACAGTTTTTGCATTACACTGTTTTATGCTGCCCTTATCTTGTTCTTTCAAAGGTTTAGCATATAACTGAAAGAACATCACAGTGTATAAAAAGAATATACAAGGACAACATAGTTTGTAAAAAATGCAACTGGGAAAGTATAAAATATAACATCATATCCAGCAGTAAATAAAACAGGTGTAAACAGCTAGTAAAACACCAACACAAGAATTTGAAGAATGCAGATTCCTGTTGCACCTTCAAGGCTTATGCTATAATATAACATTTGTTTTAACATAAGCTTTCATGAGATTGTCAGTCTTCATGGTTAATCTTTAAGGTGCTCCAAGACCTTTTGTTTTGGAGGAGATGGTTTGCTTACAAACTAAAGAAGGAAAGAGAAAAGAGACTAATATATATGTAATGCGGTATTGTCAGATGCTAAAATACCAAATACTTGGACCGAGGCAAATATTACCTTAATACCGAAAGAAGATACGGACTTGACACAGACCCAGAATTATAGACCTATATCACTTTTAAATGTGGATTGCAAAATGTTTGCCTCTGTAATGGCAGAAAGACTGAAGAAGTATTTAACAGACTTTATACATCCAGATCAAAATGGCTTTTTACCTAAAAGATAAATGAGGAACAACATGAGAATTATTTTGGATTTTTTAGAGTATTATGAGGTTCACTCTGAAAAACTAATGGCACTATTGTTTTTGGATGCACAGAAGGCCTTTGACAATGTTAACTGGCAATTCATGAAACAGCAACTAGCACAAATGGAATTTGGTGAAAAATGTATTAATGCAATACTAAGCATTTATCAAAAACAGACTGCCAGGATTATAATTAATGGAGAACTTGCAAATACTATAGATATTCAAAAGGGCACAAGACAAGGATGTCCTTTATCATCATTGTTATTTATATTGATTTTAGAAGTGCTAAATAGAAATATTAGAGAAGATATGGTTATTAAAGGCACTAGAATTAGAGATGAAAGCTATAAACTGCAAGCATTTGCATATGACTTAGTTTTTATCCCTGAGGAACCCTTGGTGACAATGTCTAAACTTCTACAAAAGATAGAAGAATATGGTGAAGTTACTGGGATGAAAATAAATAGAGAAAAGATGAAATGGTTATTGAAAAATCTCACATGGGAGCAGAGAAAAACTCTGATGGAACAAGTAGATCTTCAAATTGTTAAAAAGGTTAAATATTTGGGAATTTTCCTTACAGCTAAATGTACTACATTGAAAGAAGATAATTATGAGAAACTATTTAAGGAAATTAAGAGTGACCTGGAAAAATGGGCTAATTTGCAACTATCCTTGTTGGGAAGAATAGCAATAGTTAAAATGAATATATTACCAAAGTTCTTATTTTTATTCCAAACAATTCCCATAAAAATTGATAAAAAATTATTTGATGATCCAAACATCCAAATTTCGAGATTTGTATGGAAAAAGAAGAAACCAAGGATTAAATTTAAAATGCTTCAGGAGGCCAAAGGGAATGGGGGTTTTGGTCTTCCTGATTGGATGCTGTATTATCAAGCTTTTGTCAACATGGCTAAAATAATCTTGAGAAATAAGGGTATCCTCTATCTTGAAGGGCATGATTCGCAAATGGGTCGGCACGCTTATATGTGGTATGAGAAGTGTTAAGGCACATGGTTGCTTTTTAAACCATTATATTAGAAAGTCATTAATGCCGGTGTGGGAAAAGCTAAAGACAAAACGGTACACTAAATTACCAAGATGGCTTTCGCCTATGGAAGCTCTTGTATATCCAAATGCATTGAATTTTGATATGATTGTGAGATATGATGATATTCTGGATAATGATGGAGGATTGAAACCGAACCAAGAATTACAAGAGCAGGGAATTAATATTTCTTGGTGGCATAAGGTTCAAATACAATCGAGATATGTTAAAGATTATAAAATGTGGGGTTTTTATAAGGAGTTAACAACATTTGACCAAGTGATCTAAAAATCAGATGAGAAAATGATTAAAAGATTGCATAATTATCTTTTGGATAGGAGAATGGAAGATGAACAAGTTAAGGAAACTATGATAATGTGCGCACAAAATTTTGGATACAATATTGAACTACAGAAATGGCAAAAGCTGTGGGAAAGAAATATTAAAGTAACATTAGCAACTTCATACAAGGAAAACCTGTATAAAATGTTTTATAGATGGTATTTGTCGCCAAATAGGTTAGCTAAGTCGTTTCCAAATATATCAAATGGATGTTGGAAATGTAAACACAAACTGGGTACTTTTTATCATATGTGGTGGACCTGTGAAAAGGCAAAAAAGTATTGGATTAAAATATACAAATGGCTTGAGGAAATGTTACAAAAACCTCTAACATTTAAACCTGAAGTTTTCTTATTAGTCATTGTACCTGATGATGTTGGTAAACAAACAATGTATTTGATTCTACATGTACATGCAATTTGATTCTACTGTGGCGAGGACTGCATTTGCCCAACATTGGAGGAGTGAAGAACCACCTGTCTATGAACTGATTTTAAAAAAGATTTTGGACTGTGCTGAAATGGACAGATTAACTTTGTCTCTGAAGGAGAAAGAGGATACAGACTTCTATCAAACTTGGAATTCCTTTTATTATTGGCTAGAGAAACGGGACTATGCAGAGACTTAAATATGTTTATGGATTACTATAAAAAAATGGTACAGGGGGCTGACCCAGTAGGTCTGATGCTTTTGCTGATTGATGATTTTTAGTTTATTTTTGTTAGTTAGTAGAAAAATAACAATAAAACTTACTTTAAAAAAAAGACCTTTTGTTTCGTTTTGCTGCCACAGGCTAAAGCAGGTCCCTTTCTAGAAATGGTATGAGCAGCTCAATGGATCACAAAGGGGGTTGTGCAAAGAAAAAGGCCTTCTAATCTTCCTCTGTTGAGTAAATCTTAACACTGACTAGCAGCCTGGGAGGCCTAACGGACATACGTGCAGAGGACTCCTCTGTGTCATGTGGGACCCTGAGCAGGGGAGGTCTGTACCATACCCAGAGGAGCTTTACATGCATGGGGCCTGCAAAGACCTCCAAATCGTTTGGCCAGGTGTGCCTCGTGTGCCTCTGACTTGCACGGGGCGCGGGGGGGGGGGGGGCATATTTGTGACCAGCATGGCTGAGCAGCACAACCCCGTTCCTCCATTCAGTGCATGCAGGGTGACTTCCTCTCCTGTTATTGCAGGGGCTTGGGGTGACTATGACTTGGACAGTGTTATTTATTTATGTATTAGATTTATACCCCACCTTTTTGCTTACAAGGAAGTCAAGGTGCCTTACATCATTCTGTTCCTCCTCCTGCTCTCAATCTTATCCTCACAACAACAACCCTGTGAGGTAGGGTGAGCTGAGAGTCTGTGACTGGCCCAAAGTGACCCAGGTGGCTCCATGCGGCTGAGTGGAGACTAGAACCCAGGTCACCTGAGTTGCAGTTCCACGTCCTTAACCATTGCACCTCACTGGCTCTGACTCTTGCACTGGGGTTGGTATCCCACCATCCTGCCTCTGTGATGGGCTGATGCTGCAGAAGCGCCTTGGACCAAGAGAGGACAGCCCAGGGGCTGCCATTTTCAACATCTGGGTATGGATTGTGCGTGCCAAATCAGCAGCATGTTCTGACACACCAGGGCACTTTCTCATGCTCCAGACGATACGGAAAGTGGGCTGAACATGCAGTTCCACTCTGAGGAGGCCCTGTAAAGCCGCGCACTGTGATGCGGAGATTCTCACCAGAAGATTCCCAAGAACCTTCAGGGGGAAGTGGCTTCCCTGAGAAGAGGGCTGTCTCTCTGCTAAAAAGAGGAAGGCTGCCTGATTCACGCATTTCCTTTCCTAAAAGAAAGAAGGCTTCATTATATCTACGGGGGATCAGGGCGGCTGACAGCACAGGCTTGCAGAGACTGACCGCAATGGCACCCGGTGGGATCTATCGGAGGTGTGAAGAACCACACCACGCCATGAGCAAAGAGGGCACGATCCCCAGCAGAGCAGGTAATGTTGCACCCAGGGATGAGCATCCCCCACCCCTAACCCCTGGCGTGACACGGTAGCACATTGGGTGGCAGTGGGGAAAAAGCCCTAACCATAAATAGCTATGGAGTGCAAAAAGGGACACATTTAGTTTGAGAACAAGCTAAATTTTCCCCATCAGTAGTTTGTTGTGATTTGCTGCCAAATTTTGACAGTAAGCCATTATCCCTGCCCACTGTCCTGCTTTCTCTGTGCAGCCAACTTTCTGTCTGCTTTCAGCTAAGGTTCCACTAATGCAACTTTCACTATTTCTTCTCCCCTCGTGTTGTTTTCTAGAACTTTGAGATGCTTAAAACTTACCTAACACTTGCTCCGTCATAGCTGAATTTGTAAACTGCTTATGTTGGAAAGTGTTGCATCAGGGGCACTATGAGACTCTCAGCTGCTCTTTGAGATGAACAATGCCTCTTTCACACTAACAAATCAGAACTTCATGGTGAAGTCACTGACTGCATTCAGAAAACAGGATGACCCATGCTCAAGAGTTGAGCATGGGCTGAATGTGGAATGTCCCTGAACTGTGGGTTGTCATGCTGCCTGAACCTCACTGATCTAACAAGCCATGGCTTGTTAAGCATGAACAGAGCATGAAGAGAACTCACGGTTTGTCATTTGACTGTCAACTGTGGGTTGTTCACCATAGTTTGTTATCTCAGCTGGGTTCAGACAATACAATATCCTATATTTCAACAACTACTCATAGTTCAACAGCAACCCACACTCAACACCTAAGAGGCCTAATTCTGTATGGCCAGTGGGCAAGGAATATATTCCTTATTGATTCTGATTGTCATCTAACAAAGTTGTGTAAAAAGGCCTTTGTTGAGAATCCAACCCTAATTATTCTTGAAGAATGTTATGACCTATAGAAAACACAGTCATTAACTGAATATATGAAATTATAATTATTTGCATATGTTCAATATGGATTGATATGGCCCCAGACATTTGAACATCGGGGGGAAAAACCCAGGTGGTGCCCCCATGATGGAGGAAATATTGGAAGAAATTAAGTAACTGACCTTTTGGGTGTCCTTTCATGGTGTCAGCAGAGGCAGGTCCTTCCACCCCTCCTAATGTTAGGCCCAGGCTTGGGCACAGGAAGGGGCTCAGGATGGGATCCAGGTCACTGCAGATCTGCCCCGTGCTCGGACTGGCATTGCTCACGCAGTGCCCAGACCAGCCTTCGTCAACCCAGTGCCCCCCGCATGCAGTGGACTACAGCCCCTAGACTCTCCTGCCAGCATGTGGCTGGGGATTCTGGGAGCTGTTGCCCAACACAACTGCAGGGCATCCAGTTCAAGAAGGTGGTCATAGATCCTAGAGTGTCGTAGCCAGTTGTGGTGGGCCACACTTGGCTAAATGTAATCATTCATGGTGGCTTCCTCAGTCCCTGTGCCTCCCACAGCATCCTGAGGTTGAGGCCAGATGGGCCTTGTTGCTCAATGGCTCGGGGAGCATCAGGTTCCTTCCACTGCATGAGCCATTCATTCTGTTCACGGCCGACTTCCTGCACCTTCCTTCTGTTTGCGGTATTGCTCCTTGAGACAGCCGCGTCAGGGAAAGCGCTACTTCCTGCTTTCAACAGTCTAGGATCACAGGCCAGAGGACAGACAGCAGCCTCCTTTGCTGTACTCAGCAAAATGCAGCTGGGTGCTGAATGTGACACAGTGCGCACATGGGAAAGGCGAACGGTTGGGACTGGGCAATCTACTGCCTCACAAACTTGTATCAGTTCAATAGGAATTTAGCTGTCGTGGTTTCTCCAAAAGAACCCTGGCAGTTGTTGTTTGTTGAGGGCACTGTTGAGCTTTATACAAGCTCTGGTATAATCTGATACTAACTTCTGATGCAGCCTTGCTTGGAATATGATGTATAGTTCTGGTAACCTCACCTGAAAAATAATATTGTAAGAGCTGGAAAAAGTGCCAAAATGACAACTAAAATGATCAGGGATCTGAGCAGCTCCCCTTCAACAGCTGGGACCGTTCAGCTTAGAAAAAGATGACAACAGGTAGGATTGTTTAGCTTAGGAAAGAAGGTGGGTAAGAGGAGGTATCACAAAGGTGCTGCAAAATTATGCATGCAGTGGAGAAGGTGGGCAGAGATACATCTTTCTCCATGCCTTCTAACATTACAGTCCAGGGTCATCCTATGAAGCAGAGTGGTGAGGGATTCAGCACAGCTAAGAGAAAGCGCTTTTGCACACAGTGCACGGTTAATCTATGGCATTTGCTACCAGAAGATGTGGTGACGGCCACCAATTTGGGTGGCTTTGTGACTGGATTAGACAACTCCGTTGTCTAATGATGATTGTAGCAGAGGCAGCATGACTGTGTAGAGCAGTTGCTGGGGAGCATGGGCAGGAGGGTGCTGCAGCGGCCCTGTCCTGCTTGCGGTTTCTCTGTGGGCAGCTCGCTTAGGCACCCTCTGGGTGTGTTGGACGAGAACACGATGGTTGTGGATAATGAGAGTTGTAGTCCAACACACCAGGAGGGTTCCGGGCTGGCAGAGACCATGCCCCAGTGCAAGCGCATGCTCTCACCCATCTCCTGCCGAGAACTGGCTGAGGAATACTTTCTGCGTTAGCGGCATGAGAGCAGGGGGTCACCATTTCCTTTTAAATAAAAGGAAAAAGAAACAGATTTGTAATGTTTGAGAGATGTCAGAAGACTGCTCCCTGCCAGCCCTCCCTGCCCATTTTATAGCACAAATGAGTGGTCAGGTACACCAGGAGGACAAACTGTAACACAAAATCTTCAATGAGCGGTTTATCTCAGCCTTCACCAACACGATGTTCGCCTTCCAAGTTGGCCTGCAATTCCTAGCATCCCCAGGCATCCCAGGAAAAGGCTGTGTGCTGGAAAAGGGCAGATGGTGCTCCTTGGAGCCTGACTCACTGCAGAGAGAAGCAGTTTCAAAATCAGGCTATGGAGGGGGTGATTCCCAAATGGGGTGGGAGAGGAACAGTGATCCAGTCAGAGAGGATTCTGATGAACTCCTCTCTGAACTTCCATGGACTCCAGTTTCTGAGGCACGTACTGATTGCAATTTCATAGAATCACAGAATCATAGAATAGTAAGAGTTGGAAGGGGCCATGAAGGCCATTGAGTCCAACCGCTGCTGTTGCAGGACACCAAGTTACACCATCCCACTCAGATGGCTGTCCAGTTTCTTTTTGAATGTCTCTAGTGTGGGAGAACCCACCACCTCTCTAGGCAGCTGGTTCCACTGTTGTATTGCTCTGACAGTGAGGAAGCTTTTCCTGATGTCCAGCCTGAATCTGGGTTGTTGCAACTTGACTTGATTATTCTGTGTCCTACACTCTGGCATCAGCAAGAAGAAATCTTGACCTTCTTCTTTGTGACAGCCTTTGAGGTACCTATAGAGGGATATCTTGTCTTCTCTTCTCAAGGCTGAACATGCCCAGTTCTCTCAGTCTCTCCTCAAAGGACAGTTTTCCAAACGCTGTATCATTTTTGTTGCCCTCTGCTGGACCCTTTCTAATTTACCTGCATCTTTCTTAAATCTTGGTGCCCAGAACTGGACACAGTATTCCAGGTGAGGTCTGACTAGTGAGGAGTATAGAGAAACATAGAAACAGAGCGAGTCAGAAGGGGTCTCCCGGGCCATCTAGTCTGACCTCCGGCACCAGCCGGCTCTGCTCACGACATGCCCACCATGGGAATGTCCAGCCTATCCTTGAACATCCACACCGATGGGGCCTCAACCACCTCCCGGGGAAGCCCATTCCACACCCTCGGGGTCCTGACTGTCAGGAAGTGCTTCCTGGCATCCAAATGGAACCTTGGCTCCCTGAGCTTTGCTCTGCTGGAGCGTGTCCTGCCTTCCTCTGCAGGAGAGAACAGGTCTCTACCCATCTCCATGTGACATCCCCTCACATACCTGTATGTCACCAACAGATCCCCTCTGAGTCTCCTCTTCTCCAGGCTAAAGAGACCCAGTTCCCTCAGTCTCGCCTCATACGGCATCCCCTGCAAACTGGCCACCAACCTTGTGGCCCTACGCTGCACTGACTCTAACCTGGCTATATCCTTTCTGTAATGAGGGGCCCAAAACTGAACACAATACTCCAGTTGCGGGCGCACCAGAGTCGTGTAGAGTGGTAGTAATACCTCTCTTGATCTAGAAGCCACACTTCTGGCTATGCAACCAAGGGTGGCGTTCGCCCTCTTGACCACCGCATCACACTGCTGGCTCATGTTCAGCCTGCAGTCAACCAGTACTCCGAGGTCCCTTTCACAAGTGCTGCTCTCCAGCCACTTCTCACCTAACCTGTACTTATGACAGCTATTCCTATGCCTCAAGTGCAAGACCTTGCACTTATCCACATTGAACACCATTCTGTTGTCTCCTGCCCACTTCCATAGTCTGTCCAGATCCTTTTGGATCTGGAGTACCTGCTCCTCAGTTGTGGCCACTGCTCCAGTTTTAGTGTCGTCTGCGAATTTGATCAGCAGACTGTTCACCCCTTCTTCCATGTTGTTAATGAAAAGATTATCACTGGCCGCCATCCCGATGATTCCCCACTAATGGTTACCTTCTGCTTTCGGTCAGTCAACCATGCCCTAATCCACTGGACAGTGCTTTGGTGTATCCCAAAATTCCTCAGTTTCTCCACCAGGTTATCTTGGGGCACTTTGTCAAAGGCCTTGCTGAAATCCAGGTATACCACATCCACTGCATCCCCTCCATCTAGCCATCTCGAAACCTTGTCATAGAATTCCACAAGGTTTGTCTGGCAGGACCTGTTTTTGCGGAAGCCGTGTTGTGTGGCTGTCAGCCTCCCTTCCCTATCTAGCATCACTAAATCTCTCTCTATGATGAGCCTTTCCATTGTTTTTCCTACAATGGACGTAAGGCTAACAGGTCTGTAATTCCCCATGTCCCTTCTACTACCCTTTTTGAAAATTGGGACCACTAGTAGTAGAGGAACTACTACTTCTCGTGATTTGAAAGTAATAATTCTCTTAATGCATCCCAAAATAGCATTTGCCCTTTTGGTGGTTGCATTGCATTGTTGGCTCAGGTTTAGCCTATTGTCCACAATCACTCCAAGATCTTTTTCTTTTTCAGTTCTGTTGCGCCATCTCATATTGATGCATTTGGTTTCTTTTTCCTAGGTGGAAGACTTGACACTTGTCCTTATTGAATCTCATTTTGTTGCTATCAGCCCAGTGTTCAAGTTTATCCAGCCTGGTCTGGATCTTCATTCTGACTTCTAGGGTGTTTGCTATTCCACCCAGTTTTGTATCATCTGCAAATTTGATTATCTTTCCTTGTACTTCCTCATCTAAATCATTAATAAAGATGTTGAAGAGCACTGGGCCCAGGACTGAACCCTGTGGCACCCCACTAGTTACCTCCACCCAGTTTGAGAAGGTGCCATTGATGAGCACTCTTTGTGACAGATTTAGCTGCAAATTTTGGATCCACCTAATAGTTTTTCCATCTAGTCCAGTTTTTGCTAATTTGCATATCAGAATGTTGTGTGGCACTATGGCAAAAGCTTTGCTAAAGTCTAGGTAGATTATGTCCACAGTGTTCCCTTTATCCATTTGGGAGGTTACCCAGTCAAAAAATGAGATTGAATTAGATTGACAGGATTTTTTTTGATAAGCCCATGCTGACTTCCATTAATCACTGCATTTTCTTCAAGATGCTTGCAAATTGATTTTTAAATAATTTGCTCCAGAATTTTTCCAGGGATTGATGTCAGACTAGCTGGTCTGTAGTTCCCAGGTTCATATTTTTTCCCTTTTTTGAAGATAGGGACAACATTAGCCCCTCTCCTGTCATCTGGCACTTCTCCTGTTTTCCAAGAGTTATCGAAAATAATAGCCAGTGGCTCTGAGAGTTCCTCCACTAGCTCTTTTATGACTCTAGAGATTTGAAAGTGTTTATTCCACCTAGATATTCCTTGACCATTTATCTGTCAATCTTGGGCTGCCATCTCTTACTTTCAGCTTGTACTTCCTCTTGATTGCATATTTCCTCGTGGGAGAAGACTGAGGCGAAGTAGGAATTGAGCGCCTCTGCCTTTTCTTTGTTGTCTGTTATTACTCTGTCATCCACTTTAAATAGCTGGACACCCTTCTCTTTCTCATTTTTTTTGTTCTGGATGTATCTGAAGAAGGCTTTCTTGTGCTTAGCTTCCCTTGCTATTCTCAGTTCATTTCCTGCTTTAGCCTTCCTGATGCTATTCCTGCAATTCCTTGTTATTTGTTTATATTCTTCTTTCGTGGCCTGACCCTACTTCCACTTCCTGTACATGTTCTTTTTTTTCTTTCAGGCTGTCACTTATCCTTTTGTGGAGCCACGTGGGCTTCCTCTGCTGTCTTCTACACTTTTTTCTTGATGGAACTGTTCGTAGTTGTGTTTCGAGAATCTTCTTTTTCAAGATTTCCCACCTCTCTTGGACACCTTTCCCCTCAAGGGTGTGTTGCCATGGCACTTTGCTTATCATTTTGTTAAGGTTGGCTTTCTTGAAGTCCAGGATGCATGTTTGGCTCCAGTTACCCTTTGTCTCCTTTATAATTCAGAATTCAAGTATTGCATAGTCACTTTTCCCCAGAATTCCCATGGTTGTTATTTTGTCCACCAGGCCATCCCTGTTAGTTAGTATTAAATTGAGGATAGCTGATCCTTTTGTACCCTCCTCTACTTTCTGCTGGAGAAAGTTGTCAGCAATACATGCCAGGAATCTCTTGGAGGGGGCATGGTTGGCAGAAATTGTCTCCCAGCATATATCAGGGAAATTGAAGTCCCCCATATTGACTACATCATTCTTCTTGGAAATGCCAGCAAGTTGCTTTTCAAAGGTTGCATCCTTGTCCTCTTTTTGACTGGATAGACAGTAATACATGCCAATAACTATGTTTTTCTTATTTTTTGCTCCCTTTAAATTTAGCCAGATTCTTTCAATGAGGCTACTAAGTTCTTCTTGCATTTCTGTGCAGATATATGTATCTCTTACATATAGTGTAATTCCACCTCCCTTTTTGTCCTTTCCATTTTTCTTGAACAGGTTGTATCCATCAGTTGTAGAGGTCGAGTCATATGAGTCATCCCACCAAGTTTCCATTATTCCTATAAGATCATAATTGCCCTCATGTACTATCGGCTCAAGTTTGTGTTGTTTGTTTCCCATACTCTGGGCAATGGTGTAGAGACATCGAAGTTCGTTCTTACTGTGCCCTAGTTTTCTTTCTACATTTTTGGGGGGACTGGTGTTGAGTCCCGCTTGAGGTTTTTTCTCTGTTGAAATGTATAAGTCCTTGCCAGGTGATGGTATGCCATGCTACACATCTCCCTCCCCTAAAGGTTTTAGTTTAAAGCTCTCCTGATGAAGTTTTTCAGGCAGTGGCCAAACACCTGCTTCCCGTTGCTTGTGAGGTACAGCCCATCATTTGCCAGTAGTCCATCTTCCAGGAAGCTTAGCTTGTGGTCCCAGAATCCAAATCTCTCTTTACGGTACCACCATCATAGCCACTCATTCACTTGAAGGATTTTTCTTTCTCTAACAGTTCCTCTTCCACGTACTGGTGGGATTGAGGAGAAGACTATCTGGGCCCCGGTGTTTTTATTTTCCTCCCTAGAGCTTCAAAGTCTGCTGTTATTTCAGCAAAACTTCTCATGGCAGTGTCATTAGTTCCCACATGGAAGAGAAGGAAGGGGTATTTGTCAGTGGGTCGTATGAGTTGTGTGAACTTGCTGTTTATATCTTTAATCTTGGCGCCAGGGAGACAGCATCCTTGGTGATTCTCTGGGTCATCACGATGTACATATTTTTCCATTCTGCGCAAGAGGGAATCTCCCACTACTAGCATTCTTCTCCTTCTGTTGAAAATTTTGCCATCCCTTTCCTTGCTTGAGTGGCCTTTTGTCTCTGAAAAAGAGTTATCCAGTGTATCGTGTAGTTCTTTCACAGTGAGTTTCTCACACGTCTCTTCTTCAAGTAACTTGAAGCGGTTCTAGATTTCCACTGCTTCTGCAGGTGCAGAGTGTTTTCTAGGTCGACTGCGTCTGTCACCCTGTTCCAGCGCATTTTCTCGTTGTCCCTTCTCTCAGGGTTCTCTTCTGGTGCCTCGGCTTGCTGTTGCTCTTCCTTCTGGACTACACTTACCTGTTGCAGCTCCTCCGCTCTGTCTAGAAACGTCATTTTCTTTTATTGTCTGGAGGGCGGACACTCGCTGCTCCAGTGCCCTCACTTTTTCCTGTAATAGGGGTACTGGTGTGCAACAGTTGCAGTTGTTGCAGGCTGCCAGTATGGAGTCTTCTTGGTGCATCGCTTGTGCCACTGCATGCAGTGGGGGAATTAAGGTGAAATAAGGGGAAAAAATGTTAGTGCCCCCCCCCCCCGACCTCTCCCGCCAAACTCCTGTTTGCTCTCCCTGGTCGCTCGCTCCCTGAGACCTTGGCTGCTTGTATCTCAGAGGCCCTAAACCAGCCGGGGAAGCTTGCTCTGACGTGCTCTGCTCTGCTTGGAGTCAGGAAGCAGAATGAACTAGAACTTGCAGCCCACTGTTGACTGCGTGGAAGCAGCATGGAGAAGCGTGAAGCAGAATATATGTTTTCCTTCTCTTCTTTCCCAGAATCTCCATGTGGAATGATGCAGCATGTTATAGTTTCATTCAGCTTTGGAAATGAGTATGCTCTTCATTCAGACATGTGGCATTCCAGGCAAACCAGGGGTTAATTACATAGACACCTCACCTCCAGACTGCAGTTCTCAGGGTCCTCTTGGGAAAGAGGACAACCTCTGGAGCCTGCTGCCGACAGCCACTTCTAAGGGAGGCTCAGTTGGAGACAACAAGGAGAAGGGTCTTTTCAGTGGTAGCTCCCCAGTTGGGGAGTGAACTCCGCATGGAAGCCCACCTGGCACCAACCAGCACCAGGCCGAGACTTTCCTCTTACCTCAGGGCATTTAGTTAATTGGGCTTTTGTTATTTTTTTAATCTGGGTCAATCTGGTTTTATCTTGTTTATATTATTGGAATTTTATATTTAAATATGGTTTGAAATGGGTTTGAAATGTGGTTTATTTTTAGGTATGGTATTTTTTTTCCTTAATGCCTTTATTTTGTGGTCCATTTAGGTGATGTTTTAATAGATTATTGTAAACTGCCTCTAATTAGATTATATAAAATACATATAATACAATGTCAAACACCCCCCATATATAGGCAAATATTACAGCAAGAACAACTGTACAACCGAGCATAATTGCCATTATTGTCATAGCCAATTACAGGTCAAGGAAGGCCTGAGCCGCCTGATACTTCTTAAGGAGTAGTGCAGAGTAGTAGGAACATTTTCCAGAATGGAGGTGGGCAACCTCCAGAGTGGGGTCTCCCTGTGCATGGCCCCCAGGCGCCCACTGGCCTTCATGCTGCTGCTGACAGAGCAAAGGAAGAGCAGGCCAGCAGGCAGGCACCCATGCAGTCCAGCAGCGCTCACGGAGGCTGGGGTGGCACCGATCTTCCGGGATGATGCTCCACAAGGCCCTCTCTGGGGCTCTGACTGCTCAGTGCTGCCACTGCCAGAGAAGGGGACAGGCCAGCAGGGGGATCCCAGGGCTGCTCCCAAAGCCTCCTCACCTAGCTGTGCGGAGGGGTGGACAGTCAGGGGCGGAGGGAAGCACAAGGAGAGGCGGTGAGAAGATGAAAGAAAGGAGGAAATGGCACGGCAGAAGGGGAGAAGGCATGCTTCCATCTGTGGTGGCATCTTTGGATTTGGTTCTTCCGAGCACCTGGCGCCCATCGCTCGGCCAACTGTGGCCACTTGCCTATGAGAGGAGGTGGCTTTTGCTTTCAGAAAGGCTGCCCTGCCCTGCCCTGACCTTGAGGGAGGCGAGAAGAAGCCAGGCTTTAGACCAGGAGACACGAGGATGCAACGATCCCAACTCTGGGGCAAAAGCTCTGAGCGGGGCGCTGGCAACACTGTAGGGTTTCCCCTTGACCAGCAGCAGTGCGGTGCTAAATTACTGCTGCGGTGATCACCGCGCTGCCCTGCTGTTTCCAGTCAATGCAGCACATTGGAGAATGCGATGCAGCTGACGATGCTCTGTGTGGACAAACAGGAGCCGGGTTCCTTTTTGAGAAAAGAGAGAATGCCCATCTTGCCTTACTTATTGCAATGGATTACAGAATGGCTGGACGCTTCTTCTCAGGCTGCAGATGGTGGAAAGTGAGACAGCAGTAGTTTGTTTTTCACTGAGAGGCAGACATTTAAAAGGTGCTGTTTGAAAAAGCTGTATAAAGCAGTCAAAGAAAAGGGGGGCTTCCAAATGGAAGGCATTATGTAGCGATGGGATTTTTTTTGTGGAAAGGAAAAGGAAAGGCAACAAGTTGAAGACAACATCAGCTGGAGCTCCTGTAAAATATTGTGGACAAGGCAAGGCAGCTGCACCATCCAAGTTTCAACTGGGAGCCTAATGGATGCGCCCTGGATGCATTCAGCTTATCACAGAAAATAGACTCCAGTGCTCTGAAGATGGTTGATCACACAAGGTGCCCTCCAGGAGCCTTTGAGATCGGGAGGGGCACTTCGATTCCCTCCAGTCCTCCCTTGCATGAGCTGCTACCACCTGCTCTGTTGGTGTCAGGCCTCTGATGAAGAACTAGGCTGCTGGCTATGAAAGCAGGAAACCAGCTGGGTTCCCTAGAATGCCACACAAAGAAGCTTGTAGTGCTTCTGCTGCTGCAAGGCAGGTCTGTGGGCCGAATCCAGCCCCCTGGGTTCCCTAGAATGCCACACATCCCTTTCCTTAAGCCACCAAATTTTCAGTGATTTTGTGCAATTTCTTCCATTCCAAAAGGTTGAAATGCCTCTCCTAAGGCTTTGTTACTGGCTGTAAGACCTTCAAGTTAAAATATGCCGGTCTCCTTCTCCTTTGGCATACCGCTTTTGCTTCCTCCCTGCTCACCCTAGGAATGAGGCTCCCGGGCAAAAATGCAACACACCTCAAGAATGAGTGCCGTTCTAGTTGTATGTGGCACTCAGGGCCGTCTTAACAGCATGATGGGCCCCGGGCAAAGCAGTGTCCTGGGGCCCCTACAACAACTACAACTACTGTTAATTTTGGAAGTTTTCCGATTTTCCAAGGGTTAACATACACAGATGAAAATGGGGCCCATGGGCAAGTGCCCATCAGGCCTGTGCGTTAAGACGGCCCTCGTGGCACTTGTTGTGTGGTGGACTTCTCAGCTCTTGATTCCTCCAGCGCTTCCAAGACTATCGACTTGCACTCTGACGAGTAATTGTATTTCGTCCTAGTTTTCACTCCCCACCACTGAATATAACTCCATCACACTTTCTGTTGTCCCCAGGTGGTTTCCGGTTCCAACAGTGCAGGTGTGGTTCAGAAACAATGTGCACATCCATCCTTTACCTTGCGAATGCCATCTCAGTTCTGCTGTGGATCATCGTCTTATCTGTTATGATTTCAAAAAGTATGGATTCTGGAGTCCACAGTGTTTCATCTATATGCATGTTGGGAGGGCAGACATGGGTGGGCAAGACAGCAGAGGTGGGGAAAATTGCAATCTGGAGCATTTGAATATTATTTAATTATTTCATATCTTGTTTGTCAAAACAGGGTGGAAAAATTAAAGAGCACACTTTCCCCCCTCTATTTTAATTTAAAGTATTTTCTAGAGCAAAACCTACAATTTGGAGTAACAAACTCTAGTAGATGCAACAGTGATCAGACTTTGTGTTCCAGATTCAGAAATGGCCAAGGAGTTGCAACAGCTGCGTAGTACTCAAACCGCACTGAAAGTAAATGGTAAGGATTCAGCTTCAAACTGTAGGTTGTTCTGGTCTCGGTTCTGTCCTGAGAGCAAGCTTTTGAAGGCTGATACTCACCTGCAGGACCAATGATACTGTTTGCATGTGAGGGAAAGGCTTTTAATGACAGACTTAGGTTGCTAGCAGTTAATATCCTGGCATGTAGGGTGAAAATGGCTAAAGGAGAAGGGACAGATAGAGGTATTCCAAAAATGGAGTTGCTTCAGTTCCTCTCTCTTTGAAATCTCAGATTTTACTTCTACAGGAAGTAGAAGTAGAATTTTTTTTTCAGGAAAAAAATCTGACCATTCTTTATTCATTCACAAGTCAGTTGTGACTTATTCATTCATAAGTCAGTTCACAAGATCACCTCAGCCCCCCTCCCCTTGGTTTACCTGAGGCAGTCACTCTGAATATTTAGCCCATATGCTGTGGCCCTTTTTAATTGTTTTCATAGATGTCTAATTTATTATGTTTAAATTGGTTTTTTATGTGTTTTACTGTTGGTATGTTTTACATTGTAAGCCACCTAGGAAGGTCTTGGAAATTATAGGCGGCCTATAAATATATGTAAATAAATAAATAAATATTTAATCCCACCAGGGGCTGCCATGGCTGATTGTGTCTACCAAATCTGAATGGCTGAGGGTTACACAACTCAGAGTCCTAAAACAAGCCATGGGTTATGTGAGGCTTTTCTAATGCTCATGCCTGGGTTTACATGAGATGACAACCTATGACAGCCCAGGCACCATGCAAAAATTTTGCCCACCAGTGCCCACCAAAGCACAACAGCCACTGTGTGTAAATTAACCCATGGTGAGCTATTGTGCCAGGCAAACCAGGTCAGTGTTTTAATCCAAAATACAATATACAGTGGTACCGTATACTTTGAACTGAATTCATTTCAGGAGGCTATTTGAACTATAAATAGTTTGAAGTCTGAAGCAATTTTTCCCATTAGAAATAATGGAAAGTGAATTAATCCATTCCAGACCCTAAGCAAAAGCAAAAAAGCCCCAGCAAACTTAGCCTCCTGAAAGGAATTAAGTTCAAGGTTAATCCCCCTCAAAATACTCCCCCTCCCTTCGAACACACTCACTCACCCCAGTGCTGTTGTGGCTGCCTCAGTGTCCAGAATTGATTCAAGACAAATCTGTTCAAGTCAAGACGAGGTGAACTGGCACAAGATGAACTGATTCAGAACACCGAGGCTTTTTTTTCGACTTGGGCGCACAACCAATGACGTTTTGGCTGCAACCACGTTTTTTTCACTTTACTCACAGTTCGAACTTAGAAGCATCATTCAGACCGTGGAGCAATTTTATATTGACTCCAATGTTTGAACTCTGGATCATTCGAAGTTAGAGTCCTTCAAACTACAAGACACCACTTAGACTAACACTCTCCCAGTAATGAATGTATCCGTTTTTCTACATGAGGTATTTGTTACATTCTCTCAGTTCCCTACTCATAGTTGTTTATGGGTCTCTGAGATGATGTAATGACCTTCCAGTTTTGTTTGGTTTTGCTTTTTAAGCAGGAAACTTGTGCCATTTAGCTAGGCAAGAGCAAGAAGGCATAATTTCCTGTTGTGTATTGGTGGTATTCTGCTGTACTACAGCATCATCTAGAGGACACAAGGCAAAAAGCAGGAAAGGAAATGCTCCAGTGTAGTGCTCCAATCTTGATGAAGCCAAATGCACAGACATTCAGACTATGCAGAAGTGTTGCATTGTTAGCTATCACATGTTTTGATAGTGCTGGCAGGGCAGGGAGGGGCAAGTTAACTTCCATGCATTGAAAAAGGTCACATTACAAGCACAACTGAAGCCCCACAATGCTTTCTAAGCTGTTCCTTTCCAGACGCCTCTAGGGTCACATGCATGAGCGCCTGTTTCCATGTGCCCCTACCAAAACCATCAAGGGGCAGCTTGCTTGTGTGAAGCAGCCATCACTGGGCAAACATCACCTGCCTTTTGCAGGAGCCCATTTCACTGGAGCGTAGCGCTACTGATTGCACCCGGAAGCGCAAGCAGCCATGGAGGACACCATGCCTGTGTGAACGAGCTGGAATGGCTTGGGACTGAAATCACACCAGTTTTGCACTTCAGATCCCTACACTTTGTCCAGAGCCACAGCAAGCTTCTCACTGCCTGGGCCAAGGGCTGGCTTTCTGCAGTTGATTTGGTGTCGCTCCAGGGGAAATGTTATCTGACCCTGCTGAGAAACGCAGGAATAGCCATCCAGACACACCTTTTTTGATTCCTCAGTATAGGCTCCACATGGTGTTGTACATAAATGCCAGTAAGTCACCTTCAATGCTTCTATCACCTCACCCCAAAAGCAGCTCTGGATTGAGGAAGCAGTGGGAAGAGAGATGCTTAACCCTCTCCCTGCCCAGTCATTTTTCTCCTTCCACTCCTCCTGCCTAATGCTGCAATCCTGGGCTGTCTTAGCGTCCCACCTCTGAGATCCTGCAATCTTGGAGCTGGAATTGAGAGGGTCAAGCCCCCTCTTCACCCCCTTCATAGCTGGCAAAGAAACAGCCATGCTGACAGGCCACAAATGTGCTTTGGGGGGAGAAGGAGGGGTGTGCCTGGGGATAGGGAGGGCAGGAGGCTGCCTGCCACTGAGAGTTACACCAGCTCCTCCTGGTGCCTCAGCCTTCCCTTCCCTTCCCTTCCCTTCCCTTCCCTTCCCTTCCTTTCCCTTCAATTTCATCTAGAAGGCAACAAATGCCATGCCTCCCCTTCCCAGTGTTTTATGGAGATTCCATGCAAAGTCCCACTCAGGGCATAAATTGCATGTAAGCCTCTGTGGCCCTAAATCACTTCTCAGTGCCATGGGCTTGTAGGCAAGTTTCACAATCTAACCTTGTGTGGATACATTATTCCCTCCCTTTGCTCCTTTTTTAGGGGGCAGGAGAAAGGATCACTGGGGGTGAGATGTATGATTTTTAGGTGGCATCTAAATCTGGCTCTGGGAAAGAATTAGCTGACAATGCACTGCTGAGCCATCTGGCTGCCTTTCCTGGTAGGATTATCCTTGAGTCATCACTGGGTCAGACCCCTGGTCCCTCTGGTCCAATACTGTCCACACGGACTGGCAGCAGCGTTCCCCAGAGTTTCAGGCAAGCGGCTTTCTCCTAGCCTGCCTGGAATCACCAGGCATTGATCCACATGAAGCAGCTAAACTCTTGTCCTTCCTGCAGGCAGCTGCAGGCAACTTCTGTCTTCAAGCATGGCTCTGCTCTCCACTTGTGAGGATGTTTATTTCAGGAAGAGAGAGGCAGATGAAGCAACAATGCGTTGTTCAGCAATATAAATAAGGGCTGAATCACTGACCATTTGGCTTGTGGCGGCTGCTTAAAACTGCTGTGGGAAGGATGGGCTCCCTGCCCACTATTTTGCAAGCAACAGCAGAGGTTGTTTAGCATTTGGGAGTGGGAGAACTTCAACAATGTGGTGGTACTGCTTGAAGTTTGAATAAAACACATGGGAAATGTGTTTTATAGCTTGATGAAAATTGACAGATTTCCTTGGAAAATGTTCGGTCTAACTGACTTTGCTGAAGGCAACATATACACCAAAGGTTACCTTAAGGGTTGGTTTGAAATAACCATTTGGAAAAAGTCACTTGAGCTGGACTTCATCATACGTAATAATGAATAGAACACGAATGGATGAAACACTCCCAAACCACTCCCAGTTCTGCAAATAAGCCTGGTGCTTGGTAGGATTTGTGGATGAGCCAAGAAGGATCCTGACTTGGGCAGTTCTTGAAACTGGACCTTTCTGAAAATATCTGCCAGAATACCAGAGTTCCTTGGTACCCCACACTCAGTACCGCACGTGCAGCCAGTGGGACGCTGCTGTAGAAATTCCCAGAAGTAGCACGTTCTGCAGCCTGTTCAGACCAGGCCTGCACAACCTTGCCAGCCCTGATTCAAGATTGCCCCAAATCTACTGCCTTTTCAGAGAAGCACATCTCTTTAAGTCCCCACGGTGCCAAATTTTCCTCTTCACACAGTGTAATAGGGTGAACCCACCTTTCATCCCTGCACAGAAACAACATTGTCCCTATATGGTGGGAGCCAGCTCTTGATCCCTCAGAAAGCCAGTTCAATTCATGTGCATAGCCACCGCTGCTAACTCGGTGGCCTTTGGACGCAGTCCCCTTGGCTAACGGAATTCTATCTCTTCCAGGCTCTAACACAGAGAAGCGGCTGGAGGTGCTTCACTCCAAGCAGTCCATCCAAGGTACGCCTTTCCTTGGTTATCACCTGCTGCTTCCTTTTGCTTCCTGCCTCTCTGCTCAGCAATTGCTAAATGCATTTGCTTTCTTTCTCCCGGCCCTCATGAAGTACTGCTGGGTTGACCAACTTCTGTTCGGTTGATTGCATGCGAATAGTCAAAGATGACTGATGGGTAATAGAAATGTATTAAGAGACAGCGTGTAAATCCCTAACATGCATTCAATTAGGGGACAATCCTACACATGGTAAGAAAGGGAAAAAAAGCCTACAATTCCCCTGTAGGAATGCCGAGAGTTGGAGGACTTTTTCATGTCTAAACATGCGCAGTATCATACCCTTAAGGAAACATTTCTTTAACAGAAGCTAAGATTAACTTCAGTCATGTTTTTCCTTCATGGGGATTTGATTTGTAGGATGGCACCTGAGATCTGCCCCCTGCAAGAATGTGTGGGGCAGAGGAAAAAGGCGGCTGGACAGTTTGGATTCTTCGAATGGACAGAGGCATCTGAGATGTAGCTTTAGTGGTGTATTGTCTGCTGGAGGTGTCTGCTGGCTTCCACTTTGCTTTGTTCACATAACTGAAATAGAATAAATTTTAGAAAGATATCATCATTCCCAAGTGTTTTCTCAGACAAAGGACATGTAACCCTACAGTACGCACTCGCCTTGCACATTTTCTTGCTCAGGGAAGTCTGGTAAACATCAAAGTACTTTTTCTCCATGAGTACCACTGATCTCTGGCTTTTTTCCAGAGTTGAAGGTAAATGAAAGCCTGCAGAAGCTGGGGGCTGTTTACAGTACAGAGAAAAACAATGGTAAGTTCTCCTTGTGGGTAGGTAGACAATGGCTTGATTTCTAGTGGGAAGAGGCAGAGCAAAGGAGCCAGATCTGCTGGCAGGATGCTTGGGAGCAGCATTTCTTAGAGGGTTTGGATCTCCCCAGAGTCAATGTTGATGCATTCCTTAAAATATCTAGGCAGATTCCCAATACTTTTCAACTATCCTTGTTCCTGGAGAAGTGCTTTGGCAATGTTTCCTTTTGAGAAGCTCTCATGCCTTATTGGTTTTGCAAGATTTGATTTCTCTTGCTCAGCTCTCCGCATATGGCCTGCAGACCCCTTGGTGAGCAAGGGCTTTTGCCAAAGATGAAGGCTCAGCCTCTGGAGGCAGGACTGTTTTGCTAGGTCACCTTCAGCAGGACAGGCATGTTGTGGCCATTGGTATATTTTCCCAGCCAAAGGGGAGAATAGACTATGGTGCTTCCTTTGAGAGAATATGGCTTAAGCCTTTCATTGATCAGGAACCTGCCTTTCACTAAATCAACTTATTGCACTTATAACACAATCCTACACAATCAGAAGTAAACCGTATTTAGATAAATGGGACTTATTCTTAGATAGGTATGTATAGGATAGCAGTCTTAGAATGTTTGGATATTATTACAACATCAAAATAGATGATTTTTTGAGATGGTGAAGGAAGTGTAGGATAGCTTCTAACTTAATATACATTAGCATTCATTGTTAAAAACAATGGCCAACTTGTATGAGTTTCAGGGACCCAGGAAAGCCAGTTCAAGACAATGCTGGAGTTTATTAAAATGATTCTAGGGAAGTCTACCAGAATCTTTTAAGCAGGAAAGCAGGGCTACTCTGAAGAGAAAGAGAAGTGGGACAGGGAGGCCATTATGTTTCTTAAAAAAGAGGACTTGCATAAATTTGCATGAATAGATGCCAGTTCAGCAATAATTCAGGCAGAAATACATCTTGCCATGTGGGGGAGATGACTCATGTGCTTACCTTCTTAGGGTTCTCTCTCTTTAAGCTGGCCTTGGACTGAACAGTCTTTTACATAGAGGACCGGCCTCTGTAAAGTAGGAGATATGGCCCCTCTAACAGGGCAGGCATTTGATGCTGACTCAGGCCAGCTCTGAAACTTCTCCAGATTCTGGTAGTTACGTAGAACTATGGGAAAAGCATGTAGTGTGAAGTTCTAAATTTCAGAACACACCTTTCATACTTCTAAATTTTTCATTGTGTTGTCATACCAGAATCAAAATTAGCCTCCAAAAATAAACAAACATGTCCTTAATTTATTACCCCACTAATTAAAACTGGCATATATGGAATATCACCTCCCCCTGCTCCAAAGAATGGAAAATGACCTGTTCATTTCTTCCCAAGGGGATGCAGCATCAGAATCCAGGTGGCTGCTCACCTGGTGGAAGGGAAGCATCTTTATCCATACATCACCCCCCCCCCCCCACATCAACATCTAGATCATGGCAGAAAGGAGGACTCCAGCTTACCATGACACTTTTTTGGGTGTGTGTTTTTTCCCCCTTGGGGGCAGTGAGGCACCCCATCCTGTGAGCTTCCTCCTGCAGGATGAAGGGGTGCAGCCCCAGAGCAGGTTCACCACCTCATTGAGAATTAAATCTTAGCAAATCAATTTATCATTTACATGGAGAAATATTTAATTAGGTTTTCTACACTTTTGCTTGGGAGTCTCTGCATGCTAATTGTGTCCGTCCAAGTTCTCTTTTCACTAAACATTTCTCCCTCCATTTATATTCTCAGTGAACAAAATTATGGGTGAAATGCAAGCTGACCAAAGAAAAATCTGGGCAGAAACCTTTAAGCTACAGAATGGATTATATAAAATTAATGGTAAGATACAAGGCCTCCTCTGCTCCTGGACTCATAGCATTGCATTTGGTTAGAGATGAAGCTTGCTCGCCTGTAAAAGGCTCCTCTGCCACAGAAGCTGCAGACATAAGCCGGAAGGATCACATTGGCTCTTGAGCCAATTTGGTAGGGCAGCAACTAGTGATGGGCCAACTGACCCCACTGCAGCCTGGAACTGGGAAGCTGGTTTGTGAGTTCAGCAAAATCAGCTTGGAGCTTCTCTACGTGAGGGTTTAACTTGCTGCCGTGTGAAGGGTTCTTTTTTTTGTTTTTCTTGCTGGAGGAAATGTACTTCCTTTACATGCCCCCCCCAGGGTTTGTATTTTGTTGCTTTTCTATATATTCTGCTGACCAACCACAAGGTGCTGCAGTGGTACAGTTGCAGTATAACAGAATTTCGACTTTACCCAGGCTTTTGCCCCACTTTGAACTTTAATAGCTGACTTTCCTGGCAATAAAAAGAGCCAGTTTTCCTGCCTGGAAAACCCAGGAGAGGCCCTAGAAGACGAGGAAAAGGCCTCATAAACTTCCAGATGGTTACATTGGTTGCTGTCTTTGGCAAAAAGTAACCGAAGAGTGAAAGTGAAATTATTTCCAGCATGCAGTGCTAACAGACTAATCAGTTTCCTTGGATATCTAAAGCCGTTTCCCTGAACTATGCCAGGAAGACTAGTAGCCACGGATAGTTTCCTCCCTCATGAATCTGTCCAATCCCCTTTAAACACCATCCAGATTGACAGCCATCACCACTTCCTGTGGCAGTGAATTCCACAGTTTAACTATGCTGTGTGAAGAAGCACTTCCTTTTATCCGTCTGAAACCTCTCACCAATCAGCTTCATGGGATGACCCTGGGTTCAAGTGTTATGGGAGAGGGGGAAAATTCTCTCTCTACTTTCTCCACACCATGAAATGGCCATTTCAATACAGCCTGGATTTGCCATGTGGATCAAGTAAGCTTCACAGCTTTGCTGTTCATGACAATATACTGTCCTAAGCCCTGCCCATTATTAACTGGCTGCTTTGAAATGTCTGCAATTCCTTCATAGCCTCAGCCTGCCAAATGTGTCCTGAGGGCTGGATGCTGAACCGAGGACAATGCTACTCTTTTCAGATAACAAGCAAGCACTGGTCTTTTGCCAGGACCTCCTGTGAGGCTCAAGGTGCCCAGCTGGTTGTCATTGACAATTCCGAGGAGCAGGTAATTCAAGGCTTTTGCGCAAGGTGAACCTCTGCTTTTACTTCCCAGCACAGCCCACACATTTTTGTGATTCTGTGGCTGGGCCATTACAGTTCTCAAGCACTCCAAAGAAATGTGGCATTTCTCCCAGAGGGTGTTATGATTGCTGTGTAGAACATCAGTGAGTATCACGGCCACCCCTTGGATACCGATTGTGATGTCAACTCTATTTTTCTTCAGTGTTGACTTGTTCCCAGCACTTTCCTAGATATGAGCAAAAGGCATCTGGCAAGGACAGTGAGGGTGAGAGAGAGGGTGAGAGAGCCAGTGTGGTGCAGTGGGTAAGAGCCTGGGACTGGGACTCAGACGATCCGGGTTCTAGTCCCCACCCAGCCATGGAGCCAACTGGGTGACTTTGGGCCAGTCACAGACTCTCAGCCCAACCTTCCTCACAGGGTTGTTGTTGTGGGGATAAGATGGTGGAGGAGAGATGATGTAAGCTGCCTTGAGCCCTTTGGAGGAAAAAGGCAGGATATAAATCGGAAATTAAATAAATAAATAGCTACTATTTTTCAAGGTTCCTCCTTGGACTAGCAGTGCGAAGGTACCTGCACCCTCCAAAGTGCCCTGTTGGAGCTGGCCAGACCTTCAAGGATCAGGGGAAGAGACTGGGCTGGGGACAGGTGTCATGTATCTTTTACCTATGATCATCAGAGATGCCAGCATGTTCGGGATGGTAAAGCAAATGTGTTACACAAAGCCATACTTGCTTCTCTGACATGAGGATTCTTGCATAGCATCTAAGAGGCCATGCTGCCATTCCGTATAGGCCTTTCAGATTGTACCTCTCAGCTCAAATAATTAAATGTGGTTTGCATTTCAGGCATTTCTTACCTCGAACACCAAAAAGAAGAACTACTGGATTGGTCTCAATGACATTCAGACGGAAAACACATTTGTCTGGGTAGATGGACGTACACTGTCATATAAGTAAGTCTAGTAATATGGATTTGTTTATCCACACCATTTTACAAATACTTGGGGCGCTCCCAGGTGGGATTTTTATGTCAATGTCCTGCCTTATATTTGGATTTTATTGGAGGGGTAGGAGAAGAGGTCGCCATCTTCTACTTGTAGTCTCCCATGTTTTCCCACTGCTCCCTCTTTTTCTCTTACCACGAAAAAGCAGCCCAGGAGAGAAAGGCAGAATAGCTGCACAACTTCTTTTGATCAGTAGCTCCCAGAGCCCTCCATCTGGAAGCACCTCCTGGCAAATGACTAACATCATCCTTAAACTGAGAATCTATTTTGTTGCACGATGGGTCAAATTTCAGATTCAAAAAACTAAAGACTGTCAAGAATGGGGAAAAACACCCAAAGAGAGTCTATTGGGAGCATTCAATCAAAAGAACATTTACTGTTTATTCAGACATACAGGAAATACATGTGGAATGTAGGAAGTCCCCCCCCCCCGCCCACCCTGCAGGGACTACAAAGATGGAGTCTGCACAAAAAGCTTTTATAACCTTTCAGTTACATACACAGTTTGGAGGAGGGGTGGGGGATCCAGTGGGGAATCACTTAGGCAGTTTGCTAGAAATACATTAGGGTAAAACAAAATGGGATTAAGACAACACAATACAGAAAGAACCTCCAGGACAGGTAAACCATTAGCACACCTAAGAGTGTACCTGGGAAACAAGACTTGCAACATGGTTACTTCATCTGATCAGGAATCCCACCTTAATTTAAAAGCAGTTCTTACAGTGTCAGGCTTCCAGCAGCCATATTATGGCAGAGCTTTCACTCACTTTGTCCTGACAAGACCAAGGGACCTGAAATGAGATGAGCCAGTGTTGCCCCTATTTCAAATGATGAGACATTTCTGGCTTTCTAGTGCTTACCTAGGATTCAGTTTTCTTAGGAGGAGGCCACTGGAGGCTGAATGACATTTATTATTATTATTATTATTATTATTATTATTATTATTATTATTATTATTACATTTCTATGCCGCCCCTTGCCGAAGCCTCGGGGCGGCTTACAACACAATAAAATACATTGAAATACAATAGAACATAATAAATTACCATTAAATACAAAAATACAAAAAATACATTGAGTTACAAACATAATAATATAAAATTAAAATTATCAGTATAAAATAAGTAAATAAATAATATAGGAGGAGAAAAGAGAAGGAAGAAGAAGTTGCCCTGGCCAGATCATATATTTTAACAATTAAAATGATGTTTAAATAAAAAGGTCTTTACCTGGCACTGAAAAACCAGTAATGACGGTGCCAGGCGGACCTCTTTGGGGAGTGAATTCCATAGGTTGGGCGCCACCGCAGAGAAAGCCCTCCTCCGAGTACTTACTCTCCTAATTTCTTTCATGAAGGGTTCCCGGAGAAGGGACTCTCCCGCAGATCTCAAAGGGCGGTCGGGCATATACGGACGTAAGCGCTCGTTCAGGTAGCCAGGACCCAAGCCGTTTAGGGCTTTATAGGTCATAATCAACACCTTGAATTGGGCCCGGGCTTCAATGGGCAGCCAGTGAAGCTGACGGAGGACTGGAGTCATGTGAGCATAACTCCCCGTCCCCGTCAGCAACCTGGCAGCTCTATTTTGCACCCATTGAAGTGTTCGGACCGTCTTCAGGGGAAGCCCCACGTAAAACACGTTACAGAAGTCTAGGCGGGAAGTCACCAGTGCGTGTGTCACCGTCGCCAGGCAGTCGAACTCCAGGTAGGGGCGCAGCTGATTAATCAGCCGAAGCTGAAGGAAGGCGCTCCTCGCCACCGCTGTCACCTGAGCTTCCAAAGAAAGCTCCGGGTCGAGGAGTACTCCTAAGCTGCGGACCTTATCCCTAAGAGGGAGTGTTGCACCATTCAGGACCAGGTCAAATACACCCTCTCCGAAGCCCAATCCGCCAACCAACAGGACCTCCGTCTTGTCTGGGTTGAGCTTCAGTTTATTGGCCCTCATCCATTCCATTACCTCGGCCAAGCACCGGTTCAGCACAGCCACTGCCTCACCTGGATTAGTGGAAAACGAGAGGTAGAGCTGGGTATCATCAGCATATTGATGATTCCGCAGCCCACACCTCCTGATGACCTCTCCCAGCGGTTTCATATAGATGTTAAATAGCAGAGGGGATAGAATGGAGCCCTGTGGTACTCCATGGCATAGCTGCCATGACGCAGAGACATGGTCCCCCAGCACTACCTTCTGGAATCGACCGTTGAGATAGGAGTGGAACCATTGCAAAGCAGTGCCTCCAACCCCCAATCCCGCTAGCCTATCCAGGAGGATACCATGGTTGATGGTATCGAAAGCCGCCGAGAGGTCCAGAAGAACCAACAGGGATGCACTCCCCCTGTCCTTCTCCCTGCACAGGTCATCGTACAGGGCGACCAAGGCAGATTCAGTACTGTACCCGGGTCTGAAGCCGGACTGAAAAGGATCCAGATAATCAGTTTCATCCAAGAGTGCTTGGAGTTGTCCTGCCACCACTCGCTCCAGCACCTTGCCCAGAAACGGGATGTTGGCCACAGGTCTATAGTTAGTGGCCATCTCTGGATCCAGTGACGCTTTCTTCAGGACTGGTCGTATTACCGCCTCCTTTAAAGGGGCAGGCACTCGACCCTCCCTCAGAGAAGCGTTAACCACTTCGAAGATCCAGGTCCCAATCCCATGCTTGGAGTTATTTATTAACCAAGACGGGCAAGGATCCAATAGGCAAGTGGTGGGACGTACTCGTCCAAGTACCTTGTCCACATCATCGTGCCGCAATAATTGAAATTCCTCCAACAATTTTGGACCAGACGGTAGCATTGGCGTCTCCCCAGAGACCTCTGATTCATTAGTGGAGTCCAGCTCGAGACGAATCTGAGCGATTTTCTCCCTGAAATGCCTGGCAAAGTCGTCACAGCGGGCCTTTGAGGGTGGCATCGGATCTTCCTTAGGACCCGGGCGAACCAGGCCTTGTACCACTCAAAAAAGCTCCGCCGGACGGCATTGTGAGGAGGCAATGGAAGCGGAAACAAATTTCTTTTTCGCCGCCTTCACCGCCACAGCATAGGCCCGATAGTGGGCTCTCAAGTGTGTTCGGTCAGATTCATCCCGTGATTTCCTCCACCTACGCTCCAGTTGTCTCCCAACCTGCTTCATCGCCTGTAATTCAGGTGTATACCAAGGGGAAGAGCGGACTCTGCTCGGTGGGAGAGGACGCTTGGGAGCGATCGTGTCCACAGCCCTGGTCATCTCTCCGTTCCACAGTTCGACCAGAGCCTCGACAGGAGCACCAGTCTTGTCAGCTGGAAACTCCCCCAGGGCCTTCAGGAATCCATCTGAATCCATCCGGCTCTGGGGGCAGGCCCATACAATCGGGTCCGCACTCTTATAGAGGGAGAGGCTGGTCTCGAGCACAAACCTCACCAGGAGGTGATCTGACCATGACAGTGGATTGAAGCACACCTATATACCATGCACATAAGATAGAGGGGCACAGTGTCAACATGCCAACAGATTTCTGTTCCGCATTTCCATTGTTACCAGCTCAGCTTGCGGCATACACAGTCCTCACTCGCCCTCTTTCCTTGTCTAGTGGTGGTGGAGGAAAAGTGAGGAGTGATCTTTGCATCACTTGCCTTCTTAGGCCCATCCATCCGAAACACATCACACAAATATTCCCAGCTATCAGCTGCCTCTTACCTACAGAAGTCTTAAGAGCCACATTACAGATATACAATCACAGGATGTGTAACTGAGCCCTGCTGGCTTGGCTTGACTTATTTGTTGCAATTGTGTGAAGATGCATGGCACTGATGCAGGTGAGTATTGCCACACTTTGGAAGGCAAGGATTGGATTTTCCCCTACCCTTGTTTTTATCTTGATTCGTTTTTAAGTCACTGAAGACTCCCCACCCATCTTAAATCAGCCCTACCAGCTAGGAGGGATGCTGGAGAAAAACTGTGGTGAGAGAAGTTTAAGTCCCAGCCGGAATTTAAGATAAAATCCTGAAGTGCAGCATCTCATTTCTTCTCTTCATTAATCCTGCTAGGCACTATCATTCACTGCGGGGCACAGAGGCGTGTTTGGCTAGGGCCTCAGTTGTGAGCAAAGCTACCGCGTGGGGATGGGCGGGTCCTGCCATTCATTCATTCATTCATTCATTCTGTGATGTTTCCAATTGCAGCCACTGGTATCCATGGGAGCCCAACAATGCTGGCAAAGGGGAGGACTGTGTCATAATGAACTCTTTGGGCTGGTGGGAAGATCGTGAGTGTGGCGGCACCACAGATGGCTGGATCTGCGAAAAGAGCTGGAACTGCTAGCTATGTCCAAGCAGGAGCAGAACGCAAGCCCTGCACAGTGTGATCTCTGCGGCGCTGCAACTCTGTTGTGTCTCTGTAACCAACAGCTCCCAGCAGAGGCGGCTTTAACCCTTCTGGGTGCCCCCCTCTCAGAAAGGCGGCTGATGATGCAGGGCCATCAGTAAGTCAGCCGAAAGCTAGGACTCAAGCTGTGATTTGTTAGCCTTCCTCCATAGCTTTGCTAGGCTTCACCGTAATTCCAGAGCTGTGCATAACATCTAGAAGTCTTGGCTTCAGTTTCAGTCTGTACTTTATTTACATGTTAGGTTAACCTTGTTCTTACATTCACAACCTAATCACTCATTCACTAAAATGCCAACTAAACAGACTCGTTTTTCACAGCCTGTGGAATGGAGAAGACGATGTGAGAGGCGTGGGTGGCTGATTATTGGGACAGGCCTTGATAGCAACATGCTTCTCCCAAGGAGGGTCACCTGGCACCTGTGTTATAGTTATTTAGAGCACCAGGAAAAGATCCCCTCCAAAACAGTGTAATCTAAATAAATGTGTTTCATCTCCATCACGCTCCTGTGCAGCTCTTTTAAGATTTTGAATCCTACCACTTTTAGCCTTAGTGTCTGATACCTTTAATTGCTTTATGCTGTATCTTTGATTTTGTATTGTAAAAGTTACCTTGGGAATTTGTTTGAAAGATGAGATATAAAGTTTGAAAATATGTCTCTTAAGATAAGGCAGAAATCTAGCTATAGGTGGGATCCAACTTTGGAAATCAGCAGCCAAACCCCTCTAAAGGCCAGAGGTCTTAATTTTTCCATAGGGAGAAATACGATTACTCATAATATGATAAAAGAGAGCTCAGATCGGCATAAAATGTGTATGTTTTGATTTAAATAAATACACGAGCATTGAGAAATTGTTTCTGCCATTTAAAGAGAAATACAATATGTGTTGCCACAAGAAGATAACTTCCATGCTGGCTGTTGTCTGGGTGCTCACTATGGATGGACAACATCAGAAAGGACGCTGGCTCTCTGGTCAGTGGGACTTCTTATACTGCAGCTTTTAAAGGTGGTGAACCTGTTTTGAGGCTGGACTTCAGCAGCATGGACAGCTCCCATAATGCTCAGTATAAGCAGAAGTGAATAAGGAGCTGGACTGATATAGGCATCACCAGCCCCCACTGGAGAAGGTCAAAGCCCAGCTTGCCACTCTCCATTCCAGTGATCCATGACCTTTAAGCCAGCTTTCTGTAGGGTAGCCCTTTAAAAAGGGGCTACCCTCAAATATAGGGCTGTCCTCTATAAAGTAGGACACACGGCCACCCTACCCTTGAGTGGAAGAAAGGCACGGCAGACTTGCATTAAGTAAACAAAATGCTGAGGAGGAACAATAGGGTCTTAGAGATGTCCACTGTGTGCTGAAGGGGTAAGGACATTTCAGCGTCATTTTGAAAAGGAAACTGACAAGCAGCTTGCCTCTCTAGCGAGTCTGAAGTGGGACCTTTCAAAAAGCCATAAGGAACAGAGCCAAGAAGAATCTGGAGAGGAGACTGTGAAGCCTCTGGGAGAGCACTCCCTGTTTGAGAAGCAAGAAAGAGGCGTGAGGAATGGAATCAAGTGGAGAAACTGAGGTTCCAAATGGAGAGCAAAGTGGTTGGGCAATGAGATGTTTCAAGCATCTCAACAGGTAACCACAACCAGGTAAGAGAAGCTGGTGGCCCACAAAGAACAAACAAACTGGAAGAGCAGCCCTCATTGTTACATTACAGTTGAAGAAACAATGAGGAACAGTGAGGGAGGTGGAACACTATCTGTGTCCCGTTCATGGATGGCAATTAGGGGTTCAGCTAAAGGATGGATATTATGGGTATGTCCATCTTTGCTGTAGCAAACTGCAGAGCTTGCCCTTCAGTGAGCTAGGAGGGCCTGCCTCACGACATGTAGTAGCAATCTCTGAATAAGATGCACAGGGAGCTCTTCAAAACGTTGGGCAGACTCTAATGGGCACTTTGGAAAGTTTCAAACAAGGTGCTAGGAGTGTTGTGCCGCTTTGTGGATCATTCGCTTGTTATGAAGTCCCTTGAGCAGGAATCGCTGGTGTGCAAGATGCTTCATTGCAACTGTAGCCAAACACACATTCCCAGCAGGCAAAATCTCACAAGCCATGTTGGTCCCACCACAATGAGCTCATCTAACATTGATGGGGTGAGTAAAGCAGAGAAGGGGCAGCTGCCCAGCATGCAATTCGAATGTCTCACATAGAAGGACCTATTAAAGTTCCTCAACAGAAGATGAACAACTTGCCCACTCGGCCAGTAGCCACCACCCACGAAACACAACCCCTGGCAGATAGCAAGGGTGTGAAAGTTGAAGATGCCAACTGTCTGGCACCGGGGTGCAGAACCTCATGCCTGGGGACCAAATCTGAATCCATCTGGCTCAAAAGCTGGCCCTCCAGGCAGCCCTGCCTCTTCCTCTGGCCCACCGCCTGTGCCCAAGCCAGCGATCACTTCATGGTTTCCCAGCTTCAGTGCAGGGCTTCCCCCATGCTAAAAGGTTGGCATGGTCCCCTGTAGGGTGCAGAACTGGCAGAGAGCTTTAAGCTGAACACGCTGGTAGGTTTGGCGGTTTGGCCCCATCCCTTCCAGCACTGACGCCTCCCTTTTCTCCTTCGGCCATGCCCATGACTGGAGTTCAGCCCCTGAGCCGGAAGAGAATTCAGCCTCGGGCTGAAAGAAGCTCTGCACTCTTGGTCTAGCCTTTACAACCCAACAGAGTTTAACACTTTAAAAATATACAGCATAGAGTTATCTACTGAGCAATTTAAAATGTACATGAATTTATAGCCAATGATATATACAAATGAGCAATTGCCATTTCCTTTTCTCCCACCTGCACTACCACCAACCTTCTTTCCCCTTGCAAGGTGAGTTAAAGGTAGCGCCAAAAAAGTGTGTGTCTGTGTGCATGTGTGTTTGGGTGGGTTTCTTCCCAAGAAGCCCTTCAAGATCTTTCATACTGGGGGGAACAAGTGCTGCCTTTTTGGTTATATCCAGACATACACCTGTGCTCTTTTATGAATAACTGGAAGAAGAGACACAACACCACATCACACCCCATGATTTCTCTGTTTGGCACACTATAGTGCAAGAAGCTTGACTGTGTGGGCTTGGATCGCCACCGCTATGCATTCAGTAGCCATAATGCCCCTGTCTGAAAGTTGCGGATTCTATTCCCAGTGGGAGGGGTGTGTCCAGGGTACTCTTTATCCCGCACATCTGTTGAGCCCTGACTGCTCGTTCAGGCTCCGCTCATCGAACGCGATGCAGTGTGAGCAGGGAAAGTGGCTTCACCCCATTAGTCTATCAGGAGTGAAGGGCTGGCTGCCCTGCCGGTGGAGGTGGAGGTACAGGCAAAGGTGATGGGGCGGCCCCCACAACCCCATCGCCTCTGGCTCTCTGCATGCGTAGCCCTAGAGCGGGGCAAAGCAAGCCGTGGCACTGCCTGCAACAGACGTGGGAGAATGAAGGAAACAACGTCCAGTTCAAAAAGTAACCTGCTGGCACTGAGAGTCAGCCACAAGGACCTGTGGGAGCGTTGGCTGGATAGGGTGGCTCTGCTAGGTAAAATGAGAGGCATTCTAGGACATGAATGGCTCACAGTAGTTGCTTGAATGAGGCAATTTATTTGTGGCCTGTCACACTGATCGGTTTTATATGCTGCCTTAGGTGCGTGCACATCGAAGGGGTGCATAAGAGTGCTTTACATTTGGGGCTGGTCGATGCTGTGCGGTCCACCTAAGTCCTCTCCAGCATCACACTGCGTGAATTCCCTGCATGGTACTGTGCCTGAAGGACGGACGGGTGCCCTGGGCGAGGTGGAGGGGAGTCCTCAAAGGTCCAGTCACGAGCACCTCTCCTGCATGCTGTTTTGGTAGTATGAGGAAAGCATGGGGAGGGACAGCTTCGGTACCAATCTAATTTTCTTTCCAGTTGTGGCCATGTGGTAATTTGAGACTTTGAGCTTAATGGTCTTCCAGGGGTGGCTGTCTTTATATGGTAACAATGTTTATGTCTGTGGGAAGGAGTTGCCCTGTCAAAAAGTTTGTTTTAAAGGGTTATCTGATTTTTGACAAAAATTCCATGCTCCTGTAAAAGGGGTGGCTTGCACACTGTCACCCTCCCAGACACTTAGAGTCTTGGGATAAGGTGGAAAAGATGCAGGACACTGAGAAGTCAGGACCAGCCCCGGCCCTGCCCCTCCCCACAAAAGTACAGGATCTTAGCACAAAGTGGGTGAGCCATACCTTCTTGCAAGCAAAGATCACTTGAGCCTTTGCTTTCTCTTGAGAGCTCAACTTTTGACAGCTGTCAGGGAAAAGCAAGTAAACAGTAATCCAAACTAAATTTTGGAACATGCTCCCCAGGGGGGTTTGCCTGGTGCTGTTGCTTTATTCTTTTTGGCATCAGGCAAAAATCTTTTTATATTTCCAATGTTTTAACATTTAATTGGTTTTATCTTTGTTTTTATCATCAATGGTTGAATGCAGTGTGTTGCTGGTTGGTATGTTATGGTTGTTTTTGTAAGCTGTCCAGAGACTCTGGTATTGGACAGCATATAAAAACAAACAAACAATCCTCTTTGCAGCCTCTCTGGGCCAATGTCTGTGGTAGGCGCCTGTGGCATTTTTGACAGCAAACATCTGCCAAGGCACCACCCTGGTTAGGCTTCTCATTTCGGCCCACCAAAAGAGCACAAGTACATACTTGGACAAGCCCAATTACAAACAGGATTTATTTATGAAAACATTTGCACACTTTTGGGACACCAAAAAAAGGTGGCAAACCATTGAATCTTCCAGTCCATCTCTTAAAGAGCCCTTACCCTTGCTGGCCATTTCAGAAGCCTGCCTTGGATCAACTGTAGCTTTTAAAAAGGTCAGCCTTCTTCAGTTAGGCCTCTTCTTACCCCCTTCTTTCCATAGTGAACCTCACTTTGTAGTAGCTTTTAGCAACTGATTAAGAAGGCAAGTGGCTGGAGAGCAGCGCTTGTGAAAGGGATCTCAGGGTACTTGCACACAGCAGGCTGAACATGAGCCAGCAGTGTGACACGGCGGTTAAGAAGGCAAATGCCAGCCTTGGATGGATAGGCAGAAGTGTGGCTTCCAGATCGAGAGAGGTGCTGGTGCCATGCTATAAGACTCTGGTGCACCCACAACTGGAGCACTGTTCTGGGCTCAACATTACAAGAGGGCCATAGCAAGGATGGAATCAGTTCAGTGCAGGATGGTAGCTGGATTCCGGGGGATGCCATGTGAGATGAGATTGAGAGAACTAGGACTTTTCAGTCTGGAGAAGAGGAGACTCTGAGAGGATCTTTTTAGCAACAAAGAGGTATGTGAGCGGATGTCACGTGGAGGAGGGCCATGGCCTGTTCTTCCCTGCAGTGGAGGGCTGGGTGTGTTCCAATGGGGCAAAGCTAAACAAACCAGGCCTCAGGTTGGATGTCAGGATGTACTTCCTGATGGTTAGGTCCCCTAGGATATGGAATGGGCTTCCACAGGAGGTGGTGGAGGCCCCATCAGTGAGGGCGTTCAAGGAAGGATTGGACACCCACATGTTGGACATTATGTGAGTGCAGCTGGCTTGTGCCAGGGGTCTGTCGTGTGCGCGCGCACTCTGGCGAGATTCCTAGGCGCACACAAGAAGCTGACTGTTTTGGGGGAACTGATAGCTCAGAGTCTGAGGCAGAACCAGATGAGGCTTGGAGTTCAAACGCTGATAACAGAATGGTTGTGGCAATGGGCAGGCCTGCACCTGCAGCCCCGGTCTCTCAGTACCAGTCTGAGCCTGCTCTGGAAGAAAGTAGTTCAAGGTCATCCACGGAGCCTGATCTCTCTGTCTGTGAGAATGAAGGAGAAGATGGGCAGAAACATCCAGAGCAGGGGTCGGCAAGCTTAAACACTCAAAGAGCCATTTGGACCCGTTTCCCACAAAGAAAACACCGGGAGTCACAAAACCCTTTTCACATCTAAAAGGAAGATCACTGCATGTATCATTTTTTACCTAAAAAAAACCAGACTGGTAAACCAGCCTCGTCAGCAGTGAAAGCAAATGAATCTGCCCATGTACCATTATATGTTCTGTTTTCTTCTGAAACTTTTCTTTTCTTGGATTTATCCATGGTTGGCCTACCGGGGGTCAAAAAGCTCAGCAAACCGCGTGCTGGCGGGCACATATTTTGAGCAACAGGGAGCTGCAGCAGAGGGATGAAAGACCGCATGTGGCTCCAGAGCCGCGGGTTGCTGACCCCTGATCTAGAGGGAGGAGATTTGGAATTGGGTAGTCCCTTGGATGGAGAGCGCCCGCCCCCTGAGGAATTGGACCCTAGGGCCCATCGGTACAGCCACAGGCTGGCCCAGTTAGGGGCTCAGAGTGCAGAGCGCAGGCACACCTGGTTCCACAGCATCCCACCTTCCCAAACCACGCCCAGAAGGGTTCATAAGCAAAGCTTTGGGTAAAGGGGGGCAGAAAGGGTTCAGCATCTCTCCTTGTGTTTGCTCAGAGGCTTGAGTGTGCTTACAATCTTCTATGAAGAAGAAAGATGCTTACAAGAAGTGCTGGAGGGTCTGTCTTACTGGGTAGGGAACACCTAGCTCACGACAGGATCAGACTAGATGACTCAGGAGATCCTTTCTGACTTGCTGTTTCTAAGATCCCCTCCCACTGCTTAAACAATGGCAGACTCGGGCTGGTGTGAGTGTCTTGGTTCTTGTGTGGCTTATTAGATAGAAAGGAAGCTGATAATGAGAGGAGGAAAGTACAATCATCAAGTCGCTGGCCTGGATCTGCCCTGAAAGCGCTTGATGCAGTTGCACTCTGCCATGGAGGACAACTACCAGAATGAAGAGTACCAGAAGGACACCATTCCGGAGAGCTTGTTCTGTACCTCAAAGTCACATTCAGAACATGGAGGAGCAGGTAAACATGAAATGAGAGGTGTGGCGGGGGGGGGGGGAGGAGAAAGGAAGAAAGAAGGCATGCCTGAAAAGGTTGTTTTGGAACCGCAAAGTGCAGAAGAGAAAACAATTCTCCTGGGCAGGTGTTGGGAAAGTGCATTGGATTAGAGCAGACCCTGAAGTCCTAGCAGAATGGATTGCTTTGCTCCACTTCTGTGGCTTCCCAAGCTGAAGTGGGCTTCTCTCAGAAGCCAACATAACTAAAGCTGTGGCCAAATGAGGGCTCACTTCTGTTTTGGAAACAGAGACTTTATGTCTCCTTCAAATCGTGTCTTTTCATTTTGTCCTGCCGATTAGGAACAGAGGAAAGGGGAAGGAGAGTGTGCGTGAGTGACTATGTCCAGCTTTTAATCCTACGGCATGTTTTTCCAGGAGTCCAATCATTGTGCTTTAGAGGCGGGCAAGGGAAGCCATTCTTCCAACGGCCCAAAGCTCCACAACGGAAAATGCTTTAAACTGGTTTTCGGCCACCATAAAACTCCTGTGCCAATCATTCCCCAGATTTCTCAGCTGGAGAAATCTCTAGGATCTGTAACTTTTTTAACGGTGCCGTTTAAGGTATTGTAAACCATCCAGAGAACCTAAGGCTAAGGGTGCAGCATACAAGTCCAATGATTAATCAGTAAATAAATTTTCAGAAAACGTGGTCCAAGAGGTCCAGGGGGATATGTGAGTTCTCTTTTGGAGATATTCAAAATGTCAGGGCTGCTTGACATTTTGCACATACTTCCAGAACTATAATTCTGATACTTGACAGGCTTGATCCCCATAGAAGGGACAACCATCCTTGCAATTTTCATCCAGTTTGTCAAGAAATTAAAATGCTATAGAAGTTCCCAAAACATAAAATCATAAAACATGCACAAAAACCTGTATTCCCATTTTTCTGGCACTCAGCAGGCGCATTCCCCTCTCTAAGGTGCTGCTTTGCCTGCAATTATGCAATTCTGACTAAGGGAAAATAACATTATAGCCATTTTTTGAATCTTCCATGATAGTCCATGGGAAGCACAAAGCCTCTGATTTCTGAACCTCAACTTGCATTAAGTACTAAGTCCAAGCAGATGGCCTCCAACTCTGTCCAAGCTGAATTGGGCCATTTTCGCAAGTATTAAACCAGACCAGGATCCAAGTGGCAGCTGGGGTCTGGTGCACATTTCTTGTATGTGTCCTACTTGCTGTTAGCTTCCTTTTTGCTCAAAGCTGTCCTGCATTGACCCTCATTCGCTTAGGCCACACTGCCATAGGACCTTCAGACTGATAGTGATTGAAGCAGTTCTAAAATTAGCTTGGGGCATTTGGCCAGTAAGTGTGTGTGTGTGTGTGTGTGTGTGTGTGTGTGTGTGTGTGTGAGAGAGAGAGAGAGAGAGAGAGAGAGAGAGAGAGAGAGAGAGAGAGAGAGAGAGCCTCTTGAAAAGACCTTTAAAAATCTATGCTTGCCTATTTGCTGATATGTTCGAAAAGGCTGAATTTACCCCACAGAGTCTGCCACATGATTTTGAAAAAGCATCGTATTGGTCAGCCCCCTGTTCTTCACTGTGAAGAATTTCAGAGCAGTTGAAAGAAGAGCTGCTCCTTCCTTTCTTCCAGGCTCTGCTCCAACTTTTAGGTGGCTCCTCCAGTGCTTTGAGATGGGTTGATCCTGCTCCCCATCCCTGATTATATAGTAACAGTTCTGCAGCCTAGAAACTTACCCTCACCCCCCTCCCGATTCTTATCTTTATCACCTGTCTCCAACAAGTTGTTTCATATCTTGTGCTTTTTCCAGATGGAAAGCACTTGTATGTAGGAAAATGCATGAAGCACATGTGTGGATTATTATGTGGGATGATCATGTACTTGTGCACCTATAATTAATGTGGGCATGTGAGAAAGAGAATCTCAATTTGACAATATATATCCAAATGTCCTGCTTTTTGCTTTACCCATGAAAAGCGTTTTTCTAAATTGGAACAACCTGTTATTAATCCTGTTAAGATACCTTAAGTTTAAGATCTCCATTTTTATTGAGACAACAGTGTTCTGTCTTCATAGGATGAAAATACAGAGTTGAGAAAGCGCAATGGACAATTCGAAGGGGCCCAGTGGATTCCTGACAGATTAATGTTCTTTCTACCTCTAGAATCAGTGACTACCAGAAGTGAAGATACCGACACAGACTATGAATACATTCCAGATCCCATCATGTTGATGAGGAAGCTTCCAACAAAAGAATTGAAAATAGAGCAAGGTGAAAAATTCAGAGAGCTTGCACGGATATTACTAAAAATATTTTGTATCTTATGCATTATAACAATAGTAGATAGGAAGATTCCTGGAAATTGTACTCTCTTGAATTTCCCCTCTGTTCCTGGGTTCTCCCTGTTATGTGTTTATTTTGAAAATGGCAACAATGTGTGTTAGAGAGGCACATTATGTTCATAATGTGGGGCAAGAGTGATGCTGATAATGAAATATCAAAGATAAGCTACCTGGGCAAAGGAATGTTCTCATGGTGAGAAAAGAACCCTCAACTTTTGAAATGTTTGATTCAAGGAATTTTCCACCATAGCATATTTGGACATAGCTGTGGAAAGAGCTGTCTGTATATTCTTGGCATCCCATGTCCCTGATTCCCAAGGCATTCCAGTGGTGCCACTTATAATAAGAAGCAGAACAGTCTTAAGTATGATGCGATGGGACCAAAGTGGTAGCTTTCCTACCATTTCCAAATCACAATCTATAACTGAGTCTCTCACATTATTATTATTATTTCATTGCATTTATGTTCCACCTTTTTTCCTCTCATGCAGAACTCAAGGCAGCTTGCCCAGCTGTCTTTCACATAACTCCATTTTATCCTGTGGGGATAAACTCGACAACAACCATTTTATCCTCAACACCAACCCTGTGCGGCAGGTTTGACTGAGAGTGAGAGCCTGGCCCAATGTCACCCAGTGGGCTTCATGGCCAAGTGAGGACTAGAACTAGACTAGCATCTCCCAAGCATTACAACTAATGGAAGGCAGATGTTGTGGTCTACGTCAGTGGTTCTCAACCTTTCCTTCACCATGGACCCCCTTTAAATACCTTTTGTGGCTGCAGACCACCAAGAATTAACTCAAGATTTAAAGCAACAGACGGTATCAATATTTATTTCTATTTTCTCATGAAGGGCCTTCAAATTTGGAGAGAAGGGGAAATAAGTCAATCTGTTAATGGACGCACTCCTATTATATCTTTATTGCAATGATTCCATACGAATTTCAAATAATAGTATCCTGCTTTGAACAGGATGCACCCTCATCAACATCATCAGTTCCTTTATGTTTCAGATTCAGCCAGCGATCCATTCTGAGGCTAAACTGAAATGTGTTGTCACGAAATCCACTGCAGCAGTATCGAAAAACCACTTGAACGAATGATAACCAAATGGTTAGCAGAAATCAAAGACAATTACGAAATCGGTCCAAACGCTCACTCACCCTGACAATGACTGACTCGGCTTTCTCTGCCTCGCAGTCTCTGACTGTCTGCGCGATAGCAAGAAATGTCACATGCCTTTTCTCTGCCACTCAAAGTCATTCACTTTCATGTTCCCAGCATGTGCAGAAATACCAAATGCAGCTGCTTGGCATCAGACAGCTACTCTCATAGCCAATTTATACCTCTGATTGTTTTAAATTGAGGCAATAGGTCAAAAAAGCCAAGTTTTCAAAACAAGTAAAATTAAGATTTTGTTCTATATCCCATTCCCTCTTGCTTTCATTGGTTCACTCATTCGTTCATTCAGATGAAACTGTAAAAACCCATATCATTTCTTCAATCCTTCGCGGACCCCCTGTGACGACATTGTGACCCACCAGGGGTCTGCGGACCACAGGTTGGGAACCACTGGTCTACGTTATTTTTGCAGGGGTTTGCCACTGTGCAAAGTGTTGAAGATTCTGGTTCAAATGCCACATCATTATTGTTTTAAACCAAGATCCTTCTGAGTCGGGTGTAAAGAGGAAGTTCTTTTCCTTATATCTGCTGTTTCAGCTCTAAGTGTGTGATAACACACGTTTTGATCTTGTGACCCAGAGCAGGCTCAGAAGCAGTTGCCATAAGAACTGGGGCGGGTGTGGCTTTAGGAGCCTTGCTCATTTGTGCTAGTTCTGTAATTTTGATCTTTAGATATTTGGAATATGTTGGCAACAGTAAGTGAAGTGGGCGGCAATAAACACAAGCTGAAGGGCTATTGCCTGGGTATACAGGTAGTTGATTAGGAAAACAATGCAAGCCCCAGCTGCTCTAGCCCTTGGCTACAACCTACCGTGTCCTATGCTTCTACACAAACACATGCGGCACACATAAGCCTGCACCTGAACCCCCTAACCATTGAGTAGAAAAAATATCAGTACCAGGATAGAAATTTGCCTAGCCCTTATTGGGTTCCCGTGATACAATTTGCTTTTGCTACTTCCTTGGAAAAGATATAGTGCCCATCATGTGATTATTTCAGGGTTGCTTTTGAGTTTCTCCTGAAACTGCTACCATTAGGAACACAGGAAGCTGCTTCAGACCAAGTCAAACTACTGGCCCATTAGCACAGCACCAGCAACATTGAGGGACAATGCTTCTCCAAGGTTTTAAAAAGGGGTCTTTCCCAGCTGTACCTGGAGATGCCAGGGATCAAACCTGGGACCTTTTGCATGCAAGGCAGATGTCCTATCACTGAGCTACAACATTTAAGGTAGGTGTCACCTGCTTCAACACTCTGGGATCCTCCTTGTTTTGCCCTGCTGGGTGCTTTTTCTCCTCCTTGGTAGCCAGCCTCCCAGCTCTCCTCCCTTTCCAGCAGTGAAGGTGGGCCTACTGCCTGCCCTTTGCAGTCTTGCAATAGAAATACACTGCCATAACGTCTCATTTGTTTGCAGCTCTGTTTGCATCCAGTGCTAGCAAATGGAGAGAGTACGGACTGCTTATTATCACCATCGACGTCCTGGCACTGCTTTCCCTGACAATGGCAACCGCTACCCTTGTGATTGCGCTTCTCAGATGTAAGTGCTGGCCCAAAGCAAACTCCAGGCCTGACCAGCTGCCTGCCTAGGGCCCAGGCAAAGATCATTCCAGTGCAGGAATGGCCATATCTGTGTCCCTGAGTCCAACAAGCTGGTCCTAGGAGGGGAAGCAGAACAGAAAATGCCAAAGGATGACTTTCCTTTGAAGGTTAGGGCTCTTGTGACTTGAGGTTTTGCCGGTGAGCCATGCTTATTGCTGACTCTTCTGGTGATACCTGCCCGAACTTGCTGTGCCCCTGCCCCTTCACTTCCACACCCATAATGCAAGCACAGCCACTGTCTTGGGCAGGCTGCAGGCCCGAGGCGCATGGCCCACTGTTTTGCCAAGGGCAAAAGGTTCTTTTTGGATCCAGATGCCTATGTGGCACTTCTTTAGGCCAGAGTATATTAGAGATGTAGAACACTCAATATCTTACTTGCATTGTTAGTAGAAAATAACTGTTGTTAGTAGAAAATAGCTGTTATTTTGTTACTTAGCTATAGGTTGAGGATGAAAATAATGTGGTCTTGGTGATGATCTGGTCACAGCCTAACCTGCCAGTGTCAGAATCCACACTGCCACTGACACCTGGAAGGACAACGTGACCACCGTCTCTCTATGTGAACAGCCAGTCCTGTGGCAGGTGAATGTCACAGGAGTGGGACGTCTTTCCAGGTTGGGGCCCACTAAGCAATAGGAGTCGAAGGAAAATTGAGTACCCCAAGGGGTGGATTGTAGAAGAAAATTGCCAGAAGACTATTGTATACTGAGGAGACAGGTTGTGTAACACCATTGCCCTTCTGTTCCTGCCTCACCTGTGGAGACTCAGTTGAGGCCCTCCAGCATGCAAGGGAAGCCGCTTGCTAATCAGGATGGTACAGCATTGGAATGCAGAAAAGTAAACAGTGGAGCTTATCACCATGACAGCTGGGAAAGCATATGTGGCTAACTGTTTTGATGTAGTTTTCCACTGCAAGTAACACTCTTAGATTTGGGGTAGGGAGAGAAGCTGTGTGCAAGTTCCAGAGTGAGATCTAGCAGAGCAAGGAAGGTGACACACACCGGCCAAGACTTAGGGTTTTTTCCTTGTCGTTCGCGAGGGGGGGCTCCTGACAGCTGACAGAGGAAAGCCAGCTTACTTGCTATTGTATTTCCTTTTTCATGTTATTATGTCTGTTTATATTGTAGTGCCTGTTTTAGAATAAAATCTTTAGACTTTAATCCACCTGTGTGCACATTGCTTCTGGATCCAAAAAGAACCTTTTGCCCTTGGCAAAACACCCACCACACAAACGTTCCACAGAGGTTCACCCCTGGCATGTTCCGGAGCTCACGCCACAGGAGATGCCAGCAGGGCCGTTCTCTCAGAGAGGGAGCTACTCCACCAGCAAAGGACTGCAGCTAATGGAGGCCTTAGGGGGGCTTTCCGGGCCAGGCCTTTCAGGGGCTCCACCCTGCTGGAGGCTGGCTGCAGCACTTGGGGGAGCCTCTGGCTTCCAGCACGGCTGAGACCCAGAATAAGTGGTGGAAGTGTCTCCCTTGGCGTGGCAGAGAGGGCCATGTTCTCAGGCTGGGAAAGCATGCAAGGGCTGCTGAGGCTTCTTCCTGAAAGGGGGGGGGGGGGGGCGGTGTTGTGGGATCTGCCCCGGGGTGAGGCTGACCTTGGGCACTTGCCAGCCACAGCAGCAGCAACAGTGGCTGGGCTCCATGGCCAGCCTTCTGTGAGGTGTGTTTGTGGGAGGGGGCAGGTGTGTGGCGTGGCCCCCTCCTCTTCCTTCCCTTGGGGCAGCTGTGGTCACAGTGATGGCAGTCAGTACTCAGCCTGCAAAGGCCTGGCATTCTCCTTGGTCCAGCTGTGGCAGGCACCCGCTCTAGGAGGTCCCTGTTACCTAACGGTCAGGCCGGCTTTGTACCAGGCTGTGCACAATACTATTCCACTGCTGAGCACCTACATCACTATTTAGGGTCTGGGAGTCCCAGTATTGCAGGCTGCTGGTTACTGACTTCAGTGGCTCTCTTAAACCTGCTGGTGCCTTCCACAGGAGGGGACTGAATCCCACTCCCTCTATTCCTGAAGAAGAGCAGTGGTAGGTGAGCTCCCCTGTTCTGCAGGGTAAGAGATAGCAAGCAGTCAACTCTGTTGAGCCTGTACTCCAACACATAATGTTTCAACTGTTGCGTGAATTGGTTAACTGTGAAAAGATCCCCTGGCGTGGTAAGGAATTTAAGGGTCAGCCCGATAATGGCCCAGATACGAGGCCAGCAATGGGGAAGTTTGCTGGCAGTGGCATTACATCCTTGTTGAGGCAAAAGGACCTCCTAAAGGCCCACCCAGCGAGTGCATTGGCTGAGGCAGTGTGTGGCACATGTCACAAAATCCTCTTGTAAACCGTGAACTTTTTGGATGTTGTCTGCTGCATTAATGCAAAGCTCCATGTGCCACAGGCTTTCCATCGTGCCCCTTTGAGTGGCATGTGTTCCAGGAGAAGTGCTACTACTATTCCCCAAATAAGGAGACTTGGGAAAACAGCAGGCACATCTGCCGTAACCTGAATGCAGATCTGGTGGTGATTAACAGTGGACAGGAGCAGGTGAGTTTTTGCTATGTGTTTCATGTGGTAGACAGAAAGCAAGTAAGAGGAGAACCTTTCCTGCAGCTTCCTGCATTTTGGAGCACTGGATTTCATCTTCAGAAGTTTGTCCGCTCTATAAGGGAGACTCTTCTCCCCTTCACTCTTCCATTTGAGTAGCCAGTGTTTCTGTAAACTGCTTCAGTCATTGTACAGAATGGTGCAAGGTGCTTGTTGCCTTGTTTTGAAATGTTCATCTTTAACAGTTTGGGTGGCCATCCTATGCTTTCTGGGAAATATTGGGAGTTGTAGGACTTTTTTCCCTGCCTAAACTTGCATGAGGTTGTGCCCCTAGGTTGCATCCTTGATAAACCTGGGGGTTTCTTTGACTTGTTTCAAATCTTCTTTGCCTAGGATTTTCTTGTTTTTAACAAACAATATAAACAGTCACACTGGATTGGCTACAGTGACCTCGAGAATGAAGGAAGCTGGAAATGGGTGGATGGCACAAACGCTTCTTACAAGTGAGTGTGCCATTTTTGAATGGATTGCTTTCTGACTTTCCATAAAATTTAAGAGCATGCCTGTCTTATTTATTTATTTATTTATTTATTTATTTATTTTCTTTTTGAATTTGTATGCTGTCCACTAATCCAGATGGATTCTAGATGCATCACTTTGGGTGTAAAACCACACAGTGTATGCATTTCCATTCTATTGTGCTGGAATAGCTACACAACTAAGCTTGACAACTGGGAGACTGGATGAATTTTTCTTCAGAATCCATGCAGTTGGGATTCTCTGCATGTGAACACATGCCTTGAGAGAGACTTTCTTTCTACTGTGCTTTTGTGACTCTTAAGTCAGGGGAATTTGTGGGTCCTCTACATGATGCCATTATGATCCAGGGCACTCCATGCTTTGCAACCATTTTAGCTTTTTCTTTTTGAACAAGGAAAGTTTGGCATGTCAGTGAATGGTGACATGGAAACCTCCTGTATGTGTAATTCTGCTATACCACATCATCACCTAGTGGTTGTGCAATGGAACATACAGAAAGGAAGAAAAAGAAAAAACCCCAGAAAATGATACCATATATCATTAATAAGATGATAATATCATATATCACTAATAAGATGACCCTTGAAACCAGAAATAGTGAGGCAAAAATTGGGGGGGTCATCTTATACATCAGGTGAATTTTTTTCATCAGATTATATTAATTGCTTTAAAAATGTATTTACAACTGTGTTTTTAAATTAATATTTTTTTTTAAAAAAACCTTCTACTGGGACTCGGGGAGCTTATCCTGCATTGCATGATGTTTCAAGCTTTGCATGCTGCCACAGACCTGGACTTGAGGGTGCACCATTCTGGGCTGGGCACCACCGTGCCTGGGAATGGGAGCATCCCCTGCGCAGCTATCTGTGCAGAGACACCGTGCTGCCTGTGCGGTTCCCCCTGGGCCCATCCACTGTGCTGCTGCCAACCATCCTCCCCGACTGGCCCCAGCCAGCCAGTCCTCCTGTGGGCTGCTGTAGGCCTTCAAATCAGAGAGGTAACATGACTATTGTGACGTCAGGAGAGTCTAGAGCAGGGGTCTCAAACTCAACTTACCTGGGGGCCGCTGGAAGTAAAGTCTGGGTGAGGCTGGGCCGCATCATCCCACGTGGCTCCCGGAGGCCGGCCCGGGTGCCGCCGGCGCTTTGAAGGCCACAGGGCCCCTCCCCCGTGCCCTGCCTGCCCGGCAATTGGCCCATGGGCCGTGAGTTTGAGACCCCTGGTCTAGAACATGGGTCCTCAAACTATGGACTGTGGGCTGGATCCGGCCCACCATGCCCATTAATCTGGCCTGCCATAGCTTGCCACACGTGTGTGCGCACGCACATGTGGTGAGGTGCCGGCTTGTTCGCGAGGAGATCGTTTTGGACTCGCTTGGAGAAAAGGATCTCCTTGCTCACAAGGAGATCGTTTTGGACTCATTGGGAGAGAAGGATCTCTGCGCACGCATGCCCCTGCCTTTCTGCGGCCCGCACCCATTGCTGACACCTTTCAACTGGCCCCCTATTCAAAAAGTCTGAGGACCCCTGGTCCAAAAGCTTCCAGCTGACAAATATATATACATATGTTGACATATAAGAGCCCCTTGAAACTGAAAATAATGAAGCAAAAATCAGGGGTCATCCTATATGCCTGACATATGACAAACACCAGAAAACAGCACAAAATATTGACCTCATCTTATACACAAGTCATCTTATACACCTGTATATACAGTATGCGTAAAGGAGCTGACCTTATTTGCTCAAAGAATCCTGTGCACCTGAGCTAAGACTCACCTACTGCAGGTACAGAGGCTCCACTTCTGACAGCCTCCCCAAGGCCAGTTCCACCTTTGCTCCAGAAAATACCCCCCACCCCACCCGAGGTACAGAATTGCAGCCCAAGTGCATTGCCCTTTTTCCACAGAGAGAAGTCCCCAAACTCCTGCTGATCATTTGCATAGATTGCACACTCACCCCTGTGTTCAGTAGCATTAGTGGAAATTAGTGAATATGGTGGGGATATCAGGACCCTATAAGACTTTGAGAGCTTTTTATGTCTTCTTAAATGTAAATTTAAGTTTGGAGCTGGGCAACAATGTACAGTTGTTTGTCAAACTGCTCAGTGAGAGTACAGTACTTGTTCTAGGCTCTCTCTGGGCCCCTTTCATTCTGTTGGAGGCCTCTTCAATATGATGCATCAAAAGCTGCAAAATGTTTTTAGGTGACCCAAACTTGGGAAGCTCAACAAATGCAACAGATGCAAAATCATGCATGGATAAAGTGGAGAAACAACTTGAGTGCTTTAAAATGCCTTATAAGCACTTTGCCACACATCACATTGTTTGCATTTACCACACAAAATACTCTGAGGTCTTCAGCCCAGCCAGTAACTGCTCAGGTTTATATAGCTGGGTCCACAGAGACAGCAGCTGTATGTGGCACCCGAGCTTTCAGGGAAGCAAAGTAAGCCTAAGGAAGGACTGCAGGAAATGGTGATTGCCCTCATACTTTTTGGGAACAGGTCAACTGAACCATGGATGTGAAAACAGCATCGTGCCTGTTATCCAACAGGGCTCTGGAGCAGACAGGGAGTGCATGGACTTCCTCTTCTCAGGAGGAGGAAGTTGATATCTGATAAAGAATGGGAGGGAAAAGGAAAGGGTTTCCTTAGTTTTGTGCTGCCGGTCCCTTGTTCTTTTGCAGCAGGGCAGTGGGGGAGGCAGGTTCTGAAGGAAAGCAGGGAAGATAGAAACCTCCCATAAGCCCCAGCCAGCCCGGGAAATGGTCCTGGGTTAGGGAGACTTCTGTAGTCGTCCATATGATCTGGAGAGCTCCAGGTTGCCTGAGTCTGAGCAAAACATTCCCTCGCTCTCCATGTCGACTTCATTGCAACCGCTCCCTTCTTGGGGGTTCTTTGCCAGAGAGAAGGGGTCACCATGGCTTCAAGCCAGCTTCAGGGTTATGTGCTGTTTGCTCCCCAGTGCTCCAGAGTGTCTTATCCTGCTTCTTGGAATTTGCAAGCTGCAGAAATCTCAGGCTGCTAGTTCTGCTTTCCCAGTGAATGGCCTGACCAGGTGGAAAGCTGCTTTCTCTCCAGTATACGCGAGGGAGAGGGGAAGGTGAGCTACCCATCTAACAGTGACCTTGTTCCAACCATCTTCACAGGCTAACATGATTTAGTTAAGCCACAACAAGATAGTTGCCTATTCAAGTCCCAGTCATAGTGCTCTGCAACCTCTGAACCTGGGTGGCATGGCTTGTTGGAGGGAGAAACAACTCTCTAGAAGCCCACACCTCATTGCAAGGTTATTTTCCTCTCCATCAAGCCAAGCCTTGGCATCCAGTTTCAGAAATCAGGGCAACCCCCTCCCCCAATAGAGGTCTGAACATTCAAAATGGGCATTGGAACATGCTGCAAACCACCATGGCTTGACAAAGCTGAGCTGACCTACAGTGATCATGCAAAGTGGGACAGTGGCACCTAAGCAGATCTCAGGACAAATGTTCTTTATCTCTTTCAGATACTGGGCTTCTTCAGAACCAAATAACAATTCAGGGGAAGAAGACTGTGCTGTCTTAGAGGAAGAAGGCAATTACAAGTGGCACGATGTCGAATGCCACAATAAATATCTATTCATTTGTGAGAGGAATGTGCAGTTTGCCTGTGTCTGGCAGGTCCTTCTTAGTTCTTCCCACTGAAACCACTTTCTTTCATGGCACTTAGAAAACACCATGTGAGAACACCCTACACAGCCGTTTATATAAGACACTGTCTACTTTTCTGTGTAGAGCATGGCAAACAGCTACTGGTTGAGTTTCCTTGGGTGGAAGGAAGGAAATGTTGCAAAATGTCAAGGATTGTTGAGCAGGGAATTTGCACTGGTTGTGTGCTCTGTCTCCCCTTTCACATGCTTAATTTTTTAAAAACGTTGCACTAGTTTACTGATCAGAATATGCTACATATATTTTGCCACTTCTGGAAGTTCTTCAAGAGGTACCTAAAAAAGAGGGACCCCAAAAGAGATGTGCACCCATTGTGATATTGTTCATAATACTATAAGGACATGCTTGAAACCCTACAATAGAGTTACAAATTCAGTTTGAAGAGAGAGCTTGGTAGGATGGGGAAGTGAAGGAAAAGGTCTTCTGTTCCATAGGCAATGACAGCTGTACAGTCACGTTTAAAACAAAATTCTATGTATATTTAAACAAAAAGGCCCTACAACCTCCAGCATACCCTAGCCAGCTTTAGGATTGCACTGTGAGCTACTTTGCATAGCCTTGGAAAGTCATTCTCAATCTCCGCAAAAAACTCTGGAATTGGCATGACTTCAGAAAAATCCCTTTGTGCCCCACCTGATCATGGAATCATAGAACAGAAGGGTTGGAAGGGGCCATGAAGGCCATCGAGTTCAACCCCCTGCTGTTGCAGGACACCACGTTACACCATCGCACCTGAGATCTATGAAACAAGGTAGGTCTAAGAGATCCCTCCTTTCATACTTCTCCAGCCTTTAGAAACCAGTCCCAACCCAACCTAAAGCAAAGAGTACTGGCAAAGGTGGATATTTTTTCTAAAAAATATATGTCAATAGTACAATGTCAATAGTACAATGCTATGTATATTTAGATGGAAAATCCTGAAAACTCTTGCAATCCCCAGCAAGCCAGGGATGGGGAAGTCTTGGCCTACAGGCCAGGTTTGGCTTGCAAAATTTCCCCATCCCAGTTTCTTTAGCAGGCTCTGCCCCTTCTCTGATCAGAGCTAAGAAGAAAACTGAGAACAGTCACTTCTGGTGAGCAGGGAAACTCTGCTCTTTTCTCCAATCACTGATAGAAAATAGAGGTCATTTAAAAGGATTTAAACTCTGATACCCTGACCTTTAAATATCTTCATTTTTTAAATAGCTGGGTATTTAAAGTTCTGAGCCATCATGCATAGCATTGAACTGTGCTCTATAGGGTTGGCAGCATAATGTCCCACATTCGACCATTGGCCTAGCCTGTCCTCAGCCCCATCCACGCCCTTAGCCCTGACATGGCTGGAATGGGGTCCCTGAGACATTTCCCTTTTTGGAATCTGGGCCCTGTGTCAAAAGGAGTTTTCCCGCCCTGACACCAAGCCAATGATAAAGTGACTGAGTTGAAATGCTTTCTGTAAACCTGCAGGTGGTATAGCAAAACTTATCAGATGGCTAAGCCATGACATGTAGAGCCATTTCATACCTTCCTCTCCAACCATACCTTCATGAAAAATATCCCCACTTTTCCTGTTTCTTGAGCCATTGTTCATTATTTGCACAATTCTTAGCACTGAAGGGGAACAAATGTTTGCCCATCTCCATTCTTAATTTGGACAAAAAGTTTACCAAAAGTCACTGCAGGAAGCAAACATTTAATCAATAAACCTAAGAGCCTAGAATCACGAAGCCTAAGCATATATTTCTTAAGAAACCTAAGCATATATTAAATAGTCCTAAATACAATTTCAATTTCTTTACATTTGAAATGCGCATTGAGCATTTTCAGATCTTTTGGGGAAATATTTTTTCTGCTGATTGTTTTACTTAGAGCAAAAGTCTTTGATCTCCTTTGCTCTCCTTGTTTCTCAAGGTAGGTATCATGGGACTGAGAAATGGGGTAACTACTGTGTGGGGTATGGACAGCAACGTATCATTACCTAATGGATTTGCAGTTTGGGATTTAAAATAGATGAAGGATGCAAACCCATAATGCACAATCACCACGATGTGATGGGCAGCGCAAGTGGAGAAGGCTTTCTGGGGGCCTTCTGTGGAGGGGATGCACAGGATGGTGGAGAAGATGAAAACATGCCAACATGATGAAGAGCAACCTGCTGGCCAAGCCCACAGTAGAGATGGAAGAGATCACCACTCCGATGGTGTGGCCATCTGTCCAAGCTAGCCTGGCCAGTGTCCTCATGAGACAGAAGAAGTGGCTGACTGTGCTGGAGCCACAGAAGGGCAGTCCCAAAATCAGAGCTGTTTGTGTTAGGGATATGAGAAACCCTCCTGCGCATGCAACATGTACAAGCCAAAGAAGTTCCTGCAAGTTCATAAGGATTGGATAGTGCAAAGGGTAGCGTATTGCTAGAAGGAGGTCATCCTCCCCCATTACTGTAAGAATGATGCACTTTGTTTCACCCAGTCCAAGAAAGAAAAACATCTGTGCCATACATCCTGCAAAAGAGATCTTTTTGCTTGTTGTTAGCAAATCAGCCAGCCTCTTAAGGATAATAACTAAACTGTAACAGGTTTCAGAAAAAGACAAAATGAAAAGGAAGAAAGGACTGTGAAAGGACCCAGTGACTGAAATGATTAGCAGATTTCCAGGTTAGGCTATATATGAACAAAAACAGAGTAAACAAAACTGCCTGCATTTCTGGAAAACTGGAAAAACCTGTCAGAATAAATTCTTTCGCGTATGTTTGATTCTTCATCTTGGTGCACCACCTCAGAGCCTGAAATTACAGAAGAGGATGATAGCGAGCAAACATGATGCTCTGGGTCACACACAATGCTCAGCACAAGTCCTTTGTTCTTTTCTTTGTGTTGTATTAGCTCCTCCTGCTGAACAAACAGCTTCCATCCATGGCGTGTGTGCAGGGGGAAGAGAGGAGGGGAAAGTCTTGCTGCACAAGTGGAAATTCACTTGCGTGCTGTTGCATTTTCCGCATCATCGTTAGTATTGATACAGTCACATCTAACTCGCACTATAATCCATTATTAACAATAATGCATATTATACTTCATTAATTACTTTATTTAATGATTTTAACAGATATAAATAGATAGTAAATGCCACCATTTGAACATTCAACATTTCACTAATGCCTTACCATATAATTCCCCCCCACCCCCCAAATCATAACATTAATCATGCTAGGACTGAAAAAGGGTGTTTACACAGTCCATAATATCAAACTAATATCTCCTTCTTTAAACTTCAAATAGTAAGTTTGAGAATTTGTAACTTTCATGACACATAACCAAAGAAACTGACACCATTAGTTTGGGGGTTATATAACCATCCTCCAATCTATCTTTAGGTAGTAAAATCATACCTCTGTTTGCAGAAGTGCACTTAATTCTGCTTATTTGTATAATAATTGTGTGTGCGCGCGCGTGATATATCTATCTATCTATCTTATATATATATATATATATATATATATATATATATAGCCATGTATGATAAGACTGGCTGGGCTATCCCATTTTTTTCCTCTTAGGAAGAAGTAAAACGTAAAAGGAAAGTATAAACTCTAAATAGCTTAGTGAGAATTTGGTTAAATTTTAATTATTAAGGAGTTGTCCATATGTCAAGACTTTAAAAATTATTTGCATTTCTACATTTGTCACCATTTCTAATGCCAACTTTTCCAAATAAAGGTATGTCACAAATACTTACACTCTTCTCAGCTTGTTGTTGCTAGTCATGAAGTCGTGTCCGACCCATCGCGATCCCATGGACAACATTCCTCCAGGCCTTCCTGTCCTCCACCATCCCCTGGAGCCCACTTAAGCTCACACCAACTGCTTCAGTGACTTCATCTAGCCACCTCCTTCTCAGCTTACAATTTCAATTTTTCCAATATGAAATTGCATTTCATTACAGCAAGAAAACAATGTTTTATATTCATCTTTGGAGATCTAAGGAAACCTTTTTGATCATTCTTCAATAAAAGAGCCATCTGGCTCACTTTATAGAGCTGTCCAGTCCAAGTTCAGTTTAAAGAGAAAGAATACCAGAAAAGAAAGGCAAGGAGGGACCTTGGAGTGGCCCTGCAGCAGCCGGTGCCAGGAGAGCAGGCTGAGCAGGTTGGCGCTCAGATGCCTGGACAACATTCTTCCCAGTGCAGAAGAACCTTTTAACTTCTATTTCAGTCATACCGTCTTTTTCTGAATTTGCATCAATGTGTGTAAATGATCACACACCCATTTTATGCAAAGTTGCATGTCCTTTTACTCTCTGTTTTGGTGATATAATTCTTCCTCTTCCAAGGCAATGTGTCAGTGGCCAATCTATTACCATTCATCATTAAAGCTGTAAAATGTATGTGAAATGATATAATACAGTATGGTCTGAAGGCACATACGGTGTCCACCATGTGGAAGCTAATCAGGTCTGGGGCTGGCCTGAGCCTGGAGGGGAAACGATCTAGGAACTGCATGTAGCCACCTTGGGTTCCATAATGGGAGAAAGGCGGGATGTAAAAGATAAACAATAGCAGCAGTAGCAACCATTAAGATCAGTTTGCCTTGATGTAGTTATGGAAGGAGATGCTGCGAGTGGCAGACTAGTGTTTTGTTGCTACATTTGCAGTTGAAAAATCAACTCACGGTTGAGCTCAGAGGTGGAATTTGCTCCAGTTCTGCTCATATGATTTAATAACAGTGCTGCTCTCCTGCAACATTTGAGGAGTGGCTCATATGCTAATTTGTAGTGTTTTAGAGGTCTCTGCCTATAAAACATATAAGTATTTTCTTTATAGTATGTCCTGCATCTTGTGAGGCACTTTCAAAAACTTCCAGTGAGGGTGAAAATTAAACATTTAGTGCCCTCCAAAATGATCTCTCAAGCAATTCGTCATTTAAAAAGATTTCTCCTTCCCATGTTCCACTAACATGCTGTTTCTGTTGTTATTTCTTCTCCTTTTCAGGCAATTTCTCCACAAGTTGGAGAAGCAAATTAGTTTGGCACGTTCTCCAGAACTCCCTGAGCCCTTCCCTAACTATGCAATGCTCTCTCACAGAAGACTGCATACCTCATCCAACGATCAGTGTGGGTGCACCAGCCACCTCTTGTTCCTGGCACCACAGTCCTAATTTCTCTAAGACATGCTGAAGGATTTCTTATTCCAAACACAGAAAGAAGAACATTATGCAAAGCAAAGGAACCCAAAAGTGTGGGGTATTTTTCCTTTTAGAAAAGGTCAGACTACGGGAAAAGAATCCTGATTACCTCAGGTTCCTTTTAAATTCCAACTAACATTCAGCTGTGCTGCTTTTAGAAACAAGTAAGTGTAAAATCCAGACAGTCTCTTTCCAAGACAGGAAAATTGATTGTTTTAAAGGTCTTGAGCTGTTACAAGCACTTAAAAGTTTCATCTGCTCTCTTGGGACTGGACTTGCAGTGCAACTCAAAAGCTTCCATGAATGTGTAATTACTGATCCATTTCTCTCGAATTATGAAGACAGGAGGTTAGAGAGGGGGAAGCAAACACAGTCAGTAGAACTTTCCAAGTAGCCCTGGATGAGTGGGGAAGCTTAGACAGGGAAAGCAGGCTTCCTTCTTCCATATGTTCTGGCCGCAGTGTGTAGAGGGCCATGGGACTGGCAAATGAGACAGGAGAGTAGGCCAATGGTCTTGGCCTTCCTTTCCACGTTAAGCAGAGGGAAATAGCAGCACCATTCCCCCACCTAACTGGAGCGGAAGGCAAAAGGGGCAGGACCAAAATTCCCAAAATGCCAGCATAGTGTAGCTTAATGCTTTTAGTGCCAGAAATCAAACCGAGGCATTTCAGTCTTTTAGAATGGGGAGAAGACAGCACAGAAGCCAAGAAAGCAACACATAAAAGGAGTCGGGTCTTCTGGGAAATCACCGAGAGCCAGATGGGGGCCTGGCTGGCAAAGCTAGGCAAGGGAACTTCTTCACAGAACTGTCTCACCTGCAAATACGAGGCGTTTGCTAAATGATTTGCTGGAGGATCCTGCTGCTCTGCCTCTTTCCAGATCTCAATGGGGCCCTGATCTGCAGCACTCACTGATGCTTGCCCTTGCCTAAGTAAGGGGAGAGCGAGGAGGCCCTATGGCTGCAGCATTGCCTGAGCCCCAGAACTCCATAACTGGGGTGAAGATCCTGTCCGGGGGACAGCGGTATCTCAACATTATGGCCTGTGCAAATGGGGTGTCTTCTGGGAGGTTGCCCACCACCTCTTGCTAAACCCCTGAGGTGGGGGATGTGGCATCCTATACTTCTATTTTAACACGTTCATATTTGCTTCTCCAGTTTGGGGCAGACTCCAACCAGGAAGGGCATAAGCCACCATTTTTATGTGCTGGAACAGCATTATGGTAGAGAACAATTTTTGAAATGACAAATTACTGAAAAGCACAACAATATGTCCTTCTCATCTTCATTTGATATCCAGTGTGGCTCAGGCTGTGCAAGATATATGGACTTCTAAATCTGTCTTAATGAGCAAACCGCACCCATTTAAGAAAGATGCTGAAATATTAGAAAGGGTCCAAAGGAGGGCAACAAAAAGGATCCAGGGTTTGGAAACATGGCCCTATAGGGAGAGACTGAGAGAACTGGGCAGGTTCAGCCTTGAGAAGAGAAGACAAGATATCCCTCTATAGGTACCTCAAAGGCTGTCACAAAGAGGAAGGTCAAGATCTCTTCTCAGTGATGCCAGAGTGTAGGACATGGAACAATTGATTCAAGCTGCAACAACCCAGATTCAGGCTGGACATCAGGAAAATTTTCCTCACTGTGAGAGCAATACAACAGTGGAACCAGTTGGATGGTTGTCCTATTGAGCTGCAACTTAACCACAGTTACTCAGGAACCACTTTGAATTCAGTGGGACTTGGTTGCAAAGTAGGCCTAGGATTGTCACCAATCTGTCACAGGGTTACTTCAGCCTTGCTCTGGGGACAGTGGTGCTAGAGATCCATTGTGTTCTGTTTTCATCACTCAGTATGCCACATGTTTTACATTGAGGTGATGTTCTCCTGTGTTTTCTTGGTGGAGAAGGCTACTGATGGCTACTAGCCCTTCTGGCTATGTGCTACCTCCGTTATCAGAGCTGACATGCTGCACACAGCAGTTACTGAGTTGCTTGGGCAGGTGGAGGTCTTGCACTGTGGGCAGCAGCTTTGTCACCGTGTGCACGGAGTGCTGGAATGGATGAACCATTGGTCTTTTTATGTTCTAGTTTCTAATGTTCTTATGCTCTTATGTACTATTGGAAACATGCAGTTTATGTAGCATCTCAAGCTATGTATAGTGGGAAAATTCCTGGGATCATGAAACGGGTTGGTGTAAACAGGTTTGATTTTTGCCACGAGTGCCCTTGCCGTGCTGCACAGCAGAGAATTACATTTGTACTCCAGACAACTCTTCTGGTATGTTTGGGACTAGAGGCAATGCCAGTCAGGTTTGGATCCAGAAACATGGTGGTCTCTCTCTCTCTTAATAGCAAAAGAGAGATACTGTGATACATCTCTTGCACCTTACAGGCTAAGATGTAACATAGTTTTCCAGAGGCAAAGGCCCTTTCAAATGTTTTCTGCTTTAATTCAGAACTCCCCAGTAGCAAAGTGCAAATCAAGGCTAGGGGATCATAATATAGCAAAATAGGCAGCACATTCATGACCAACTCACACTGACAAGAGCTAAAACTTACTTCCCATTGCATATAGCAAGTATCCTGCATTGCAACTGGAACTGCACTGGAACTGCAAAGTTTTAAAGCCCCTCCATTCCATGTCATGCTCCTAATCCAGCTCAGTGTTGCTAGAACACTCCCGCATGAGTGCGAAATGCATTCTTATGGCTCCGAGGCAAACCAAGTTCAACTGAACATGGATGAAAACACATGTGCAAATCCCCTTTGTTTTCCCATGATGCAACTTTGCCATAAACAAAACAAGTCCTTAAAACAAGAACGCTGCAATTTACTATAACCCACTACCAGCACTGTCACCTTATTTTGCACAGCACTACATACACTGCCTGGACAGATACGGGACACACACTGGACAGTGCATGGTATTACTAGGGGTTGGGAAACAAGGGATGGAGTGCCAATCATGGAAGCCAGAAACCCCTGAAAATTGGCAGTGCCCCATGGAAGGTCAGAGAAACTAAGGAAGTTGTGATGGATTCCAATTTGAGGGGATTTAAAAGCAGAATGGGCAAATTCCTGGAGGCAAGGTTATCAATGGCTTGTAGTCCATATGGCTCAATGCTGTCTCCACTATCAGACGCCATGTACAACAGTCGCTGAGGAACCTGGGCAGACCGAGGCCGTTGCACTCATGTCCTGCTTGTCAGCTTCCGTGAGCAGCCAGTTGCCCACTGTGTGCCTGGAATGCTGGACTAGGTGGATGCTCGGTCTGATCTTAAGTTCTTGTGTACAATTCAGTGTGGCGCAAATGGGGACTGCAGAGCGCAGGCTACATGCCTGCTCTTTTCACAGATGGACGGGTGGTGCTTTTGGCAAAAAGTGTTCTTCCACTTGTAGTTGCTTGCAGGCTCGGAAACAACACAATCCCTACTATTTTCCAAATGTTCACGCATCTCTGGATTTCCCTCTTTCCACATTCTGTAAAGGATAAAGAGAATTTGCTGGGTGCTACATGTGAAGAGTGAATCCAGCCACTGGCCTTCATTGTAGACTCTGAACTGGCTCATGAAGCAAGGCACAGAAAGCAAGTGCAGGCACCTCACTCTATGTATCAGCTCCAGCCCAGGTTGGAACTGCAGTATCAGCTGGCAGAAAGAGCCTGTAAAAATGACAAGCCTTGTGAACAGTACAGACAGAAAAAGATGTCGTATTACTTGATATAGCAGAATAATTAGTGTTTCAAAAAGGGAACAGAATGGGAGAATTAAGCTTTTAAAGCAGCTGAATATTAAAAAAACTAAATCCGCAACAGAAGAAATGCGCAAATTTAAGGTTAACAATGGAGAAATTGAATTGTGAAAGATTTTGCATACATTGGCCAGTCATCAATTCAAAGGGAAGCAACAGCCAAGAAGTTAGAAGATGCCTGAGACTTGGAAAGGCAGAAATGAAGGGATAAGAAAAATAAGTCTAAGAACGTTTCATTGGAGACCAAGGCCAAGATCACTCCCAGCATCATACTCCCAGTCAGAGTGGATGAGTGTGAAAGCAGGACAGTGAAGAAAGCTGGCAGGAAGAAAATGGGTGCGTTCAAAAGGTGGTGCTGGAGGAGAGATTCTGAATGTCTGGACTGATAGAAAGATGTACAGATGGGTTGATCCCGGAGGAAGGCCTTCTCTGCGGTGGCGCCCCGACTATGGAACGCGCTCCCCAGAGAGGTCCGCCTGGTGTCATCATTGTATGTTTTTTGGCGCCAGGCAAAGACCTTTTTATTTAATCGATATTTTAATAAGGTTTAATATTGAACTTTATTATTGTATTTTATTAATTGCAGCCAGAGTGTGTCGTCAATTTATTTATGCTGTTAGCTGTCCAGAGATGTTAGTAATTGGACGGCATACAAATTTTATAAATAAATAGATAGATAGATAGATAGATAGATAGATAGATAGATAGATACTCTCCCTGGAAACAAAAATAACAAAATAGAAGTTCTACTTCAGGCACGTCATGAGAAGACAAGACTCACTGCAGATTTCATGCAAGGCACATTCAAAGGCAGAAGAAAAAGAGGAAGACCAGTTGTGAGATGGATCAATTCCATACAGGAAACCACAGCCCTGAGTTTGCAAGACCTGAGCAGGACATCTTGGAGGGAATTCATTCATGTGATTGCTATAGTTGGGGACAACTTGATTGAAAGCTTTCTTGTTGGTACATGCAAAGAATGATCAACTTTAAAACCCAAAACAAAAAATCAACATATTTGGCAAAGCTGTGGAAACTCAATAAATAAATAAATAGGATTTTAGAAAGAAAACAGAGGAACTAGTACCAAAAAATATCTAGAACAGGGAACTGAAACTCCACTGTATACAAAAGTCTTCAGCAGGGAGCAGAATCTTGTTGAACATATTGAGCAGACTTCAAAAGGACTTTTGACTATTAAACCACAGGAGTTGGGACAGGTTTTAATACGGCTAAGTGCTAAAAACATATATGACTTGAAGTTGGTTTATGGGTCATTATTGTGAAAAAGGAATTTCAGGTATGCCCCCCAATCTGGATTGGGCCCATAGCAGAGGAAGTGTTAAAAGCCCCCTAGGATCTAAATCTGGCTCAAGTCCTCCATCTACTCTAGGGTCAAAATTTAAAATGTTTGCTATATCTGTTTTGGCCCTAAGAAATTATGAATGAAATATTATACACCCTCACTTGGGAATAACCCCAACTGAATTAGATGGATTTACTTCTGAGTAGACATGCATAGGGTCACGCTGTAGGCAAATTTAGGGACATTGTTTACTTTTCTGATGATCACAAAAAGTTGCAGTGTGCAATAATTCTTTGCAGGCTTCTAACCAGTCAGACATACCCATGTGCAAGCTTCTTTAAAGGTTTTGGACCATGAGAACATTTGAGAACTTGAGAAACTACTGTGGACACACAGTTGAGGACCCCTTCACAAGTGCTGTATGCAAGACCCCTGAACTAATGCAGGGCAGGAGTCTGAATTCCAGTTTCCCCCTCCAAAGATGCTCAACGTTCTGTGGTCACTATAGGCCCTGTCCTCATTTTTAGGAATCCCCGCTGGGAGTTGAGATCATAGATTTTTTGGGATACTTCTGCAAAATCTATCATTCTCCCTGCCTGCTAGTCCCTTCCACTTGTGGGTGGTGGTGCTGTCTTGACCATGTAAGCATTAGCACCTGGAATGAGTAAGTCTGGAGCTTATTCGGTGATGCTGCATCAGTCACTTTCTTCCCTTTTTCCTTCCAAGTTTAAAAGAGAAGTATGGAGCTGATTTTCCTTCTATTCCATTTGTAAGATCACAAAGGTAGCATCCCCATTCTATGCATGTTTACTCTGATGCAAGTCCCTCTGAATCCAATTGAGCTTACACACCATAATAGCCAGGTTTTCTGTTGACTTGGGCACACATAGGCCTGCTGAAATCAGTAAAGGTGTTTTATTTGGGCTTTTAGCTTTAACTGCTAGTTTACTAATGGAGAAAGAAGAAAATCCAGTATGCATATGAGAATCCATGCAAATATAATCTAGTCATGAATTGATTGGCTAAAAGCTTGGCAACTAATGGTTTTTTAAAAATTATTTTTAAGCTGAGTTACAATCTGGTAATGGTATGGGAGAGAAGGATCCACTGAAGAATGATACTCACGTGTAGGAAGGTGTTTTGTTATCCACCCACCTCCATATTTGTTCAGTCTGTATGTAACTTAAGCCAATCCAGAAGTCTTCCTTAGGATGCCATGTTTCCTCTGGAAACTCCTAGGTGAAAACAACAACTTGATTGCCAAAATGTGCCAAGGAAGCACCAAACAGCTGCCACAGGCTGTGCACCCCACCAGCACCTATTCTAGGTGCAAAGAACTTTTTGCCATGTTACTGTTAAGACTTCCGGTGTCCCCTGGAAAGGAAAGGCAGGGCTAAATTCCCTGACAAAACTTTCCTAGAAAGGTTTTTTTCATATCTTATTAACAACGTTTGCAACATGCAAGCTTTCAAGAGGCAAGAAGTAACGGATTTGACTTAATGGTGAAGTCACAGCATCCGTATGTTGCAAACTCCACAGTAATGTCAAGGAAAGGGGTCTGCAGACATTCCAATGAAGCTCTGAAAGCCACGCGATGGTTCCAAGACTGGATTTAGTACTGTTGCCCCCGGACTGCGAGAACCAATTACATTGGATCCAGCTGAGTGGTGGACAGGCAAGGCAACTGGACTGGGGGATAATAGGATGGAGTGGCCGAAGCAGAAAGACTGACATGCATGAGGATAGAAATAACCAGTGAATTTCAGTAGGCCAATGTGCATCAATGTGAGAAAGATAGGACCACTTTATGAGGACAATATAAGGTAACATAAAATCTTTCTCAATGTGAGAAAGATAGGACCACTTTATGAGGACAATATAAGGTAACATAAAATGCTTGAAAATTGAATATCTGTTCCATAGATCCTTGTAAGGGAAATTTGCCTGATTTTTTTTTTTTTTACATATCTTGCCTTGACTGACATGTGGGTGAAATTAGATTTGGTCATCATCATCATCGTCATCATCATCATCATCATCAGCAGGAGCACTGCCATCACCAATTCTGGACAGAATATGAAGAGAGAATCAAGCTCAAAGTTGTAAAAGAAACAACTTGTTTTTTGGCGCCTAATGCAATTTAGAACCACGAGCTCTTTTGTCAAGGGCAGCCATGCAAAACCCAAATTCTGGCTAGCTTTCCAAGATGGTGGCTACCTTTCTTATGTCATAAGCGTTCAAAAATGGCACAGACCAGATTTCGGCCCCCTCAGCTTGCCACCTCAGGCAGCACCATCTGCAGAAAGGTTCACAGTCCAAGGCCTGCCTGTTCCCTTGGTGGGGGGTCTGTGCCTTCTGCCGTCCTGATCCCTCAGAGCCAAGGGAGTTGGCAGGCACAGCTAACCAGCAAGGAGGGGCCGTCTGTGCAGCAATCGTGAGAGACTCACCTGTTCCTTTTCATGGTCAATCACCATGAGATCGGCTCCCTGCTGCTGGCAGCTACTTCGGGCCTCACCCCACTCTTTCACTTCTGTATTGTAATAGTAGCATTTATCATGGTACTTCTCCCAGCCATCTGGACAAAGCAGAACACCTGCAAAACGTCAGCCCTTGAAATAATGCTGCCCAGCATGAATGCATCTAAAGTATTTCACTGGTCAGACTCTATCACAATTAGATATTCAGCCACCAATCCCAGCTGGTCCACAAGGGAGTTTTCCCTTTTTTCTTACTATGCATATGCAATATTGTCAATCAGTATAAATACATGCATTCATGCATCACACTTTTAAAAGTTATTACTACTGTGGGGGCTCTGCTTTCATGTTCCTTTTTTGTAATAAAAATTAAACACTCTCTATTCAGGTGCAATACCTCTGAATATGTGCTGAGTATATTTTGCACACCACTTCACTCTCTCTCTGCTAACTTTCTGCAACACTCTCTCTTGCAGATTTCTCCTGCTAGAGTCCTGACCCAGTGCATGCGAAGTTCCCCGATTTCAATTGTTCTCTCACCAGTGGCTAAAGCACCACAAGAAAACCACTCCTGCCATTGCCTCCCCCTGCCCTCCATTATCTGTCATTTCTAGATATACTGCCTCTGAACATGGAGGTTCCATTTAGCAGGCGTACATAGCTGGCAATACCCATGCAATTATTGAAAAACCTTTGTTCTATGAATTGTTAATCTAATCTCTTTTTAAACCATCCAAACTAGCAGTCAATCTGGCCAATATCACAAATGATATGTCTTGTAAAGAGAAAACAAGGTATAGATCAGATTGATTTGTTATTAACAGGTAGATATTTATCTTACTTTGGCTCCCATCATCCTTAACATAACAGAGCTCAGGGATGGCAAGAACCTCGAATATAATCCTATGTTTGTTTAAGGAGGGAAAAAGTCCTACAACTCCCAACATTCCCCAGTCAGCAATGCTGGCTGGGAAATGCTGCAACTTATGACTTTCTCTGTTCAAAGATGCATGCCCTGAATAATCCCGAATTAAGGGGTGATATTTCCTTCATGTAAGTTACTGAGCTAGGAAAATGCCCTCAGCAGCAGAATGAATTTTGCTAAAACGAAAGAAGTATCATTCTTTCCCCTTCAAGCCAGCCCTACGAAGAATCGGTGGTCCGTCCATACTAAATCTCCATTCCATTGTCCCAGAGAAGGAACAAAAAAGAAAGGAAAGGAAGGGGAGTCCTCCCAGTTCTTTTCCTCTTGTGTTCCAAGCATCATGAGTGGCTTTAATTATTGTCAGAAAAAATGCACTCGGGCACAGAACTGCATCAATCCTGAAGGGGGGAGGGGGAGAGAGGGAGTGAGGGAGGGAGGGAGAATGATGGGCTTTAGTAAAAAGAAGCCTTATCCAAAGAAGCCCAGAAAAGTGAGGTCCACAGCATCAGATCTGCACTTACATCTATGGCACACCAGCGCAAGAGCAGCCACCACCACCATCAGCGAAAGGAGAAGCAGCACAGAGAAGACGATGAAGGGTTTTTTGCCAGGGGCGCGCCATTTGTCATTCCTGAATGCAAACGGTGCTGTAAACAAGAACAGTCAGTGTGGGAGTTGTAGGATGACCAGAGGATTTCAGGAACAGGTTACTGAGAATTTTAAATAAAAAGACAGACAGAGAGGGAGCATCTACCCCTAAAAAAGGGAAGGCAACGTTCTTCAAAGAATGACTGCTGGATTGGAGCATTGAAGGGAGACAGCCTACCTGGGGAAACAGCAGAAAGAATCTCTGAATATTTGGATTTCCATAATGACAGAACTGATGAGTGGTACCAATATGGGCAGAATTCGATAACAAATTAAAGCCAGTATTACTCTTTCCAATGTAGGCTACTATCATTTTTGCAGGAGATCATTACTAATAGTACTAGTGGAAAAAAATCTCAAAAGAACATGTGTATAAATTTTGCATTGCATAGGAATATTTAAGGGACAAAATCTGACAGTCTGAGGTTTGTAGAATTTCAGGGAAAATATGAAGTTTCTAGCCCTCATGGTTTTAAGGGAAATGTAGTTTCCGCTAAGAGAGGTGAGCTGAAATTTCAGTAGCCAAAAGCTGGAGCTTTTATACTCTGCACTGCTCCTTCTTCTTTGTAGTCTGCCTCCTAACCTTACAGCAAAAGACATAAAGAAATGTTAGATGGAACAACCCATGCCCTGTCTTACCCCCTCACATACACTACACACAAATCCATTTGTTTGCATTTCTGTAAATGTTGACCTCCCGCAATGCCTACTGATACCGCCCTTTTGTACATGTGGATCCACAAGGATTTACATTCACCATTGAACTTTGGAAATAAAGGTGCCAATTAGAACAACAAGGAAAATGCTCACATGCTTTTGCAAATGTATTGGAGATGAGGGTCAACCTTGTGATGGGGCAGGCCAAAGTGACCCACTTCAGTTGGCACTATGATGTAGAAGGGAAGAAATGAGGAGAGAAAACAGGCTTCCAAATCATCAGCAAAGACTTCTAAATCTGCCTTCTCTGCCTGACAGATACGTGCTCCATTTCAAGGAACTAACGTCTTAGGGTGCAGTCCTATGCATACTTAGACAGAAGAATGTCCTAGATCATTGCCCAGGGGGCAGATGCTGGGAAGTGTAGGATGTTTGTCTGTCTAAACATGCATAGGATCACACTGCTAGTCTGGCATGATTAGAGATGTTAAAAAGTCGTTTGTGGAGATGTGTTGCAGCTTTCGCAACCTTCTCATCCGTATGTCAGGAAACACGATGTGCTCATATTCGTGTTCTGCATTCTCATATCCTTGGTCCAAAGTCCTCGATTCTAAAAGCGAAAGAGTCAGCTCTCAGGCATGCGTTGCCTATTTGGCACTGCTGCTGTTTGCCACCCTCAACACTTCTGGGAGTGTGTGTTCGTCCAGTTCTTTGGCTCACACATAATATGACAGCCCAGAGAAAGGTGGAATATATCCCACAAAGACACAAAAGCAAAACAAAAAGGGCTTCTTAGTGGACTTACATTTTTATAGCACTTGTGCTAACAGCCAGCTGGTGCAAGAAATGTCTGCATTTGGCTACCCTGAGCCTAACTTCTGCTGCTTCTTGAAATCTAACAAAGAGCTCTGAGAAAGCGGGTAAATACTTCAGTAAGATGTGGAGTTGCCACACATGGAGAACTATGGCTGTATTTCCCTAATGTCTTGGGTGCTGAACGTTAGAGCTTTTCTGTATGAGGCTGCTAATCTGCTGGATCAAGTTCCTTTAAACTCAGCAGATTGAGATCTGAGCTCTACACCAAAGACTTTCCCTTTCCTGTTTTCTGCTATATATATCCTCTAGGTGATGCTGTGCTATAGGAGGATACAACAATTGCACAATAGAAAAATACATTTACTTTCACTTGTAGGAATAATGTTCCATTCTCACCCCACCCCCTTTAAAACAAAACAAAACAAAATCTGGAAAAGTGATCTTAAAAAATCAGAAGTTAAACAGAAGGGCCAAGGCATCATCTAAACAACCCCCAAATAACTTGAGTCAGAAATAATGAGTGTTCTATCAATGGCTTCAGTAGAAAAGTTTTCAGTTCAGAATGAGAAGCTCTCATGGGAATAAACTAGAGAAATATTTTTCTCTTCTTTTCTGTAAACATGTCACATCAGTAGCAAAACTAGTACAGCCCTTTGAGAATGATTTCTTACTCTCCCTTCTTCCCAGCTCCACCCCATTACCTGTCCATGCAAGTTCTGACGCTGCAGTTCCCAAGCATGGGAAAGTTTCTCTGAAGCACTGTCATTCTGGTAGTCTTCGTTCTGGTAGTCTTCATCCATGGTGGAAAAAGGATGGAGAAACAATATCTCTTGGAACCAATGAAACCCAGCAACCAGACGCCTGCAATTTCTATTGTTATCAGCTTCCTTTTTTATTGAACAAGCTGCAGAAGAGTCTGCATATGTGCACCCATCCTAAAGCTTTGCCATTTGGAGGTTAACCTTGTTTACAAGTTCACAAGCCACTGGAAATAAGGGCTCTCACTGGAACTGTCCCAGTGAGGGATTTCCTTCCAGTACTAATTCCATCTTTGGAGAATGGAGTCTCCTCAATTCTGCATCAGGAAGTCAGCTGACTGTTTTCAGGAGCATGAAAACCCTTAAAGCCCCCTTTCTCACTCCCAGTGATAACTCAATGGCATGGCACATGAACAGGCCGAGGAAGACACAAATCTGATAGAACCGTGAGTGACTGGATGAGGAGTGGCTGGGGCAGAAGGAAGAAGAAAGAAACCTGCAGTGCCACATGAGCCTGTTTTAGCCCATTCTCTAGATATGTCATTTTTATCCAGACTGTTATCTAGCCAGTTTCTTCTTATCTAGATTAGCCATTTCCTACACAGTGCAAAGCTATTTTAACAACAAGTTTTAATGTTACTGGAATCAGGTCCATATGCTTCCAGTCCAGCCCAGTCTGCAGAAAAACCTCAGACTAGCAAAAAAGTGGAGAAGCTTCAGTTCATCTTCTTGCAAGACTGCAGTGTTAATAATCTATTAGTTTTGCTTCTCCCATCCTTAAGGAGAAAGGTTGGGTCCTTTTGACCATTACTTCATCATTACTTTGCTGCCCAGACCCTTTTAGGAAGGGGCTTCTGTCAGAAGCCGGATTTCATGCCACATCTTCTGTCCCTACAGCGGACAGGAAATTCTGATTTCTGACTGACTTCTGCTGCACTATGGCTCTTTAGCACTGTGGAGGCACTGTTTTTCTGCAGTAGCTGGGCATGAAAGGGAAAGGTGCTTCCATGCAGCACTGGATAGAGCAGCTCTGTTACTGGCAATCCTCATCCCTACCATCAAAGCCCTTCTCTCCAGGTCTCTCAGAAATAAGTTCCAATCCGTAAAGCTCCCATGCTGCTTTAATCAGAACTTCCTCCATGAAGGGACTCCTTCTGCTTCCTATGCAGCTCCAGCATGACCAATTAATTACTGCTGAGTTACCACTTAATTGCCCTGTAATCAGTTTCACTCGCAGGGAGGGAGGTCTTAATCAATGGTTTCCTCTTATTATTGTTTCTGGATTTTAAGTATTGTGAAGTTATGCAGAGAGACACAGCTTTCACACCCTGAAGAGGGACGAAGCATTTGATTTGCAAGGCTCACCAACACTGGGCTTCTCTCCATGAGCTGTTTCACCTGCCCCTTTAACAAGGTTCTTCTTCCATTGTCCTTGTGAGACAATTGGCGAGTCCTTCGCAGGAGGCTTTTCCCCAGGTTTTCCCTGGCCGCCTGTATGCATGCACCTGCAGGCTTTGTTGCACAAGCGCAAGGCAGAGCTGTGCCATGGAGTGGAACCGCAACACGATACTTTGGCCTCTGTGGCAAATCATGGGCAGTAGCTCAACAAGAAATGCTAGTGAAAATGGCTAGAAAACATGGGACTGCCATCAAAAGGACCTGTAAAAGTCCATGAGTAAAGAAACACAGGTGCAGAATAAATGCCTCATTTGGAGAAGTCCACTGAAAGGTGCCAGGGGAATTGCTCATAGACGGTATGGGATGCAACTGCTTTGCTGCCTCCAGCTCTTTCCAACAAGCAGAACATAAGAAGTTCCCTGCGGACTCAGTGCAAGTGTGCCGCTGCTGTAGCGGTCTGTTCACAGGTTCCCACAGGAAACCCACAAGCAGGATGTGGGTGCAGCAGCACCTTCCCGCCAGTGCTCTGAGTGACTCCTGTACATAGCCACGTTGCCTCTGAGGCTGAAGTCACCAGGACTTGCCACCATTGGCAGCCTTCTCCTCCATGTATTACAGGAGAGCAGTCTGACTATGAGAATATCTGGAAGGAGCTAGCTAAGCGGAGTAACAGAAAGAACCATCTGCTAACCAGATGTAGTGGAGGAAGCTTTCCCATCCCTGCACTGAAGTGAGACTCAGCTGCTGGTCCAGTTGGCTTTTGTGACTGGGATGCGGGGACACCTTCTTGGTCCTTATTTCAGGCAGGAAAATGTCTTGGGCCAGACCTGGTGTCAGGACAGGTGGCCAATGAAGCTCTTTGAATACCTGCTAAGAGCTAATAGTCTGGCTGCCAACATTTCCAAAGACGCTCCAAGGGCAGCACCAGATATTGTGTAACTGTGGTCCATAAGAGATGCAACTAAGACATGGGTTGCAGAGGCCAAATGCGGCATTTCCCGGTGCACAACCTTAGTCGTGCAAAAGTGCTCCTGGGCACCACTGAAACCTGGGCATGCAGCGTCAGTGCATCAGCCTGGAATACACTCCAGCTGCAAAGCAGACTCTTAAGGGAGCGCAACGGCAAGATGTATTACACCATCTGTTCCCTTCTGCTTTGCCTGCTGGAATTTTCAGTTTGTTTCCCCTCATCCAGCCCAGCAGACTTTGATTCAGAATTTAAATAGATTTCTTGAAAGTAGTAAATGGAGATAGAATTTGATGTCAGCAACATACTGGCAACAACAAACATGCAAGCCCCAGATAACCTTTATATGGGAAATAGCTTGCAGGAAGGAAGAAGCTTGGGAGACACCATCATGCAGACAGCAGGCAAGGTGTCCAAAAGGAGTCCACCAGCCCCACCTTCTGGAAGTAGCCCTCCAAGAAAGCCAGTAAGGCAGTGCCTCTGAATCCCATCCCAGGCAGCCAGTCTGGAAGGATACCATGGTGGATGACAAAGCAAGCCACAGAGGCCCTGAGCGTAGGTCCTCATGCTATCTGAACCTATTCACTGATGGTCTGGCAATATCTTCGACCAAAGAGACTGCCACTGGGGCAACCCAGGCTCTGTGAGTTGAGCGGTATCCTGGGAGAGGAAATAATGAGTGCATGCTTGGAGTCTCTTTTTCTGTAGCAATACAGCCATTTCCAGTCGACATCTCTCTCCCTGCCCTCTGTTTCTCTGACAGACATTTGTTACTGGTTCCATCACTCTGACTATTCTCGAAACACACGTCCCCTACCCGCAGGGGATGGCCCCGAAGCTTAAGCTGCGAATGCAAGTGATAAAATACTGATAAAATACAGACAAGAAATAGACATTTAATAGACAATTTTGATTCTGTTTATATGCACACAGAAATCTAGCTTTAATGGAGCAAAAGTGGGGATCGCAGGACACAGGAAACATGCTTGCCCAGTTCACAAAAAAAATGATGGTACTTTTTGCACATAATGTTCTTCCATTTGTATTTCACATCTTCCTGTGCAATAACACAGACATTCTCTTGCTTATTGTCTATCAAATGTGGATTTCCTCCTTCAGTGCTCCAGCTACTGAAAAAGAAAAGCAGCATGTTATTGGAGTTGCATTCTAACAGAGAATGTCACACGTGGGACAGGCCTTGGATTTGGGAAAGCATTCACTGCTGGAATCCATTTTGCTGTGGATTCTGAGCAGCTGGAAAAACTGTCCAGCTGCAGCCCCACATACACTTCTGGAAGCCCCATTGATCACCTGGGACCTGCTTATGAGCGAACATGCATAGAATTGTGCTGTGCAGGGCACAATAAACCTCTAAGGCCTTGGCAGTTAAAGGCAGCCTCTAAACAGGTGTATAAATTGTTGCTGCTTGCACCCAACAAGCAGCTAGCCTAATGTCTTCTTACTTGCAATGACTGTTAAAAGCTCAGCATACAGACTATAAAAAGGGGAATACTGCCTGAAACTGAAAACTGTAAAGCAAGAAATGGAAACAATGCATGTTGCAGTACTTGGTGGGAGTAAACTAAAGTGGATTGGAAAGGGACATTTCCATGAGACAAAGTGTTTTACTCAAGAAATGGCAAACTCAGAAGAAATGGGCTGGCTCTAATTCAGAGACAAGAAGTAGCACATGCAGTAAGAGCCTATAATGCACAATTTGACCAAATAGTATCAATCAAGATTAGTGAATACCATCACTCAAGTCTGCACTCCAACAAGAGATGCTGAAGAAAAAGAAATCAACAACTTCTACGCAGGTGTTCAAGAGGAAACTGGTAACACATGAAGACAAGACTTGTTACTAACCTTAGGAGACTTGAATGCAGAAGTGGGAAACAAAGCAGAATCGAATGTTGTAGGAAAATTTGGCCTAGGGGTAAGAAATGAAGCAGGCGAAGGACTCATCGAATTTTATGAAGCCAGAGCTTTGCTAGAAGCAAAAAATGACAACACTGAGGCTGCCGTGCTCAGACACGTCATGAGAGGCAAGACTCCCTGGAGATGACAGTCAAGCTAGGGAAAGTCAGAGGCAGAAGAAGAAAAGGAAGACCAAATGCGAGATGGAGTGGCTCCAAAAGGGAAGCCACAGCCTTGAACCTGGAAGAGCTGAATGGAGCAGTCATGGGAAGGACATTCTGGAGGGCTTTCATTCATATGGTTGCCATAGGCTGAAGACAACTTGACGACACATAACAGCATCAAGAGCAACACAGACCAAAACAACTATCTTTACTTTTTATTTGCCTCCTCAAATGAGGATGCCATTCACAAATGTGTCACTTTTTCAAGTGAATAACATTCTTTTTTTTCCAACTGATATTATAAAAACATGCATTCCAAATGTTACTCCTGACATGCTTAAACCAAGCTGAGCCTGAATTTCAATATATTCTGACGAGGTAATGGATGTGCCATTGAAGAATTCTACTCACCTATAGGGTAGATCTGTGCCATCTACCCACTTCCACTTGTTTTCAGCCTTTGTGTAATTTAATCCAATCCAGATATCAGAGTCCAGTTCAGAACTCATTTTATAAATCAGAAAGTCCTAGGCCAAAATGAAAACAGGAGAGATTTGTTCTTTATCCACTGCCCGATGGTCCCAAGCCCAAACCATGAAGCAGCTGCTACAGGCAAGAAGGTTTTTTCCTCTCCTCTTTTTATGTGACAGTAATTAAATGTAAGACACCAACCAGCAATCAGAAATAAGAGTAAACTGCAGCAAAAATGGCACAGACCAGATTTCGGCCCCCTCAGCTTGCCACCTCAGGCAGCACCATCTGCAGAAAGGTTCACAGTCCAAGGCCTTCCCATTGTCTTGGTGTGGGATTTGTGCCTTCTGTCATTCTGATCCCTCAGAGCCAAGGGAGTCTGCAGGCACCTCTGACTGGCAAGGAGGGGCCGTCTGTGCAGCAATCGGGACATTTCTGCTCCTTCGTGAGACTCACCTGTTCCTTTTCATGGTCAATCACCATGAGATCGGCTCCCTGCTGCTGGCAGCTACTTCGGGCCTCATGCCATTTTTTCCTCACTTGTTTATTGTAATAGTAGCATTGATCCTGGAACTCCTGCCATGTAGATGGACACTCTAAAAAACCTGCAATATGTTGAAGTGATACTGCCTGTGCGACAACATCCTAAGCAAGCCAGTCCCCCTGTTGTTTTTGTAGCTAGCCTGGAATTCTACCATCGAGTTACACTCAGCAAATGACTTCTTGTGCTCCTTTAACTTAATCACGCTGTTGTTTGCAGTGTCTTCAGATAGTGTGTTGTTCATCAGATATAGATGGACCACTACTGGATCAGGATCAAATGTCTTCATTTCATTTCATTCACTTCATTTCATTTATTGGATTTCTATATCATTCTGGACTTTGTAAACCTCTTTAGATTAAAGATTAAACCTGTAAAGCACATCGTATTAAGTCAACATACAACAAAACACTCAATAGTATATCCCAGGACCTGTTGAAAACCTTATCACATATTGCTGTATTCCTGGTAGTAAAGGAATGACCTGTCACCAAAAAGATGTCAATGTTGATGCTAATTGGGTTTGAGTAAAGAACATTCTATAATCAGGGGTCCACCACCAAGAAAGTCCACATCTTATCATAATTTAAGTTCATTTCAAGGGAAATTAACATGTGTGATGATAAAGATATGCAAATCCACCCCTTTTTAGAAAACCCAATAGTGGATTTTGGAACCTGCTCTCCAATGTACAAGGATCTACCCCTTTTCCTAGTTGGATGAATACATACACATATACATAATGAATTCATTTACTTCATTACTCACTGAGCACATAGAGTAATAAAGTAATAGGACCACCTATTCACTTACAGGCATTGTTTGTGTTTCTATATAAAAATGTGAGATGCTAGGACATGCTCATCTACAGAGCCCCAGGGAAAAGCAGATTCGACCAAGGAATCATGCCTAGCCCTAAGTCCCCACTGCTCTCTGTGGAGCAGAGAAAGAAAGGACAAGGAAGAAGGAAAAGAAAGGACAAAGCATTCTTATTTCTGTCTTAGGGCACCTTGCATTTTAAACTGACATGATTCCTGTCTCTTTTCTGTACCCAGATTTTTGCACCCAAATACAAACTATCAGTCTCCACTTAGATCTGGAAGCCTGAGCACGAAATAGACACGTGTTGCACCAGTTGTGAAGGGTGCATGCATGTAGCATGATTTATACTTTTATAATTCAAAGATTTTCTCTACACAATAAACAAGTCATTTATTGCGCACTTGTGATACTTCACTCATGGAAGTTTGTGAACACTTTCTACAACTTATCTTCCAGAGCCTCTCCCCTGTTTTGCAGTCATTTCTGCAGCTTTGGCAGAGTGAGAAAAGTCATGTATGATTCAGAACATCAGCATGAATCGGAAGGAGAAATTCCGCACTACACCACAGCTCTACTTTGTGATTGTGCAATGGAACAAACAGAAACACATAGAAGGCAGAGAAGGAAGGCCCTGGGAAAAACACATGCAGAGGATGTGCTCGTACTCCCTCAGAGTAAACAGAAGACGAAGCCTCACTAAAGTGTCGGGTTAAATGCCTCATGTGGGCAGACGATGTCCAAAGCATCAGATCGGCACTTACACCTAACGCAGGCCAGCGCAAGAATGGCCATCACTGTCAGCAAGGAAAGCAGCAGCAGAACAGAGAGGATGATGAACAGTTTCCGGTCAGGGGCTCTCCATTCGTCAGCTGTGGATGCACACAGTGCTGCAAAGAAGAAAAGTAAGTCTGGAAGTTGTAGGTGGACCAGATGACTTCAGGACCAAGTTATTAAGAGTAAAAAGGCGCACAACCTATATGAGAAAGGGGCACCATGCTTGTCAGACAGATGGATAGTGGATAACAGGTGGAGTGAGCTTAGCTAAGCAAACAGCAGAGAAATACCGATGGTCTCTGAATTCACCTCAGTGAAATAATTGATGGACACCTGGACCAAGACACGGGTGGCAGGTAGAGAGCAAAGGCAAGCGACTTATTTTCTGCTAAGCATGCTGTTTCAAAGGTGCAGTAGCTTTCAGCATTTCCCCAGAAAAACATTAACAATGCAACTGGAATAAACTGGAAAATACAAAGAATATTTAAGAGACAGTAACTGTCATCCTGAGATTTGCAGATGCGCAAGGGAAAACATGAAAATTTAGTTCTCACAGTTTTAGGGGGAAAAGCAGAGTCTGCTAAAAGTCGCTGGAGTAGTGTCTGGTAAAAGAAGCCATAGACTTCAATAGACATGGAGCTTCCATACCCTGCCCTGCTTCTTATTCTGTGTAGTCGTTCTCCAAGTATTATGGCAAGAATATTATATTAGGGGGAGACCCAAAACAGATGTTGGATGGTTCATCCCATGTGCTGATTGAAATAACACTTTTTCAGATTTCAATGGTGTGGTAACATCAAAACACGACTTACCACTACCTGCAGAACAAGCATTCTTAGCTCAGGTGTTTTCTCTACCTGTGTTGTGCCCAAGCAGGGCTCCAAATTGGTGGTGGGAGGGGAGGAATCTCTCTGGCTGTTTCAAAATAATTTCCTTGATTTGTGGATATAAAAATTATGCCTGTCATACCATTTCCATTGTGAATCTTTTTCTTTAATCAAAGCCACATGCTATTCAAAGGATACTTGGAATTTATCACTAAAAATGTTGCATTGATGGGGTTACTATTGTTGTTATTTTCATTCAGAGACATATGTGGCATGGCCATTTTTGCCCATCATGAGAGATGCCTGTTTAGCTTCTCCTGAATAGTGCCACAATCTGATGTACAATCAACATAAAGTGGTGACTACTGATCAGTAATGAGCATCTCTAAGGTCATCACTGCTCACAGGAAGGTAAAATATATCATTATCAAATAATATTTAGTAATAATAATAATAGTTACATTATTTATCTAAATAATTCCGATAAAAAGGCCACATTTGAAGGGATTATAGCATGCAGAGAGAATGTCTGTTCCCCATATTATATACTACTTTAATTATGTTCCCATTTTTCAAAGCATGTAAGAGATTTTGGAAAGGCCTCTGCAGAAAGTGTGCTGAAGCTTTCACCTGGCTCTGTTTTCATTCCCTCTTTTGGCAGCCTTCTCATCCGCATGTCAGGAAGAGGGATGTGTTCATATTCCTGCTCAGCATTTTCGTATCCCTGGTCTGAAGTCACTGATTCTAGAGATAGAAAAGGCAATTTAAGGGGTTGCCTGCTTAGGACACATCCTAATTCTCATCTGAATAGTCTTGCTATACATTTGGGAGTGCTCACATCTGGGTCTCTACAGAATACAATGCCAAAAATAAAGATGGAATATATCACTCAAAGACTAAAAAAGCATTTCTCCCAGCAGGGATCAAAAGAGGAACACCTTCCAGCTCATGCTGTTGCTGCACATAACAACAGGAAAAAGTTTTAGAGCTTTTCTAGACAAAGTTGTTTAATTTACTGTTTCTATTCTACCTTCCTTGTAAAATTAAGGAAATTTGTGCAGGGAATTATGCCCTGCATGAAGCGATTTTCCTTTCCTGGCTTTCTGTACAATATAACCTCTTGGTGGTACTGTGGCACAGTGGAGTAATGCAATTACATTGGTGGGTAATGTAATTGTGCTTTGTTTCATGATGACAAGAATGCCAGATTTCTTCTGTTCCAGCTGCCTCTACCTACCAGTAAAAATACTTTTAAAAAGCAGGTGCAAAACTGGGGAGTTACAATGTCACCTAAAGCACTGGTTTTCATCCTTTCCACAGCTGGGGACCCGCCTCGGGAACCACTGAGGCAGAAAGAAAAAGCACCATACACATAAAACAGTAGTCTGTGTATTAGTTTCCAAAACCAATACCAAAAAAAAAAAAAAAAGAATCTTCTCCAAAACAACCAGAAACCGAGCAACAAAAAGTGCCAACAAAAGAGCAAAACACCAAAATCGGCACAGCGTGGCTCCCAGTCTACTCCCACCAAGACATCTCTCCCCTCCCTGCCCCCCCACCATTGGCAGCACCAGCGCACCCCCGTGAACACGGTGCCAACCAAGGAAGAGGTATCTGCTCAAAGAGGCCTTTTTTGGCCATCTACATTGGCTAGGGCACCAATAGGATTCGGTATAAGATCCAGTCTTCCCCAGCCAGTTGTAGCCGATTTTTCTGTTTAAACTTGCCTAGAATTGCACCCTGAGAATACCAGTTCCACTTTTTAAGTGCCACCCAAAAAAACCATTGTCCTTCGGGTTGTTGATTCCCAATATTTATTCAGATTTGCCTATGCATGTTTGGACCCCTGCTTTCAGCCTATGACCCAGTGTGACGTATCAGTTAAACTGTTGAACTGGACTCCAGAGATCTTGGCTCTGAAGCTCAGTGAGTGACTTTCCCTGTCCCTCTGCCTGCCTTCTTGTGACGATCCAATGGAGAGTGGAGAGGATCGTGTACACTGCCTTGGCTCCTTGCAAGAAGAAACAAAGTGGGATAGGATTTAATAATAGATATGAAGAATTAGATGGTGCACTCTCTCTCATCCTCTCTGGCCTTCTGCCTCTGCTTCCATCCCTCAAGTTAATCTACCATTAAACACACAGCGAGATATTAGTATTTTCTTCCAAATGGGGACACTATCATCATTTATTAGCATCATTTAATCATAGCTTTGACTTTGAAGCCAATCATGCCCTTTTGTCTAGGTTGCACCTGGGCAAGTACCCCAACACCCAGCCCTCATTGCTACAGATGTTTTTTCCCCTGCGGAGAACATTTAGCCCTCATTAATTGCTGGCAGCCAAAGAAAAGAGAATGTAAAAATCTTCAGTGTGCTGGATACTTTAGCATATATGCCAATTTTAAAAGTTTGTATAAATAACTAACATTTGCAGCCTAACCACAAGATTTGAGTTTTCTGCAAAATGGCTGATTATCCTTTGAAAACTGTAGCTGGATAATGCAGGGCAGGGGGCAGGCGCCAGGTAGGCCAGAACATCTGGAAGGCCACAATCCCCATCTGCCCTAGCCTGCACCCTAGTCAGTAAATGGCAAGAGATGATGGAAGTTATAGGCCAAATGTATTTCAGAAGGCCACAAATTGCCTACCCATATGTAGTGGGAAGGGCACCACACTTCAGTTACAAATACGACGCCTTGCCCAGCTAGGGCATTTTGCTACAGGAGTTTTTTTGCAGCTGTTGTGTGAATACAATATCTACTAACAGAATTAGGGCAGCCCCATGAGAACTTTTCTCACCCTCCATTACCTGTTCCTGCATCTTTCAACTCTGAGCACACTTCTGAGGTCTGGGATGATTTCTCCGAAGCTGTGTCATTCTGGTATTCTTTGTTGTGGTAGTCTTCATTTTGGTAGTCTTCATCCATGGCTGGATGAGGCTGCCTCAACAAGAGTTCTTGTAATTGAGGCAACCCAGCAAACAGATGCTTTAGCTCTCTATCATTATCAGCTTCCTTTCTATCTGAGAAGCCACAGAAGAGCTAGGCCAGCACTACCCATAAAGCCTTGCAGCTTGTGGGCAGTGAGGGGGATCTTGTCTACTAGGCAAGTACCCCTCCCTTGATACACCATTAGAAGGACATGCTGTAAGTGCTAATCGGTTAGTTTCAAAGCAGGCAGACAAAAGCAGATGTAAACATAGTCATTGGGGATTTTATGACCTGACCAGCATTTTCTCCTGTTTTGAGCCTATCCCCTGGTTGTGTAATTCAGGAACCTCAAGGGAGAAGTTTTTAAAACCAGGCAAGTGGCTTCTCATGTGAAGAATTATTTTTCCCTGTCCAGCCATCACGCCCTGCCTCTTTCCATGGCCAGATGCACGGCATTCTTCTTTTAGAACCGGGGCCTCCAACATGACAGCCAAGGGGCCCCTGTGTATCTTCCAGGCTTCCTCCCCCGCACCTTCCTGATTTCGCATTTAAGATTTTTTTAAATGAATTTGATTAGGTGGCTGTTATGCTGCAAAGCAAAGTGCTGCCGTGCAGTATCGCCTTTGAGTTCAAAAGAGAGGTTTTGTGTTTTTGAAGCTTTGACTGCATCTTTGCATATACTTAAAGGTTCTTAGGCAAGTGACTTTCAGTGCTACTAGTTGCCTACTGGGAAAAGACTGTTCTGCCAGTGGGAAAGGAGTATTTTGTGATCAGCGATTCCCACAGTGACAGCTGGGATCTGAATGGCACGATGACCTCACAACTTTCCAAATGTACCCACCAACCCAAAGAGGATGGAGAACCCCATCCTGGAATATTTTGTACTACAGCCAGTTCTGTCAGTATGGTTGATGTTACTGTTAAGACACACCTCTTGCACTTTCCAGACTGAGATGCTTTTCCACAAGCACAACCATCCCCAATGTATTGCATTAGTAAGTTTTATCCCAGAGCTATGGCAGCATTGCAAATCATTCAGCATTAAAACATCACTCTGTGACTCAGTAAGCAGTAAAACACACACTGCTTGCTGCTGGCTCAGAATGACCTATTTAGAGCAAATGCTACGAGGTACCATCAGTAATTCCTAAAATGGGTGCTGTGCCACTGGAATCTTTTTGCTCCACCCACTGAAGGCACACATGTCTGTCACCATTTTCATTCAGGTGTGCATTGTATTTCTTCTTTTCAAGACACAGGCAAGGCACAGCTCCAGGACTCACTCAGCATATGTGTACCCAGTTCATGCTCAGACACAATATACATGAGCTCTGCACAAGCACATCCTGCATGGCTTTGCAGCACATCCCTGCCTCTCTCGTTGAGGTTGATGAATGGTGCTGTTGCTGTGATATCTGAGATGTGTGGATGGGATCCACAATGATGTACTTACAATATTCAGAAAGCCAGATTGTTGCTGTTCCAAGTTCTGTTTGGTATTTTTGTTGCCTTACAACAAAAGGCTTTCAGAGTAGCTCACAATAAAACAGATTTCAGAAAATTAATACAGTTCTTTAAAATCAAAGTAAGGATGTTACCTGAGAGAAACACCTTACCTGCTTCTGAAAAGATAACAGTGTGGACCCCAAGCAAGCCTCCTCTGAGGTGGCATTTGATGAACAGGCTGCCCTAACCCAGAAGGTCTTGTAGCCAACCATCTCACTTCCTTTGGTGGAGGCACCTGCAGAGGCCCTCCAAAGCAAGCTGAGAATCTGGCCTGGTGCATATCAGAGGTGCTCCATTGCACCAGGGGTGTCAAATGTCCATGTCCAGCCCACCTGTGGTCCCAATAAGGTCATGCCATCTCTCTGTCACCAAGAGAGTCCTGCATTTCTCCTGGCCACCAAGAGTGTTGTGGTATCTCAGATTTTGTCCAACATCTTCCCTATACAGAATGGTTGAAAATCCTTTCCTAAAGCATCTTTACTGGTAAGAAGCGTTGTAAACTAAAGCATGCTGGTAATTTGACCCAGCTCTTTTTCATTTTCAAGACACTCCATTGATTACATATTTATATTGCCCAATAGCCAAAGATTTCTGGCTAACTTACAAGGGTTAGAACCCTTTAAAATATTGCATTGTCTATAACATAAAAGCAGTTAAGCTATAAATTTATAAACAGACACAAATCCAAATGATACCCTATATCCTGATTAGAATCTATGATATGGTACTAAATGGCTGGAAGAAGGAGGCCTTGACCTGGGGCCAAAGAGGATACTGAAGCCAGGCTGGCTTCACTGGGGCATTTATTCCATAATTAAGAGACTGCCATCAAGAAGGCTCTCATCTTTCTTGTCACCTTCCAAGACCCCTTGCAAGGCCTTAGAGGATGAGTGTAGAGTACAGGTAGGCTCATGCCAGCACAAGTACTATAGTCCCAAGCCATGTAAGGATTTATAGCTCAAAACCACCATTCTGAATTGTGCTGGGAAATAAACACAATTGAATCAGAATCAAGTGTTCCCACTTTTTTTATCCCTGTTATCAGTCTGACTACTGCATTTTGCACAGGCTGCAGCTTCTGAACCATCTTCAAGGGCAGCTCTGCATACAGCACATTGCAATAGTCTAATCTGGGAGTTATCAATGCATAAACAACTGAAGCTAGGTTAACCCTGTCCAGGTAAGGGCATAGTTGGGCCACCAAATCAAACTTGTAGAAGGCACTCTGTGCCACTTAGGCCATTTGAGTTTCAAGTGATAAAGATGGCTCCTGGAGAACTTTCCAAAACCGCTCCTTCGGGGGACATGCAACCCATCCAGAACAAGTTGAACACCCTCTATCCAGTCAGAAGAACCATCCACTATCAGCATGTTGGTTCCATTTGGACAGAGCTTTGGTTTATTAGCTTTCATCCAGTCCACTGTTGTAGCAAAGAACTGATCTAACACATACACAACAGAAAGCACTGTGTATCATCAACATACTGAGGACAACACACTCCAAAAAACCAGATGACTCCACCCAGCAGCTTCATGTAGATGTTAAATAGCACAGGGGACAAAATCAATGCTGTACTAAAGAATACACAGGGCCAAGCAGTACTCTCCAAGGACCACCTTCTGGAGCCAGCCATGCAAGTAGAAGAAAGTACAGTAGTACAGAGCAGCCTGCTCTTAATTCAATCACCCCAGAATGATGGTATGGTTGATGGTATCAACAGGCACTGACAGACCATGGAGAATCAACAAGGCCACATTCCCATTGTTTCTCCCCCAACATAGGCTATCATACACAGTGACCAAGGCTGTTTCTGTGCCAAAATTCAGCTTGAACCCCAGCTAGAATGGATCCAGATAACTGGTCTCAGGGAAGAGCATTGAGGGCTGCTGGCCACAATCTCCTCAAGGATCCTGTGCAGGACTAGAGCCTGAATTTATTAAGCTTTTCCAGAGACAAGGAAGGTTTATTCAGGAGTGCTCTCACTCCCTCACAAGGAGCCATTGCCCTCCCTGGCACAGCCAAGTGTTCCTTCCCTGCCAGTTTTTGTAAGACAAGGGGGCAAAGATCCAATCCTAAAGTTTCCTCTGGTTCCACTCATCACTGAAATTTGGCCCCTGAATTCTTTTGAACTGAATTTGGGCATTACTCTGAAAGAAGTGTCATATCCCTGCTAGCCACAATTTAGAGCTTTAATAGTTTAACCAACATTTTGAATAGAGCCCAGAAATGAAAAGGAAGTCAGTGCAGTTAACAAAGCATTTGTGTCATATAATCATACCAGCCAGTCGGAATTTCTAGCCTAGCGGCTCTATTTTAGACTAAATGAACCGAAACCATTTTCCAAAGGTAGCCCCATGTACAATGGATTGCAGTAATCCAAACTGGAGGTCACCAGAGTATTTATAACTGTCACCAGGCTATTGCCTTGATCTTACAGAGACACATTCATGGAAAAGAAAACCACTGCACTTAGGAAGGTATTTATTTTCTCCAACAATTATACCTACACATTTCACAGCCAGGAAGAGGAAAGGACTGGCATTCCATTTTATATATCTGTGTGACCATCATAACTAAAGTTATATGCATGTAATTTATACACAAGCACTCGTTTTCAAGTACCAATCATCACTCAGAAGCAGCTTTTGTTCCATGGAGACTGTTTAATTAACTGTTTAAAGCAGTGGTGGGGAATGTCAGCTGGAGGACTGCAGCTTCCATCAACTCTAAGCTACACAGCCAAGCATAAGGAAAGATGGAAGGTGCAGTCCATTAACATCTGGAGTGTTGTATCTTTCAGATCGCTGATCTAAGCAAAGCCCTTTCTCCTCTCACATTTTAGTTGTTGGATTAACATGGTATTATAGAAAAAACTGTTTCTTTTATGACAAGAAAGCTTCTGGCTCTGATGGGTGAACAAAGGCTACCCTTACAATGAGTCCAAAAGCAATGAATAGACAATGTTATATATAAGTAAGGGTTTAATCCTATGCCTGTTTAGACAGAAATAAATCTTACTCCCTGTGCTGAGAGTTGTAGGACTTCTGTCAAAATATGCGTAAGATTGCCCTCTCAAAGTCTGTAATACTATGTATATCTTGGTTCCAAATAGGCATGCAAAAAAGAGTGTAAGTTTACTTGTAGTCATTTCATGATGAACTGCATGACAGGAATGGGGCGATTGCTTCAGTGGAGTCACTCAGTATTACTTGGGGTTGACTGACATGCATATACAAGACTCCGAGTTTTACTGATAGTAGCTCCTTTTGGGAATCATATTGGTTTTTCTCTAGGAATTGAAAGGTCAGCTACAGCTCTCCCAAAACTTCTCACCTGTGCAAAAAAAATCAACTTAAGGATCTTTCTCCAAGAAGAGTTTTGATGTGATACAACATTAGCAAAGATAAATGGTTTTGAAAATGTTTCCATAATACACCCTAAGCTATCTAGATATTTCAGACTCAAAAGAAACTTTATTACATGATCAAAATGTTTTTAACCTTACCTGAATTTCTATAAACACTTGGTTTATGTGCTTTCATGTAGCATGTCCCACGAAACCACTGGCAGAAAGGTAGGGGAAAGTACCCCAAGGCCCATTTTTCCTATTACCTGAATTCTACCATCTCCTTTCTAGTTCTCAGTCTGAATTGCTGGGAGCCAATTATTGCACAGCAAGGTAGAGGGTCCATAATGGAAGATAATCCATTTATGAATGATAAAGAAACTGTAGGATGCAGCTCAGGTCATAATTTTACTTTCTGGATTGCTTTCTACTAAAGACGAATGGCAACTAGCTAAATCAAAAGATTGTTTGGAACAAATTCTCACACAGAGATTTTATACCTGTGTAATTAAACCTTGCTTAATACATAAGAGATATTTTGAGAAAAAGGAAAGGTTCATTCTCAAAAAAGATAAAACACAGTGCTAACCATATACCAAACTCACTTATGTCCCTATACACATGGATATAAACTAAATGTGTCAACAGAATTTTCCATCACATAGTCCCTTTGGACAGAGCACTAATACTGTTTCAGTCATACATGATAGATCATATACAGAACAGGAATGACACGGGTAAAGTTCACTAAATGAATAGTCAATTTTAGAAGGGAAAAAATGCACCCTGACAGGCATTTTATCATATATATTCACTGGGTAAACTAATTCTTCAAAGTCTTTAAGAGTCTTTTTAATGTAACATTTTCAAACTGGATTAAAGAAAAATCCTGCAAAAATAGTACAGAGAATTCATACTTAATGCTAACCCCTGGATTAGCACAGTCTTCCTCAAAGTGATCATTGGCCATGCTGTCTTGGGTTAATGGGGATCATTAAGATGATTTTATGTAATGTGTTCAAATGCAATCTATGTTCCTGGTTCTTGAATTCTTTTTTCCTAAAATCAAAAAGAGAGGTGCGAAATGCACCACATCCTCCTCTTTTCAACAAGAATAGCAGAAAATGGCTAAGGAAACGGCCGACTGTATTAAAAGGTAATCTCCATAACAGCAACATTCAGAAACCCTTTACTTTGAAGTTTTCAAGTTAAAGCAAGCACTAGATTTAAACTTCTGTTGCCTTTTTGTCTCTAGAGCAGAAACAGAAATAGACATAGCTTTTGCTTTTTCTGATGTTTTACCTGTCCTTGAACATTTTATGCAAAGTATTTGGCTTGCAAGCCTCATCAGCTCTAAAACAAATTGCTTATATCATTTGTATCTGCTTTGCTGAACCTGACAGGCAAGATAGCAAATACATTATAATGCTGAATAATTCCAGATAATGACTAGCTAAGAAGCAACAGTAGAATTTCAGTTCATTCCAAAGCTGACCTCTCAACAACATACACTTTATATTACTATATTCTAGTGGCAACTTCAGTTGTAGGACAGTAACAAAATCAAAAGCAATTGAAATGCAAGACAACAGTAAAGAGGAATGTCTTAAATTAAATCTCACATAATTTAGCCCTGCTTAGAAGAGATGTTTCTTGACAAGGAAAACAATGTATTTTATTCCCTCTTCAATTCTCAGACTCTGTCAAAAGTTAAAGAGCAGATTTGGAGTAGATTTCTAGAAGCACAAGTGGTCCTAAGTAATCAGTATAAATGCTATAGAAATATTCAGCATCAGTGAATGAAACAAGATCACTTATTCTGATGGAGACTGCTTGTTTTCTCACAATGCCCAAGCACGATCAGGGTAGTTATATCAGAACACCGGTAAAGTACATGTATAGAGTAACAGTTCAAATAAATTCATGTAAAAGGAAGTCAACGGCCATCCAAGGCTTTGTCACGTGCTATAACCGACTCATCAAATTTGATCATGAGGGTAGTACCCTTATGCCAGTGGGCTGTGACTTTGGCAGGGAAGCCACTGCAAGTAAGCATGGCCTCCACAATGCCAGCCGTAAAGGAGGCACAATTGAGTGTGCTGTTTTCCTTGGGAACTGAAATGTAAGTATTGATGAGAGGTTCCTTCTCGATGATGTAGTAGGTCTTGTCATCATCATTGGCTTGCTCCAGCTTGTCAGCCTCCTTCCCAAACAGAGCCTTCCATACAGTCACCTTGATGAACAACAGGATGTTGATGACTTTGGTTTCTCGCTTGCCATTTTTTTCTCGCATCACCAGCACATCCAAGATACGGGCTCCCACTTGCTGACCTAGCTCTGAGAGTTTGTTCTGAAGCTCAGAAACAGAGTAGACCCTGTTCTGGCAGTACTGCACAATCTCAGAAAACAAGAGTGAAAAGGCACTGAGGCTGACATCTGTCTTGGGTCGGGTGAGCGACCGTTCCAGGATAGCAGACTTCCCACGTGTAAAACGTGCATCCATGGTGCTAATGAGCAAAACACAAATTTTGGGGTAATAAGCACTTGTATTAAATGAGTACAGGCAGAACTTCAGCAAGAGAGTGTCCAGCTCAGCTGCCTGCAGAGCCTGGCCAAATGCCTCTGGGGCCCTTCAGAGGAAGGCATCGTCAGGGAGCTGACCCTGGGGATCCCTGTGCTGCTGTGAACAGGTGGTTTCTAAAGCCACCACCCTGACAATTGCCTTGCTCTAAAAAAGGACTCATCAGAGCAAAGCACTGGGGGGAAGAGAAAGTGACAGCAGCTGGCAGAGCAGTTCACATTCCTCCCACTCCAAACAGCAGCAAGCAGTAGCTCATGTTCCCCTCCCATATGACTGCAATGGCACATATTCCCGCCCCACCAGGAACACACCCTTCTGTCTTAAGTGGGGAAAGATCTTGCACCAACCCAGAAACACAGAGTTTATGGAAAGCAAGAATATGCTATTGTCCTCATGTTAGGTTTGTGGACTTTCACTAGCATTTAGCTAGCTGCTTTGGACCCAGAATGCTGGACTATACAGGTTTCTGGGCTGATGCAGCCCAACTCTTCTCATGACCTTATGAATTCACTACAACATGCGATGGTGATAGCCATAAGTTTACACAGTTTTAAATGAAAATTACAAACATTAATCAAGGCCAGCAACTGCTATTAGTAGTGGCAGCCATTTGGTACCCAATGAGAAGCACCTTTGAGTACTTTTTTCTGAGAGATGCTATGCTTTTCATGCCCTGTTTCTAGGCTTTCTGTAAGCATATAACTGGGCATTGTGGGATCTGATTAGCTGGAACAAATGTTCTTGTCATTAGCTTCTTTCATTTATTCAGAAATAATGATAGAAACATACAGAGATACCAAACTTTCATTTCCAGATTTCTTTCCTTTACACTACAGACAAAAATATTTCAAGGCTGTTTTACTATATAAGGTTTGTAGTTTTATGAGAGTGCTGAGGATTACCAAAGAATGACAAAACTTTAGGATTCTCTTTGGAAGTAGCCATGTTCACCCCGCCAATTGTCAAATCTTGTCAAAGGCAGATGCGAGATATATTCCCCCTTGCAGCAGAAAACAGCTTTATCTCGATTGAAGCCAGGTTTTTTTTTAAAGGGCATCTACCCTCTTTCCCAGAGTTAAAGACATTCTCAACTAGGCTGACTCGGCTCTGCGGGGTACGGCGACAGGGATGGCTGAAAAGCGCCTGTAGCGGAAAAGCGCTGCATGTGACCCCATCATACTTCCTTCCCACCCTTACTGCACACTAAAGCTCCCCACATCCCCTTCACAGCCCCATTTTCTCACCCAGTGTATGAAGTTATCAAGCTGTTACGATCACTTCCGCCTCTACAACACCCTTTACGACTGCCGCAAAAGGAGTCGAGACGGAGTACATGAGCTTAGCGGAAGTATCAAGACCCAGCCAGCGTCCCCATGGCAACGAGAACGCGAAGTGCATAAAGCCTGTGAGCTTGAGTTGAAACCGACAATAGTAAAAGACTTACGCGTCTTTCACAAAGATGCAGAATAAAATAGGGGCTCGTCAGAAAGCTGAAGGAAGGAAAGAAAGGAAAACGTGTCTTGGATGTGGGAATGTTACAGGAGCTATTAGTTACCACCTCTATGATTACCAAGGAAGTGGTCGGTAGATCGACGTTTCCGGTTTCTCCGCAAGAGCGAAAGGCGGTTATACGCATGCGCACTGCAATTAATCTCTCTCCTTTCTCTGATCTATGGAGCTCTCCTTGTATCAGGCGCTGGCGAGGTTTGAGGTGGAGGTTCGTCGCGTGTCCTTTGGCTCTCTCCACTGGACGATTTTGGTCACAAACGCGCAGAGCAGGCATTATACTGAAAAAACCGAATAGAATGAATGAAAAACGGGATTTCCATTCTTTTCTAAGAATTCTTTAAGTGGATTTTACGTGGTTGAGGCATTCAGCTGCATACTTTGGCTCTGGATGGACCATAATATGGCTACTATTGGAATTCCCAGTGTCTGAGAAAGGTGTTCAGTTTGTTGGAAATGAAGCTTTAGGTTAAATGCCAGTCGATGCCATTTCATACAAGGGGTGTGGCACTCTTGGAGGTGTGGACCTATGATTTGGGGTTGCCCAAAGTTTGCCCAAGAACCTGTATTAAAGATGAAATTATCACTATGTGACAGGACACTTAATGTTGTTGGGCTAGATGTGACGCTATGCCATCACAGTGGACATGCTTGAGGTTTGGGTGTATGACTGGGGGTATTCCAAAGGTTAGTTTGTGCCACTGTACCTCTTTAATCACTTGTTTGTAATTCTGTTCCACAGTCATCACACAGCAAAAAGCATTGTGCAAAACCAGCACATTTTTAGTTTGAAGAGGACCATCCCCCTTGTTTATGGCAAGACACTCTATAAGGTGCAGGGACCTTAGTTCTTTTAATTCTTTTTTAAAGCTTTGCACTTGGCTGGATGCCATGCTTTCAAGGAACAAGGAACTGGGAGCTAGTAACCAACTTCAGCCATGTCCACACCAAGACATGTGTTAAGGAGGCTGGCAGCTTTTGATTTATCTCTAATCCAAAAATGGCACATCATAGCTATAATGTTCTTATATATATTTCTTAGTTATATGCATATCTCTTCTGTGGTCTTATGTATAGCAAGTCACAGCAGCTCTATGCATCTGCAAATGGATATATCCATGTACGGTTTGCCAAAGAAGTCACATTTCTGCTTTTTGTACTGTGAACTACTCGAGCTGCTAGTTCTAACCTAGAAACACTAAATGGCCTGGATCCAGTATCTCTCTCTTCATATGAGTCTTCCTTCTCTTGGTGTTGCTCTAATAAAAGTTATACATTTTATATGTTAAAATATGAAAAGCCTCACCTGTCCTCTCCCGCCCCACATATGCAGGGTTTTTCCTTTCTATTTCCTTCTCTGGGAAAAAGGAAAAACAGTTCCAAGCTGTGCTAGTGATTCACCCATTCTTGGACAGCTCCTGATTATCCAGCTGAAACAGAATGGAAACAATGTTGCAATTGGGGCAGCTGTGCTTCCTTTGCAATGTAATAATATCTAGCCAGCTCATGCTTTGTCTTAAGGAATTTTGCATCTTTTATTGTAAAAAACAAAACTTTGAAACCTGTTAGCATTTTGTAACTCCTGATTGTTTTATTTGTTATCTGTTACTCAAGCATTTAATGTGTCATGATGTTTTTTCTGATGTCTGTAATGATTTCTTGAAGTCTCTGTATTATGATATTGTGCTTCCTCATTGTTCTTCCCTTCTTAGCCATTCAGAATCTCATCACTGCCCTGAAACTGTACATGAGCCGCAACTTATAAAAACTCTGCATATGCTCTGGAAAGCTTGTAGCCAGTTTGGTATACTGGCTACCCAGCAGCGCTGATGTTTATTCTCTATTAGAGAGGGATTCCTGGGGTGTTTTGCCAATAAACTGCTGAAATTGAATGTATCATTTTCCGTGTGAAACCAAATGTACATTCTCCCAGTCTGTGATTCTGAGCTTTCCTGACACTTCCTAGTAGTGAAGGTGGTGATGATGATGGGGATTTCTTTCTGTGGTTGCTAGCCTCTCACAAAGGGGCTAAGGTACCATTTTATATAAGACAGCAGAAGTGTTGAATGGGTGTCAGGAATTGCCAGTGGCCTGGATGATGGCCAATAAACCGAAATCAGCCCTGATAAGATGTTCTAAAAGTCAGTGGTTGGTTTGTTCAAGAAGATGGTGTTTGGCCTGTTCTGGATAGGGCTGTGCTCTCCCTAAAAAAGTAGGCTTGGTTCTTATAGTCAACTTTGTCAGTAGAGGTCCAAGTTACTTCAGTGGCACAGAGCACCTTCCACCAGCTGAAGCTCCTGGAGAGATTGACCAGCCACAGTTATAGGTGTTCTGACATCCTCAGGTTGAACCACTGAAATATCTTGTAAAGAGAAGCTAGCTTTCAAAACCATCGAGAAACTGCATTTTGTTTGAAGCAATGACTTTCAGGTTACTTTCTGGGGCTGTACTTGAGGACGTATCTTCTACTGTATGAAAGGGCTTCTTGGCATAATTCAGAGTGCATCTTCTCAAGTAGTTGAAATTACACTGTTCCCACCTCTCCCAAGATTATCTTTGAGGGCTTTCTTGTGGGTGTCCCCACGTGGCTAGAAAGGAGACTTTATTGTTTGTGCTACCCCATTTGTGAAATATTTTTGCATACCTTGGCTCAGTCAAGAATTCAAATGGAGATTGCAGTCATGAAATTAGAAGAAGACTGAGACTAGGAATAGTAGCAGTGAAGGAATTAGAAACATCATCAAGCATAAGAATGATTTGCTGGAAACCAAGGCCATGATCACACTATTGTACTCCTGATCACTATGTATGGGTGTGAAAGTTAGACAGTGAAGAAAACTGACAGGAAGCAAAGCGATGTATTTGAAACATGGTACTGGAGGAGAGCTGTGTGAATGTCCTGGATTAACAGAAAGATGAACAACTACATCCTAGATCAATTCAAGCCAGAATGTCCCCTGGAAGCAAAAATGACAAAATGGAGGTTGTCATACTTTGGCCACATCATGAGAAGGCACGATTCACTGGAGAAGACAATCATGCTAGTAAAAGATAAAGGCAGAGAGAGAGAGAGAGAGAGAGAGAGAGATGAAGAAGGCCAATTATGAGATGGAGTGATTCATAAAGGAAGCCACAGGCTTGAGTTTGCAAGAGCAGAGCGGGGCTGTCAAGGTCAGGACATTTTGAAGGGTATTCATTCATTCATTTATTTATTTATTAAAACATTTTTATGCCGCCCCATTCGCCAAAGCCTCGGGGCGGCTTACATCACTATGTCATTGACAGGGTCACCATAAGTTGGAGAAGACTTGATGGGAAATAGCAACAACATTTCTGAATTTCTCCCCCCCAGTGAGGCCCACCTGGCATCAGCATTGCTAACTGTTTTTTTGCCAGACAATGGCCTTTTGATTCCACTAGACCTTTCAAACTCTTCAAAATATTGTTTTAAGCTTTGCTTCATGATTGTTATGTAATTTCTAATGATTTTTTCTGAAGGTATTTTTATAAATCAACATGAAAAACCTGTTGAAGGGTGGTGTAACAATCTCTTAAATTAGGATGGGAGAGAAAGTTGCTTTAACAGTGCAGCTAGGAAGCAGTATATAATGCCCCCCCAAAAAGGAAATTATTATTTTTTAAATGTCAATATATTTAAATATTCTTTGCTTTACAATATTTTCCTTTCCAGGATATGAGCAGGATTCACTAAGGCATAGGACTAAAAGAGAAATAGAGAAGTTTCCACTTTCCGTTGTACTATACAGAATTGGCTGCAAACACAAGTGAAACTTGGTGATTCATGGATGTTTTCCAGTATCAAGAAAACAAATAGGTTTGTGCATTATGCCTGTTCAAAGGAAAAAGCCCTTGGAGTCCTCATATATAAGGCTATATTTGATTCTGAACATGAGACATAAAGGAAAGAAACGTGAATCAACTTGTATTTTTACAAAAGATTCCCCTGTTCTCTCACAAGAAGTAATGAAAACAGGAAACTGACAGTGCTTCATCATCATCATCTTCATATAATACTATGTTTTGGCCTTATACATCTTCAGTACGTACTGCCTCCTAGGGTCATAAAGGAGCTGGAGGAAGTATTAGAACCACTGTCTATTCTCTTTGAGAAATTATGGTGGACATGGGAGGTGCCAATGACTGGAGAAGGGCTACTGTTGTCCCCATCTTCAAGAAAGGGGAAACAGAAGAACCTGGGAACTACAGACCAGTCAGTCTGACATCAATCCCTGGAAAAATTCTGGAGCAGATTTTAAAGCAGTCAATCTGCAAACACCCTGAGAACAATGCAATGAGTATAAGAAGTCAACATGAATTTCTCAAGACCAAATCCTGCCAGACAAATCTGATTTCATTTTTTTGACTGAATAGCTTCCCTGATAGATTGTGGGATTCCTATGGACATAATCTATCTTGACTTTAGCAAATCTTTTGACAAAGTGGCCCGTGATATTCTGATAAGCAAAGTAGATGGAACTAGTGGACTGGATGGAACAAGTATCAGGTGGATCCACAGTTGGCTACAAAATCAGACTCAAGTGTGATCATCAATGATAACTTCTCAGACTGAGTAGAGGTAGTAAGTGGGGTGTTGCAAGGTTCAGTCTTGGGCTCAGTGCTCTTCAATATTTTCATTAATGATTTGGATGAGGAAGTGCAGACAATGCTTATCAAATCTGCAGAAGACACAAAATTGGGTGTGATAGCTAGAAGACAGAAGATTCAAGGCAATCTTGACAGGATGGAGCACTGAGCTGAAAACAACAGAATGAAATTCAGCTGAGACAAGTGCCAAGTTCAGCACATAGGAATAAGAACCCAATCACATCTTTACAAGATGGGGACTACTTGGCTCAACAGTACTGCTAGTGAGAAGGATTTTGGAATTATTGTATATCGCAAGCTAAATGTGATGTGGCTGCAAAAAGGCAAATGCTATTTTAGGCTGCATTAAGAGAAGTATCACTTCCAAATAACATGAAGTACTAGTTCCTCTTTAATCATCACTGGTTAGGCCTCATCTGGAGTACTGTGTCCAGTTCTGGGCACCACAGTTTAGCAGAGATGCAGACAAGCTGGAAAGAATTCAGAGGAGGGCAACAAGGATGATTAGGGCCTGGGAGCAAAGTTCTATGAGGGGATACGAAAAGAATCGGGCATGGTTAGCCTTGAGAAGACTGAGGGTAGATATGATCACACTCTTCAAGTACTTGAAAAGCTGTCATACAGAGGAAGGACAGGTTTTCTTCTCGATCATTCCAAAGTGCAGGGCATGGAATAACAGGCTCAAGGTGCAGGAAGCCAGATTCTGGCTAGATATCAGGAAAAATTTCTTGACTCTTAGAGCAGTAAGACAATGGAACCAATGACACTGGTCTACAAATTTTGGGAAATTATCGGCTTCCAAGATAAAATGTGCTAATTTTTACATATTTTGATTAGATGAATTAGAAAACAGTTGATAAAGGTGCTGGTTGGCCAAAGTTTTCAAGATATTTCACAATAAAGATTTATGCACAGGTGAGTATATTTGCCTACAAGGGAGGGAGGTGTCTGATGATCATGATGCCTCGTAACTTCTTGACAAAGTACGGTAGAACAATGAAAATGGTACCACACAGAAGTGTATAACTTTATCTTCACTTTGAGACTAAAGATTATTATCTAACTGTAATTTATTGCTCTTTTATTGACATTTGTCTTGGTCAGACCTACGCATCATGCAGTTACATCTGGCAGCTTGTGAAAGTGTCATTGTCTAACATTTCCAAGGAACAGTTATGTGATATTTCCCCTTAGCAGCCAAGATGCCTCAAAACTGTGTAAACGAGGCAAATAACTTCTGCTACATTTGTGGTGAGGTTACATTTGCATCCCCTTGCCGATTCCAGATCCACCAGAATCCTCCTCTCTATGCTCAGATGATGATAATGACAATGAGCAGGATGCAGCTGATCCAAGGCTGTCAATGTCAGCAGACCCAAACTTTATTCCTCCTCCTGAACCACATCTAATTTCATAGAGTGAATTAAATGACCATTCTCATTGCTGTATCACATTTTTCAGAAAAGTTATGGTGCATAATCACACATCCCCCTCGTAATTTTGAATTATTTTGATGCAATTTTGACCTGAAACTGTATCTTGGAAACCGGAGCCAATTAATACTCAGGACTTAATTTTCCTTTATTAGTGACCCAGTTCTGGTAAAATTTAGCTACTTTCATTTCTGAGGCTTTTTCCTTGTAGACCAGTGTGACCTGGGGAGGCTGTGGGCTCTCCCACACCAGAGGAATTCAGGATGCAACTAGACAGCCATCTGAGAGCGACGGCTTAGCTTGGAGTCCTGCACTGAGCAGGACGTTGGACCTGATGGCCCTCTGATCCCTCCCAACTCTAGTATGATTCCCTTCTCTATCGCAAAGCTTTGCATAGAACACTTACTAGTGCTTTTGTCCATTTCCCCAGTCCTTTTCCTTTGCTGACCTGGCAATTCAGAAGGTAATTATCTCCTTCTCTTTCACACCTGTTCCATATGCTCCCTTAAAAGTATATGAAAAGACTCTTTGAGCTTTCTTTTGCTGTGGCCCTCAGAAAATTTCCCATGAAGTTTCAAAGAGATGGTTATATAAGGGTACACTAAGCAACAGAGATTCAGCAGCTTTGTTCACTGCTATAAATTTTATCTTGATAGACCCAGAGGGCTTCTCTGCACAACACATTTCTTGTGCATGTGCTCCCTCATTCACAGAAGCTTGCAAGATCATTAGCACTATCATTCCCCGGGGCCTCTCCCGCATTTTCCAGCCATTTTTGCAGCTTTTTTTGAAAAAAATAGGAATAGCTAAGTCAGCTATTTCCTATTGTGCTACTATTTTTTGTAATTGGCCTATGCTACAGCACCACCTTGTGGTTGGGTAATAGAACATATAGGAACATGGATGAAGGAAAACAAATAAGGAAAAACACAAAGAAAACAGATGCTTCAGCAAAGCTGTGGATTAAATGCATCCTGCAGAAAAGCCCAGGGAAATCAGTTCACATGTAATGCTGAAGCATGTCCAATCATCAAAATTCATGCTTCCTCCACATAATTCATTTCTTCTCCCGACTGAGCATGCTGTGCTTTATACTCGCCTTCCTTGTAAGGGTTGCAAACATAGTTTTGAACATGGGTTGATATATATATGAATCAGCCAATGGAAAGTGACGTGATCTTAATTTTTATTTACCTCCCACCTCTTACATCATGAAATTGGGAGAGCCCATTTTCCAGGGCTCCTCTTCCTTCCACTCTGAAGAGTGAGCTCACAATGCATCTGGAGCCCCAAGTGAGGCAGAGGGAGAGCAACACCACCAGAGAGTTTGGGGACTTTCCTGGAATGAGAAGAAACTTGGCACATTCATAGATCTCTGGATATATTCAGAGGCACAAAAGTATCTGCAGAGCACCGGGTGCAATTTTCCCCCTGGTTTTCAGAGCAGAAATCAGCATGCAGCTTCACATGCTCCCCCTTGTGCTGCAAGGAAAATATCACAGGTTGAAGAAAAGGTTTTAGAAAAATGCAGCATGTAACAGCGCTCCAGGATTAAGCCATGCGCAATGAATGGATGAGCTCTACTTGTCTAATGTCATAAAACAGGAGATAAGAGAAAGAGAATGAAAGGGTTCTATGAACTGGGGGTCCCTGGAAAAGAACAAATGGCACATTGACAGGCGGCAGAGGCCATGTTTTCCTCACATGTGTGCATCTTTAGCATTGCTCAGGTCAGGTGAAGATGGCAATGATAAAGCTTTTCATCCCATGGTCCTCCAGGCACTTGTGGACTCTATGGGCAGATGTATGGGAATATGCATTGGTGCTTCAGAGCAAGCCATGCCATCGCTATATTCTAGAATTCACCATGGGCAGGTAAGCTAGTCATGGGATGATTTTCCACCATTGATAGATATGTGATCCCTGTTAAGATTTACTTGCTTATTATGCCTAGAACTGTTCATTTTGTATAATCTGATCTGATCTAGTCCATATTAGAAGCTGTGTATGTGACTTGCTATAATTATTGCAACAGTCGAATGCCCCATGATTGATCATGTGTATTTTTTTGTACTTGCTTAAGAAAACATACTTCCCATTTTGGAAAAGCCATGTGCGTGTGCATGTAAGCTCACTGAAGACAAACAAGTAGTGCAAGCCGACTTAGGTTCTTGTATTTCTGAACATATGCGTGTGCATATGTGTGTTCAGAAAAGATGTTCATGTTCCATTTTTTGTGGGTACAAACTGAGACTCGGCATACTGATGATTTCGTTTGTCCTTTTGATGCATTACTGTACACTCCAGCACTAAACTTGTTAGTGATTTATTTGAAAGGAACGCTGCAAAAGAAGTCCCAAAATGACACCCCATCCACAGAGAGCCAACTTCTTCTGCCCTCAGCAAGCTAAGCAGAGAAAAATCCAGACATGCAAGAGCATGCTCTGGGGACACCATGCCAACCCATGCCTTAAATGTCCCTACCCTGGAGATCCAGGAACTGCTTCTTTGTCTTGGGGAGCTTCCTCATCAGCCCTGCTGATTAATCCGATTAATTGCTGTTAGTTAAAGCAAAGCATGCTGATCCTCTATTTTAACTTTTTCTATAGTAGCTTGCATCCCGCATTTCTCTGTGTACAAGGTCAACAATGTGTTGTTCTCCTGGATATTTCCTAGGTCTCTTCTTCCTTCCCTCCTCCTGCCTTTATTGTCCCAAGTTGCATTGGAACAGATATGCCTGACTCAGGCTAGCTCCAGCAGTGATCACGGCTTCCTAAGACGGCATGTTCTCCCTGCCATCCTCCCGAATCAGGTCAAAGAAAGTAGCATAGTTAGTGTCAAGAACTGGGTTGTGGCTCCTTGCTTCCTGTGGTTTCTGAGCTACCGGAAACGCTCTTGCAAGACACAGCCATGTTGATCCCCTCCTTATAACTCAGTGGCTGCCTTTGGGGATATTGCCAAATCTCACTTTGGAAGGAACGCTCCATGACCAACCTCTTCAGACACACTGCAGCTGCACTGTACACACAAAAAAGAACAAATGGCGCATCTCCGGCCAGGTAGGAACTCGGCCATGGGCAAGGTGGGGGGATAGCCATGGAAGCGGTCCTTCTCTACCTGCACCACTGTCTGCTGGATGACAGTATTTACTGTAAAGACAGTAGGAGTGCGTGAAAAGTGAGAGCAAGCTGAGACGGGGGGGGAATGATTGTGCCGACTGTGGGCAGGACGGAGCCTGTTCTGGAGGAGCAGTGTGCCTGAGATGAAAGAGAATCTGCTTCCCAGCTAAATCCTTCACTGTGCATGTGTACTTTCAGCAACAGGGCAGCCTGGCTGTGCCTGAAGGGACCACCACCCAAGCCTGAACAAGTATTCTTGCCTGCTTTCTGGTTGGCCTATTCACAACATCATCTTTCGCTTTTGGAGAAGCAGTGACCCTTTCTGACTTACTGTCCTAACTTGTCACCGGCATCTCTTGACTTCCTAACATAGAAACAGAGCAAGTCAGAAGGGGTCTCCTGGGCCATCTAGACTGACCCCTGGCTCCAGCTGGCTCAAGTGCCTTTCCTAAAAGAACCACACTGTTTATGGGCACATTATGACAGTCTTCTGAGGTTGGCAATTGCAGCTCAGCCACTTAACTGCCCACCCCTCCTTTCTTGCCTGTCTCTTTAATATTTGATATGGGTACTTGATTAGGAATAAGCAGCAAAGTGGTTGGGTTTGCCAATTACACCAAGCCATTTAGAGAGGTTAAAACCAAAAAGGGATTGTGAGGTGCTCCAAGCTGAGAAAATAGGCTTGAAAATGGCAAATGTGGTTCAAGGTATGCGTGTGTGAAGTAATATATGTTGGGTCAAAAAAGTCCAACTTTAAGTATAAGCTAATGGAATTTAAGCTGCCATTGACTGACCAAGAAAGGGATCTTGGGGATGTGGTTGACAGGCTGATGAAAACGTTGGCCCAGTGTGTGTGCAGCTGCTGTGGAAAAACCAAGCTCCAGGTTAGGCATAATTAGGGAAGGAATTGAAAATGCTACTGCCAAGATCATACTTCCCTTATGCAACTCCTTGGTGCAACTGAAAATGAGCGTCAAAATGGCAAATGTGGTTCAAGTTAAACAAGTGTAAAGTAATGGATGTTGGAGTAAAATAAAATAAAATAAAAATCCCAACCTCAACTATAAGCTGATGGGATCTGAGGAAGCAATGACAGACCAAGCATGTTCTCGACACCACACCTGGGAAAGGACATTATAGCGCTGGAAAAAGTGCAGAGAAAGGCAACTAACATGATCAAGGAGTTGAAGCAACTCGCCTTTCAGGAGTGGTTACATTAGCTGAAATTGTCTAGCTTAGACAAAATGAGGGTAAGAGGATACATAAAAGAGGTGTTCAAAGCCTCTAGACATACACAGTAGAGATATGCTTGGTGTGGAAAAAGTGGAGAGGGATACAGATAAAAGTACTTCTTCAGATAGCATACCGTTAAACTGTGGAATTCACTGCCACAAGAAATAGTAATGACCATCAACTTGGAGGGCTTTGACAAGGGATTGGGCACATTCCTGGAGGCTATCGGTGGCTACCAGTCAGGGGGGCTCTATGCTCCCTCCCTCCATGCCCACACGCACCAGTTGCTGGGACACTCGGGCAGGAGGGGGCTGTTGTTCTCCTGCCCTGCTTGAAGGATCCTACAGGCACTTGGTTTGCCACTGATCGGCTGGGATGCATGCCGTGGAGAGGTACTGCAAGCGCAGCGAGATGCTGGGAGCTGGAGAGAAAGACGAGAGACACATATTTTTCATTCTTACTCATGGAAAAAGCTGCCGGTTGGATCAGAGCTGCCCATCTTACCTGGCAAGCTTCCTGACAATGCTTTTAGCCCTACCAATCAAAATGTGTTGTTCAGCAATTCCAGCTTTCCCTCCATAATAGGTTTGCTGTGATGAGGAAAACAAGCTCAAAGGGGTAGGAAAACATGGGAGGATTATAAATGGAAGACAAAGTTGATGCTTGGACTCCCTTAAATTCCAACAATGAGGCAAGGTACTTGCCAAATAAAACATCTAAAGCAACTCTAGCGGGCAGTGGCTACCAAGATTCATAGATTTTGGATGGTTGTTTTACATTAGCTGTAGAAATTTTTTTACACTAATTCCCAGCCTCTTCCTTTTCATTCACCCTTCCTGAAATGTAGGCTTTTTTGGGTCAGCTATGATATTGGCAGGAAAACCATGGCTCAAGATGTATCATATCACTCTTATCTTTGTAGTGTCGTATATAGTTAAATACTAGTGAGGTACTGCCAGTATCTTGGCTTGGAAAATCCAAAGTACAGAACCATCTCCTGCTCGCCCTCCAAGTTAATCAGTAGTTTGTGGGATCTCTCTTTCCTCAATGCCAGTGTAGCATAGTGGCTAGATGGGTGGACTCAGGAGATCCAGGTTCAATTCCCCCATTAGCCATTACACTCACTGGGTGACCCTGGGCCTAACCTACCTCAAAGGGTTGTCATGCATATAAAATGGAGACCAAGAGAACCTTGTAAGCTGCCTTGAGTTCCTTACAAGAGGAGGAAAGGCTGGGTATTCATGGAATGTGATGATGATGATGATGCATGGCTTTTCTGTTACACCTTTTTTCTTTCACATCTTTTTCGCCTGTATCTTCTGGAACTCTGTTGCATATGCACCTCAAGACAGGCTTACAATACAATCGTATGCATGATGACTTGGATGTAAAGCCAACTGAATTCAACTGGGTTCTTTATTCCCACATAACAGGGCAAAAGCTAAGAGTAATAAGTGAGTTCCACCCATAACCACTTACAACCACGGCAACTATATACAGTAGGTTAAAAGAAAATTATGTATATCCCAAAATATAACATTTAACATAAAGGCTAATGTCACTAGAAACTAAAACAATTGGCTAACTCTCCAAAAATTCCCATCGGTGCAATCTTTAAGCCATCCCCCAGAGTTAGTTCTTGTTTATATATCTCCCTCTGAAGAGAACCAGATGGATCAAAATGTGCTTGGGATTTCATTATCTGGATCTGGAAATTATTATTGGGATGACGTGCAACCTATGCATGTAATGGGCATGCTCTGACTGCAGGTAACTTCTTTTATTTTTAGTAAGATATTAGCACTTATATCAAACTTCGATTACTTTTTTGCAGTGCTGTGCAAAAGTTCACAGCCTGTTTAACTTTGCTGTATTTCTGGGAGCTGAAAGAAAGAAAGGGAAGCTGCTACCCAGTCTTCAGCCCTTGATCTGGGAGCCGTGGACATGCGCCGAAGGAAATCGTGACTGGGTTGACGAGAAGTGGCTTCCTTGCAACCACAGCCACAGTGGTTAAGGGTGGGAGTGTCCCCAGGCTGTTGCATCTCCTTTTCCCTCTCAGAGACTGCAAGGCAGGGCAGCGCATGAGGCTCCGACGCACGATTACATGGGCACTAGGTGGACCCAGCTGAGCTTAGTGGGAACTGTTTCTGAAGAAACATGTTTAGGATTGGGCTCAAACCAAGGGCTTCTGTGAATTAGGGCCCTAACTTGTTTTAACCTGCCACTTTACTGAGGCTTCCTGATTCTTCACGGGATTAAGATTGGGTCCTTTAAATGTTTCTGATTCCCCAGGAGTTTTTCTCTCCCTGCATTTCCATATGTTCCATTTCACCACCATACGGTGATACTGTGCTATAGCAGAATTACAAAAATACTCCACCATTTTGTAGCATTCTATAGTGAGCTAGCTTGTTAATAGCCCAGTATCTTCCTTTCAAAAAATGGGTCATAGAAATGCTCATAAAACACAGGAGAAATCCTGTAGGATAACATCATGTAAAGCATCCATAAATTACCAAGTGTGAGGAATCAGGACAACTTAGGAAGTACTTCATGTGGGGAAGCCCTAAATCTCTCTCTGGCATGCACACAGGCAGACACACACTGCTTATTTTTTTAACCCAGACAGACATATGGCAGCATGGTAAGACTTGGTAACAAGCATAATGCAATATAAGATACTCGTTTTTAAAATAGCTGTATTTTCTCTTGGCTCGTTTTACACTGTCGCATATGTACAATATATGTGATGCTTTGAGATCAGGGGAACAGGGACGAATGGCATGTCATGTACTAGGAGCTGGGGCTTCTCGGGGCCAGCTTTGGCCAGGCTGGGGGAAGTCTCCTGGCAGAGGGTACCGGAAGGCAAGGGAGTTCAGGAGGGGTGGATGGCTCTGTAAAGGGAGGTCTTAGAGGCACAGGGCTTAACAATACCGCTGATTAGCAAAGCTGAGAGGCGTGGGAGGGCACCACTGCGGATGCAAAGAGAGGTGGTAAGAGGGGTGAGAAGGAAGAGGGGCCTCCACAGGAAATGGACACTGGGGCAAGTGGACAAAAGGGTATACCAGGAGGAGGTGGCATGATGCAGGATTCTTCGCAAGTCTAGGGCTGGTTATGAGCTGATACTTGCTAAATATGTCAAGAGCAACAAAAAGGGCTTCTATGCTCATGCAAATAGGAAGAGGAAGGGAAGACAGACGGTAGGACCACTTAAAAGGGAGGGGGGATCTGGTAACTGATGCAAGGGAACAGGCACAGACGTTGAATGATTATTTTGCTTCTGTGTTCTCCCCAAAGCAGGTTGATGGGGCTTGATGAAGTTGGGGTCATGGGGGCACAGATTGGAGCTACCTCACTAGAAGTCAAGGAGCTCCTGAGGGCCCCGGATGTTACAAAGGTGCTGAGCCCTGATGGGCTACATCCAAAGGCACTTTGGGAATTGCCAGGGGTACTCTCATATTGGTTGGCCTTCATTTTTGAGGCCTTGTGGAAAATAGGAGGAGTTCTGGAGGACTGGAGGGTGTCATCAGTGGTTCCAATCTTCAGAAAGGGTAGCAGCGGGGATATGGGGAATTACAGACCAGTTAGCCTTACGTCAGTTCTGGGAAAGACGATGGAAAGGCTCATAATAGGGAAATTTCTAGAAATCCTAGATAGGGAAGGGAGGTTGGCAGCCACACAGCACGGATTCCACAAAAATAGGTCCTGCCAGACAACCTTGTGGAGTTTTATGACAAGGTTTTGAGTGGCTAGATTGGGGGAGGGGGGGATGTGGTTTACCTGGATTTTGGCAGAGCCTTTGACAAGGTCCCACATGATAACCTGGTTGAGAAATTAATGAGCTTTAGGACAGACTGATGCACTGTCTGATGGATTAGGGCATGGCTGATGGGCCTCAAGCAGAGGGTGACTATCAGTGGGGAATCATCAGGATGGCAGCCGATGACCGGGAGAGTCCCCCAGGGCTCAGTTCTAGGACCGATTCTGTTCAACTTTTTTAATCAGTGACCTGGAAGAGGGGATAACCAGTCTCCTGACCAAATTCACAGACAATACCAAAGTGGGGGCAGTGGCCACAACTGAGGAGCAGGTGGTCCAGATCCAGAAGGATCTGGACAGGCTGTGGAAGTGGTTGGGGGACAACAGGATGGCATTCAATGTGGATAAGTGCAAGGTCTTGCACTTGGGACACGGGAATAGGTGTCACAGGTACAGGATGGGAGACAAATGGCTGAAGAGCAGCTCTTGTGAAAGGGATCTCAGGGGACTTGTCAACATGAGCCAGCAGTGTGACGTGGTGGTTCAGAAGGCAAATGCCACCCTTGGATGGATAGCCAGAAGTGTGGTTCCAGAGCTAGGGAGGTGTTAGTACCACTTAAATGACTCTGGTGCACCCACTAACCTAACATAGCTTGGCCAGAATTGGCTCAGCACAGGGCCAAGAATGATAGCCAGTTTGGGTGTGAAGACATATGAGGAGAGATTGAGGGAACTGGGTCTTTTCAGCCTGGAGAAGAGGAGTCTCTGAGGGGATCTTTTAGCAACATAGAGGTCTGGGAGCGGTTGTCATGTAGAGGAGGGCTGTGACCTCCCCTGCAGTGGTGGGCAGGGCACTCAATGGGACAAAACTCAAGGAACTAGGCTTCAGGTTGGATGTCAGGAAGCACTTCCTGATAGTTAGGACCCCTAGGATATGGAATGTGCTTCCACGGGAGGTGGTTGAGGCCCCATCAGTGGGGATGTTCGAGGAAAGATTGGGCAACCACACATTGGGAATTACATGAGCAGAGCGGCTGGAGCCAGGGGCCATGCTAGATGGGAGGCCACTTCTGACTCACTTTGTTTCTATGTTTCTATGATTTTGGGGAGCTGGGTTCCCCCTTTATGTATCCAAAGCAACAGACCATTCTTTGGCAAAAACTGTGTATACTCCAAAGTACATCCAGTAAGCACAGTCTCCACAGAACGAGTCTCTGAGCATGCACAGAGCAGTTTGTTGAACCCAATCTAGCAACTACTTTCGAGAACCCTCCTTTTGAGCAGCCCTGGTCCCCTCCCTCTGGGAGGGCCCCTTTGAGGTGGGCCGGCCTCTTTGCTGTATGCCACCCATCTAGCTGGCTAGCCCCTCTCTCCCAGCACTGTGCAAAAGTTGCACCAGGCTTGCCTGGCTCCTGGAGCTCCTGTCCCACACCCTCTCCTGGCAGTTGTAGATCCTGGCTAATCTTGGAGCCTGCCTGAACACCTGGAAAGGGCAGCTTAGAGATAAGCCCCTCCGCTTCTCCCATTTCAGTATCTGGAGGGCCCCAGGGCCCATCCTCCCGCTCCAAAGCCCTTGAAACTTGCACCAAACACAACTGCCTCTTTCATTCCCAACAGTAATTTATATCATTGCAATAACATGGGGGCGTGTGTGTGTGTAAGAGAAAGAAAAAGAAAGTGCAAGAGAAGAGGGGGAGGTGTGTGTAAATTGATAACAGACACAGTGGGAGTGTCTGTGCTTGTGCGTGTGTGGATGTGGGTGAGAGGGAAAGAGGCTGATGCTGCATCTCTAAATGGTAATCTAGAGAGAGAGAGAGGAGGCTGGCAGGGCGCAGTGAGTTTGCCTTCAGTACACTAGCTTTCTGTTGCTGCTGCAAATGGTGGGTTAAACTGAGCCGTTTCATCTTAACCAGGTGACATGCAACCATAGCAGCAGTTCCGCAACTGGGGCTGCAGCTCTTCTAGCCACTGCAGTCACCAGAGTTACGACGGTGCTTGCTGTGTCTTGTCCTCTTGCATGTACAAAATCACAGGAATGAAATGAATGGGGCTTGCATTTGGACACCAGCACTTAGCAGCTATTTCTTTCTCTAGCTTCTGAAGGTTTTGAAAATTCGGACAGAGATTATGAGAATGTGTTACCTCCACGTGTGCTGAGACTGCAGCAATTAGGTACAAAGCCAGCACGGGAAGCAAAGCCAGGTAAGAGCTCCTTAGCAGCACCAAATGATCTTGTCCCGCAGATCTAGAAGTCTTATTTATGGGGTTTGGGGAGCAATAAAACTGCCTTGATGTGCAATGTGAGGGCTCATCCTATCACCTCCAAGAAAGGCTTACCAGGACCTCTTTCAATAGTGGTTGCATCATTAACAATCTTACCAGAGAAGCAGGGTGGTGAAACCCATGACCATGACACCTTGGCATCTTTCTGGATGTCCTTATTTGACTGATAAGATACAGTGTTTCAGGAAAGAATCAGTCACTTGCTGATGCAGGAGAAGGGGAAGAAGGATGATCTTAAACTAACAGAACATCTTGTGACAGGAAAGCCCTGGTATAAATGAACATGCTATAAGAGTTTCCACGCTTAAGGGGTGGTGCATTTTTTAAGTAGCTAAGATACTGTGACACATCATACTGTTTGAGTCAAAACTTGATCCATATAAAATATTGTGACAAGCTTAGCCATATAACTTCATTTTACTTCCTCCCAGCGGGATCAAACATTGTGAAACAACTGGTTGGTTATGACCTATAAAGCTCTTAACGGCTTGGGTCCTGGTTACCTGAAGGAGCGCTTACGTCCATATTTGCCCACCCGCCCCTTGAGATCAGCGGGAGAGGCCCTTCTCCGGGAACCCTCCGTGAAAGAAATTAGGAGGGTAGGTACTCAGAGGAGGGCTTTCTCTGCGGTGGCGCCCAATCTATGGAATGCGCTCCCCAGAGAGGTCCGCCTGGCGCCGTCGTTATTTGTTTTTCAGTGCCAGGCCAAGACCTTTTTATTTAAGCATTATTTTAATTGTTAATATTATTTTTTATTTTATTCTTTGGCCAGGTCGACTCAAATTATATTGTTTTTATATTTTGATTATTTATTTATTGTTGTGAGCTGCCCTGAGGCTTCAGCGAATGGGGCGGCATAGAAGCCTCCTAAATTAATGATAAATAAATAAATAAACTGTGACACAAACTCCCAGCCTTCCAGCATGTTTAGTTACCTCATCACTTCCCTATATTTACTTCCAGACTATTTGGCCAAAGCCCTTACTTCTGGCAGAATTCTCCACGCAGATCTGCCTACTAGATCCAAGGGCTAAGAAAAGATCTTGAACTCCCTGCACTTCGATCTCAGTGCCCAATACACCAGCCTTCCCCTCCAGATGTGTTGGGCTGCACCTCCCAGCACCCCTCACTGGTACAGTCAGTGAGCATATGGGCCGGGGATGATGAGAGCTACAGTTACATCACGATGGGAGCTACGTCTGCACCAGGTTTGGGAAGGCTCACTTGCAGGTTCTAAACCAGAACTGTTGCTGCTTCTTTCCATGCTCAACTCATTAGGCCCTCTGTCTCCCAGGATTACAGGGAATAGAGAACGTGGAAGCTGATGGCCTGAAGCACCACACCACCAAGGCACCATATCCTCACCCACCCCACTTCATCCTGGAACTTAGTTCCCATGGTGTCCCCTACCCACAGGATCTTTGGTGGTTGAACAGGGGTGGCATTAAGTCCCGTATGCATATTTGCTTGTTTTCCTTCTTTTCAACACTATCCTCCCGCCTTTTATATCTACAAGTCATACTGGGCCTGCTTTCCAATACCAACTCTCTACTATAACAGTAACAGTACTTACCTTGTTTGTGGTTCTTTACAGATGTTCCTTCATCCATCACATTGACTGACAATACAAGGGGCAGATCTTGGAAAACACCCATTGTCATTCTTTACCTCTTGGTGTGTGTTTCCCTGTTAATAGCCACAACAGCGTTTGTGCTGTCCTTTTTGAAATGTAAGTTCAATAAAAGAGTTGTGTGGATGGATTGGGAGAAAGGCTCAGAAATGCTAGCCACAAATGTCTGGTTGTTGATGTTGATATGGATTATATCAGCCAGACTGGTAAAGGGCCCACTCCAGCCACTGAAAGCATGTGGATCATTCCTGCTCTGTCATTCAAGAACATGTGTTGTGTCTTGGCTCAAGTTGGGTTACTTCTTGGGACAAAGCTATACATCACATTCCTTGCAGTTATGCTTCAATTGCATGTCCAGTTTTAAAGAAGCCATGGAACAGGAGAAATCAGGACCAAGATGCAGGACCAGGGAGTAGGGGTTCTTAGCTCTTTCTCACACCACATTTCCTATGACAGAGTACCACTTGTTCCCTATCTGAGCTGTGCAGTGCATGTCATCTGTCCTCCATCTACAGAATCACAGCCTGTTGCGGTGGGTTGCTGATGGAGTCACTTCCACTGACGTGGCAGTGCTGATGACCAAGCCCAGAGCTCTACTGATGGGATTGTCTCAGGCTTATGTTTATGTGGAGTTAAAATGGGGCCAGCTGCCTAAGTGTGCCCATAAAGATTTGACTTTCATGGTTGACGAGGATACCTTCCTTGGCTTTCTCAGAATGGTTCAAATTTGTAGGTGTGGCATGTAAACAGGGGGCCAGTGGCCAACTTGGGAGGGGTAACAAGACGTTTGCAGCCCAAAGGAAAGGAGGTAGGACAGGGCTCTGGTGCAGTTTAACAGACACCCTGGTGAATGATCTATGTAGCAGCCTAACGCATCCCCTGCCCTGCCCAGAGAGTGTGTCGCTGCTGCACTCGTGTCCTGCTTGTGGGTGTCTCATCCGGCAGGGCCCTTCTTGTGCCATGCATGCATGCACAAATATCCCCAGCAACAGCACTGGACATGCAATGTAGAGAATCCAGTAGAGGTCGAAATGGTTCTGAAAAGCTGGCTGTTCTGGGACTGGTGGCACACGCCCATTCCTGGAACACAGAACGCTTTCAGTTCCATGTTACTCACCCCAGGACTGCTCTATGCACTGCAGTTTTTCCCCGCTGCCCATACGGTTGGCAGACGTTCCAGGCCAAATGCTACCACTTCTCTATGAACAACGTTACATGGATGGAGGCAAAGTGGGCCTGCCAGAGCCTTGGTGCACACCTGGTGGTGATTGGTGATGATGAGGAAGGTGCAGCTGAACAGGTGAGCCATTCATGACTATCATGTAACAGCAAAGGTCTGAGCCATAACCTCCCGCCTCTCCTACCAGCATCCCTGTACTTCTGTTCTTACATCATTTCTGCCACAAAACAAAGGGCTGCCTTTCCTCTGGGCCAATTCCTCTGGTCACCAGCGGTTTGCTCTGTTCACCTGACAGCAGCGAACATCATTTTCCGTACTTACCATTATCCTTAAGTGCTGGTGTGAGTTCATAACCTCTTGTGTACAATGTGCTGCCCTTTCAGTTCCTTGCCTTCCCAAAATGTAATTCAAATTTTGGTTTCACATTTCTGTGTTTTGATGGCTGACCCAGCCAACACCTCCAAATTGCTTCCCCTGCAAAGAGGGTTATCCTGTCTCCCTCGTCCTCTGCTAGTTGGTTTACTGGAGGCATCTGGGTGGCCACAGTGGGATACTGAGCTAGGTGAACATGGTGGGATGCTGGATGAGGTTTGCACAGTCTCTGGAGCCCACCAAGACTTAGTAGCCATGGGAGGTTGCAGTGCCCAGGTGTCAGTCCAAGACCACCCTGCAAATTCCCATTTCCTGCAAACCCAGGAAAGCAGGTTGTTGGGATGGTTGACAAGCCATCTTGGACTTGGGCAGTGGAACAGATATTGATATGTGCTTTTCTGCTTTTATCTCCTCCAAGATGTTTCTGGACCAGAAAACAAAATTTAGTTACTGGATTGGCTTGAAGAATTATGAGAATAGAGGATTGGTGTGGGTGGATGGCACACCCCAATCTGACACGTAAGTTACTTTGAGAGATGATGGCTACTTCTCTAATGTTCCACCTGTTCTCAAGACGCATGGGGTGGGGGGAAGAACTCTGAGAAGACAGCCAGAGAAGACATGGATGTGCAATTGTGCATAGTATGTTTTCAAAGAGAACGTTAAGAAATGGACTGTACATGATGGAATCATGGGACAAAAGAAGCAGGCAGAACAAAAATCATTGTGGGTTAGCTACAGCAACTAGGTTAATGGCAATGCACATGGCCATTAGCAATTAATTCCCCACAGGTGTATGTTCCCAGGAGATCACTGGAATGCTGTAACATGAGAAAAATTGCAGTTCAATATATTTTAAAAATCTGCGAATGGGACCTGGAGAATGGGAGCTTTGACGCATGAAAGCATTCAGAAAATTGCTTCATCCTGTCAAAATTGCTCAGAATAATACATTTATGAGGCTGTCATCATATTAAAAATACTCCTGCAACCAGCCTGGTACCAAATGTTCCCTGGGAGATGATAAATCCAGTACTGCTTCCCTACAGAGCCCGGCTCTTTCGCCTCCTGGCATTTCTGTGGGAGTCGTGTTCTGAGTTTAGCCACCCTCTGCTGGTTATCTGCCTGCTTCCATGTTCCTTGTAATAATGGCCCAAGTTTTCCCAAGAAGCTGTTGAAGCAGAGTAGTTGTTTCACATTTTTGTTAATTTCAAAAATAAATCCCTGTCAGGTTTGTTTCTCGCCCACTGATCTTGTCTAGTTATTTTAGCCACACATCAATCGACCCATTGTTGAAATTTTTCGTTTGGATGTATATATCCACTAGAATTTTAGAAAGCATGTTAGCCCCTCACCAATACAGGGATGGGGGAACATTTATTTCCCATTTTATTTGTATTCTTTCTTAGTTGTTCATTAAGCCAAGGTTTCTACCCATGTGTTGTAATTATTCACTGCTAGTGCTGCAAAGATTCTGTAATTACCTAGCTGGACTAATTGATTAAGTACCTTTTGATAGATGGGTAGAAAGGGCTGCTAAGTAGTAGTGCCATGACTGTTCTAATGGAAGGACTTTTTAAAAAATCAGATTTGGCAGGTGACATTTTAGTATAAATATTTGTCCTTCTTGCTCATTGTGCAAAAGCCAGTGCACTTCCCAAGAGCGTGTGCCGCAATGACTTCATGTACGTGATCACAAGAAGCTGCCATTATTTAAGCCACAATCATTTGCCTTAATCCCTGGGACATGCTGGGGTAGGCCAGGTGCCATTTCCTGAATTATTGCCCCACCTGCAGCTTCTCATGTTCTCCAAACCTGGGCAGCATCGCTGGTTCAAAGGGAATGCTTTTGATTTATTTAAGCCACTGTGGCTTGTTTGATCATGTGACCTGGCCCCTATGTGTGTGTGCATGATCTGAGAAACAAAGAAAGGATTATTTTTCTGTTTGATTGGATTTTGCATCCTGCCTTTCTTCCAAAAATGTCACCTCAGGCAACTTACAGGTGTAATGAAAATGGATTATTAAAACAATAGAACTCCACGGGAAGGAGTTTCTTGGCCTGGGAGCAGAGACTTACACGTGCTTCTGAAGGCAGCGGTCTTGAAAGAAGCCCTCTCCAAAATCCAGGCAGGCTCTTATGGGAGAAGGCGGTCTCTCAGGTGACCTGGTCCCCAGCCCTGTGAGGCTTTGAAGGTCATAGTCTGCTTTGGATTCTGTCTGGTATCTGCTGCAGCAAGGAAGTCCTAGCAATCTGCTCCCATCAACAGTCGGTCACAGCATGCTGAAATTTCTGCACAGTTTGTCAGCAGTCCAAATTGGATGTCACTAAGGCCTGTGTGGCTGTAGCCCAGGCAGACCCCTCTAGGAATCGGCCTCGAGTCTCAGCTGGGCAAATGCGTTCTTGGACTCCAGCGAAACCTGCCTTGGCATGCAAGTTCGGGGTTGTATCCAGCAGTGTGCCCCACGCAGGAGAGCCTGAGTCTTTGGAGGAGTGCTGCCCTGCTTCCCCATTCCCTGGTCTGCCTTTTGACGGACCAAAGGCACCTCTGTCTTGCCTGGACTGAGCTTCAGCTTGGTTGCTGTCATCCAGAATGCCTGTTCCTTCAGAACTACTTTTATTTATGGGTAGATTTAATTGATTATATTTAGATTATTCCTTAAGAAAAAGATTGCACAGATGTTACACTGGGGGAGACTAAATGCAAAGAGGGGTAAAGGAATTGCATCTGCCAGCCCGAACCCTACCCATTCCACACCTGCTGAGTCTAATTTCTAAGAAGGCCTGCACATCATACGCACATGAGGCTCTGAATAGGAGGTCAAGGACCCAGATTCCCATCTGCACAGATCCACAGTATGCTCACAGAGGCTCTTAGAGAAGTTACACTGAGCACACACAATGCACACACAATGGGCAAGCAGCTTGTGCAGATTCGGCCTGTGCCAATGCAACATCCACAGAATCCAGTTCCTTTCATTGCATGACAGCTCTACTGAAAGAGGCCTCTGCCCCACCCTTGGCTTGCACTATGCCCTGAGGGCTCTGATCCGGACCTGTGTTTGCCTCAGCCTTTTCTTCCCTTGGGACAAAGGAAAAAAGAAGTCCGTCCTTTTGTCCATCCGGTCTTCCTTTCTTTTGTCCTTCTGTCACCCTTAGTCCTCTACAAATTGTATGCCGCTTTAGGGCATGCACAGCCCATGTAAACAAGCACCCTGCTTTCATCAACTTACAACTGCTCCCCCTAGCATGGAAGGGCCCCAGTCTTTCCCTCAAAGCAGAAGGATCAGCACTTCCTTAGAAGTGAATCCACATGCAGGAAAAGACCGTGGCCTGTTATGTGAAAGTGAGCATTGTGTGAAATGGGGTCAGGGAAGAAACATCACTGGAGGTGTGAGGGAGGTGAATGGTGCGGGGAGGGGATGTGGCTGGGTGGAAAGGTTCAGCCCCCTGTACTTCTGCACAATGGTCCCATTCTGGACTGGGCCCCTCGTGCCTATTCTAGCGTAGGAAAATGCTACGATTGCCTAGGATTTTTCTATACACGGCACTTACTGTGCAGTTGTGCTACTCACAGAATTGTGAGTGCTTTGCACAAAGTCACCAGGGCCTCTCCCATGCCCAGATCCTTTTTAGAATGAAGAAAAGAGGCTACTAAATTGCCAGTGCAGAACAACCTGGACTGAGAAACTCACTTATTTTTGCCATTCTGCTTTACTGAAGCTCCACTTTGTGGTTGTGTAATAGAGCATGTTTATGAAAGCAAAGAAGGGAAGAAAAAAACCCTGGACGTGGGGGGACCACATGTAAAGCACCTGATATTGGTGGGATATAAATACAGTGGAATAATAAGAATAATCCTACAAACATTCTGTGGGAAGCAGAAGCCTTGGTAAAGTGGCACCATCTTGAGTACAGCATCCCTTGGATAGCACATGTACAATGGAGCATCTATTTTAGCCATTAGAAAATGGAAGGGTGGTCCTGCTTCACGGAGATCTCTTCCTGAGGGAAGGCTGCGGCAAAGAGTAGTATAGTCCTTTTCCTTCTGAAAAAGGATCTGCGGGTAGGAAAGGAGGTTGTCATGGCAAGTGACCTTGCAAAGGAAGTGAGTGCATCCAGTGAGGTATCTTTTTCATAATAATAAAACAAAATGAGAAGTGGACTCATAATGAGCTGTACTGCCGGGATGAAATTTCAGGGAAGTTCTGGGGAAAATAGTGCCAGATTATTGTAATTTGTATAAAATAGTTCTGGGAACTTCAAGTGCTGTTTCCACTCAGGGTCTTCCAGCCTTGAGTAATTCTCACTGGCCAATGGAGTTGAGTAGCAGAGGATAATCATGGCTAATGCGTCTTGCACCGAGACAGTGGGCAGAGAGAAAGATTTCATGCTACCAGCTTGACTAAATTATCAGAACTGCTCCTGAGAAATGGCCCCTCGTGCAGGAAAGATTTGTGGCAGAGCTGCATCCGCGGTTTGTGCTGGGGCATGAAATGAACTGGCTGCAGAACCTGCTGCAGAGCCGCAGCAGGAGGACAGTGAGACCTCAGTGGGGTATCAGTAGGATCCACACGAGAGCGCTCTTCATGCCCAAGGAACTGCGGGGCTGGATTGTTCTGATGCTGCAATCGTTTCTCAGTGGTGGGCGTATGTCAACAAGGCCTGTGTGGTACACTTCATGTTTATCACGTCTTCCTGCACCTCACAACAATGTGTAATGTTGCAATCGCAGGAGAAATGGCTGAAAATATCCAGACCATGTAAGCATTCCATGATGACACAATGTTGTGTCACACGATGCTTAGTATTTATTTATTTATTTATTTATTTATTTAAAACATTTCTATGCCGCCCCCATCGCAACAAAGCCTCAGGGCGGCTCACAAAGAATACATAAAAACATACATAAATAAATAATTCTGACACAACTGTATGGATGCAGTTGTGTCAGAAATGGAAGGTGGTGATAAGCTGAGCTTGGCCACCTTGGGGTGTGTGTGCATGCACATGAGATATTTTTTCTACAGCCGGTGGAGCTGCCAAATGTTCGTATCTGGCAAGCTTTTTAGGGCTTGCTAGCTGTCCCCACGTGATCAGCATGGCAAGATGGCCATGGCAAGATTCTCTTGCCTCCAGTGTTGTTCCAGCTGTTGTGACCACAGCAGTGGAGGAGCAACCATGTGAGGTAGCATATTGGAGTAACCAAACCTGAACTGCCTCTCTGGCCGAGAGAGAGGGAGGGAGGGAGGGAGAGAGAGGGAGAGGGAGAGGGAGAGGGAGAGGGGGAGAGAGAGGGAGAGGGAGAGGGAGAGGGAGAGGGAGAGGGAGAGGGAGAGAGAGAGAGAGAGAGAGAGAGAGAGAGAGAGAGGAGCAGGACAGGCACACAAGTGGAGAGGTGCAAAGATTGCCATGGCTATTTCAGAAGCTGCTTCTCTGCCTCTGTTGCAGAGAGAAACAGAGTGGCAACAGAGAACAGAAGCATAATGGCTTCTCTTTATTTAACCATATAGAACATCATCTGATGACGCCCTTGTCTATTCCTGGAGATGTGGTCACGAACAGACAGGAACATCATGTTCCTCTGATGCTGCTGCTTTTTCTGAATCTGGATGAATGACTCACTCTGTTGCCATAACATCTAGAACAGTGAGGAGAAGCTGCAAATACGCCCTTGCCAAAAGACGCAAAGGGTGACAATTGTAGGGTTTGGGGTGCCGAGCCCAGTTGCCATAATGATCTATGGTGATAGTGAGAGAGGCAAGTTAAAATGGTTGTCCTTTGAAAGTGTAACTTGTACTGGAGGAATATACCCCCAAAAAGGGTCCCATGGAGGAAATAGCTGTGAAGCGGATAATATGTGGGCAGGATCACCTGTGAGCGTGTCCACCCGGAGAACAGCTGAGGGGTTTTCTATGTGGGCATTAAAACAAGATTGTGAAAGAAATGGTTGATGATTCACCCTCCTTCATGGCAGTGAACAAATAGATAACAACACCGTATTTCCTTTCTATAAAGCCACCTGCAGGAGCTGGAATTTGAGAACAGAAAGGAAGGCTGCTGACCCAGCTGTATGGGCCAGAACCACTCACAGCAGGATAAGTTAGAAAATGGCCAGGCTAGTACACACCAAAATATATGCTGCATGGCATGGAAACTGCAACATTGTTTTGAAAAGTGATAAACATAGTCTAAATAAATTGGGGACATTAGGGCAGAAATAGTGTGAGGAGAACAGGTTGGGGAGTGCTGTGTGAGGGAGCCAAGCATCACAATGACAGGTGGAAAAACTTGGTGTAAATCAGCCCCAGATGTTTTCCAGAAAATGTGCCTGCCAACCCAAATTGGAAGCTTCATGAAAACCCAGAACAAAGAGCTATGTGGGCAAATATATGGTTTAGAGGTGAGGCTCATGGCTAAATGATTGTTCAGTCTTTTGTTGTAGGAATTTTCTGTTGTTTTACTATATTGCATTTTGGATTGGAATGGAAGTAATGCATGTCATTCTTTCTTTACAGTTCTCAGCTCAAAATAATGAATAAGACAAGCTGTGTATATGTCTTACAAGAAGATGGCACAAATAAGAAAACACAGACTCCTTGCTCTAAATCTCATCGTTACATTTGTGAAAAACAACCAACATGAGAAATATGAAGGCTTTATATTAATTTATAAGTATTACATGCTCATTTGCAGAAAAACTGTATAGCCCATGACTTGCAATCTTCCCCCCTGACTTCTCTGGACAACATAATGTGATAGAGAATAAATACTATGCCAATGATGAATCATTCATATCCAATGAGTATGCCTTTTTATGATTATTTCTGGACAAGAGCCTTCCTTGGCATTATTTGTAAGTTCATGAATGTGTTTCAGTGGTTCCCAATTTTTTTAGCTGGCTTCTAGCTTGCTGAGCAGTGGGGTGGGTGCTCCAGAGGTCAATACTGGAGGCCAGTCAAGCATGAGCCGAGATTCAGAACTCTGTAGCATAGTCCTCATATGCAAAGCAGAGCTAGTTCAAACAAACTAGTTACTCTGGTAAGAATGTTTATTGATTTCTTCTTGCCTCCATTGTGCTTTTGATGATGTGGAATGGGGTTTCTTGAACCAAAAATGGCACTCAGGGAAATGTATGCGTTAAATAAGCAATAATGAATGGATGGATTGAATTCTGTTAGCACTGTAATCTGTTATTCCTTGAAGGCAGAGTCTTAGAATTGGTCACCACATGAAGGAAGGGCAGCATCATATAAAACATACAGGCAGCAATGCAGAAAGGCAAAATCTTTCCCACCTTTAGGTAAGTCAGCTATAGAAAAAGAAATTAAGCTGTGGGTTCCAGATGGACATCTGCCTACAAAAACCTAAAGTAGAAACCCCATGCTCATACAAAACTATAAAAGACCATGACCAAAAAGTATATCCTTAAAATTCTTAAATATAAATTTTTATAGAACTCCAAGAAGAAGTAGAGTCATCTATGGATCCACTTTTGCTCAACAGTTATGAACCCATTAAGCAAGAGAAGTTAGTAGCCAGCTTGACAGAAATTATTCACAATTCTGTTTTTTTATTTTTATTAAATGAACAAAAACAATACAATTAATATAATAACAGTGAACCTAATTAAACTTTACTAATAAACATAATTAAACAATGCATTAATACTAGTGCGACCTCCAACAGAACCAACAACTCAAGTCACTTAATGTTAAGATCATTTATTCATTCAGGTTGCCCCATTCCCCTTCCAGAACTTCATTGACTCTTCTGGTGGTTCACACGCCTTTCCTTTTATTAAAGCATATTCAATAAAAGGTCCCCCAATATTTTCAAATTTGTTTTTACTTATCAAACATTTTTCCATTTAATATTACAAGTTAACTTATAATTAATAGCTATATGCCAGACTTCTTTATACCAAGTCAGTTATTTGACATTCACCTTTTATTTTCCATTTCCTTGCTATTATTAATCCTACTGCTGTTAATAAATTTATCATCAATTCTTGAGTATTTTGTCCCATCTATTCTCTAAATAATGACCCACCGGGCCACATCCTCCTCCGGAATGGTTGTGGTGCAAAGGATCACAGTCAGACTTTACTGTCTCCTTTGAAGAGGGGGACTACCTCGAAACCCTCTAGTAAGGAGGTTTGCCCTTTGCACCGCTCTACACTTTGCCCAAAATTTCCAGTAAGCGAGTTCAGAGGCTAGAAACATATCTGTCAAGGCAGTCTGCTGCCTTTGTTTTCTCCTGATCACGGATTCTTCATCTCTTGTTGAAGTTTTCCTCTCACTGAAACTAGAAACAGAACCACAAGGCCCAGTATGGTGTTCCACAGTTTTCCCTGCCTTGCTTCCCTGTCCTTCCTCACTCTCTCCCATCCCTTCTCGAGAGGCAATATCTGTCACTTGACTCTCCTTCCCCATCCCCCCTTTTGAACCCTGCCTTCTCTTATGTTTTCCGGATTATGTAATCATGGCCTCTTCTTTTCGGCCACCCCATCTCTTCCTCTGAACTGCTTAGAGGTTCTATTCCTTGTTCCCTCCCCTGTTCCATCTCCTCCCCTGTATCTATATCTGAGAGTCCACATTCCTTTGTTTTCCCCTTCTTCTGAACCTCTCCTCCTTCCCCGTCCCCCATCATTTCCTCCGAGAGTGGCACCTCACCGATCAGAGGGGGTGGCACCAAAACACACCAGCACCCTTTCATCCAGCGCCTTCTCAGTCATCAGGGGAGCCTCGGTCGGCCGCGTCGTGCCCGCTACCGACTCCATCCCGCTCAGTGGGAAACGCTTTCTCCCTAGTCCAGGGCCAGCTCAATATTTAAATTCTATATTTTACTAATTTCTTTAAAAACATTTCCCAAAACTTATTTATTTATTTACACTTCCACCACCTATGGAAATATGTACCCACTTCCCAGTTGCATCTCCAACAAACATTGGAGTATACATTGCCTCAGACTGACGGCCACACAATGATGAAGCACATGCTTTGCATGCAGTAGCTCCCTATATTCGGTCCCAGACATCTCCAGTTGAAAGGATCGGGGAGCAGGTGAAGTGATAACAGAGATATGTTGGCTTGATTCTCTGGAGAGCTGCTGCCAGTACTTGGCCAGACGGACAAATACTGACCTGGTTCACATGACGCAGCAACCCAGCATGAGCAGCCAGCCACGGTGGATGGTCAAGCCACGCAAACCTAGACCGCTTTCCTCAGGATGGCTTGGCTTGTGGCTCCTTGGCAATAGCAGCAAAAGGTTTCTTGCTGCACCTGGCAAGCTTGTCCATGCCACAACCAGCACCAAGCACCCCACCAGACCCAAAGCAAGCCGAAGCAATTGTCGCTGTCTGCCTGCCCCCAACCCCAGCCTGGCTTTGTCTGTTTGTCCTCCTTCTCTCAGAGATCACTTTGCCTCAGACTGAAGGAGACTGTACGTTTCTGTCCAAGGAGTTATAACCACAGACTAGTGGAGTGCTACTGCCTGCGCTTTGTGTGTACTCTGACTGATGTGTACCCTGGCACATGAGGGAGGCATGGAGAAGATCTTGCCATTCTATGCTTTCTAAGACAGGAACATGCCTCACACAGCTCCAGCACTGCAGTAGAGGTGAATCCAGAGTTGTTACTTCCACGGAGTCCCATCCAATTTGGAGGGAGGGTGTCTATGCATGCAGACCGAGGCTTTGCAGCTTGCCTATTTATTTGCATCTTTGCATCAGCTCTATTAAGTGAGAAAGAGATTGACCGCTGGCCTTCTAAACCAGAAAATGCTGGGATTTATAGGCCTTTTCTCTGCCTAAATGTGCGTAAGATTGTACCTTAAGGGATCATACAGGACTGTACCTTGCTTTTCACTGACCTGCAAATTAGAAGGGAAATATACAGGAGATGGAAGGGGAAGAAAGATAATTAAGGACACCTATAAATAGCAAAAGCAGAGCATGAGAAAATAAGAACAGCAAGATAAAAAGCAATTCTGAAAGCAAATTTGTGCTGGAAAATGATTTTTTCCCCAAAGTAATGACTACGTCAATAATAGGAGTAAGATGCGAGAAAAATTGTCTTATTGCTCAACTGGCAGGTGAAATAGGAATGAGAAATATAGAAAAGGGGTGAATTGTTCAAATTTGGCTTTTAAAAAGGAAACTTGGAAGCAAGAAAAGTAGAGATAGAATAAGCAGCACAAAGAATTGTTGGTCATGGAAGGAACTTGCTCAAGAAATGTTGGGATTATTTACAGTATCTGTGAACTCATAAAAATACAACATATTCCCAAAAGGCTAAGGAAGGACATGATTACCTATAATAAGCCAAGAATGCCTTCTCTCAGGCTATCAAAATTGGTAACAGAGTTCACACCCTACAGCTGCAATTAAGTACTGGAAGACAAAATAAAAATAGTTACAAAGACAAGAGGGTGTCAGTCTGTTTGTGAGAGATCAAAGACAGAATACAGTGTCAAAAGTGAAAAAGCTAAAATTTGTGAAGAACATGAAGGATCAGAGGTGGCCTTCGGCCCCAGAAAAGTACCTCCCCCTATAGACTTTGATCATGGCATTGGTGCTGAAGATTGGGTCCAGTGGAGGGAGTTCATGGAATGCATATCTGCAAGCCTAGACGGAAAGATGGCTGATCAGCATTGGGTAGAAAGGCAGAGGAAGCTGCAAGGTCCACGCTGTCCATGGTAGTTGTCTGAAGAATATTTTAAAAAATGCTTATTGCATAGTTTGCCTTGTTTGAAACATGCTGCACACCCATAAGAACATCGCAGCGCAGTACAAGTTGCTTTGTGAAGGGAAGCAAGGGGCAACCGAAGCAATAGACGAGTGGGTCACGCAGTTGCGCCTCATAGCCAATGACTGTGATTTTCAAAACATTATTAAGAGTATTGAGTATGAACAGGATCCAGCTCAGAAGAGGTCCAAGAAAAATCACAGGCGTTGCAAGAGCTGACTCTGAACAGGGCATTCCAAGTACCAAGAGCATATTGGATATCCCAAGCATGAATGAGGTATTAATAAAGCTCAAGTGGTATATGAGGTGAATAGGCACAGAACACATCCTGGGCAAACAGAATTCTAGTTCTCCCCAGCAAACTCCACCCGATAAGGGAGAGAGGTAAAGGTATGCAAAGAGACACAGCAAAGTGGAGGAACACTCGCCATGGGCAAGATTTGCCAGCAAAAATGAGAAAGCATTTTGTATGAGTCTGAACAGTGTAAAATTAAAGTCTAAGAAAAGTGAACATGCTAGGTGGGTTATTTATCTCACGAAGAGCCTGTGGCACATGCTGCTGCTATTTTCAACATAAAACAGCTGCTTGGGGTGGGGGGTGCCATGTCATGAAACCTGGCTAGCCATGAGTTATATGAAGAACACACAATACCCTTTCAGACATAAAAACTGAGGCCAAATGCATACTAGCATAAATGTACCAACAGAGGAAGTAATTCTGATACAGTTCCCTATGGGATGTAACTCCATGGGACTCATTTTCTCCCTTTCCCATAATATTCAAACCCAAGGTGGGTTGACTGGTGGGAGATTCAGGACAGATGAAGGGTTAGGGTCTTCTTCACACATAGCTAAACTATGGAATTTACTGCTACAAAGAGTGATAGCAACCCATTTGGATGGCTTCAAAATGGGACTGGAGAAGTTTATGGAGGAAAAGGCTATCAGCGCCTACTCCTCTTGATGCTGCATGCTCCCTCCAGAATTGGAGGCAGCGTGCCTGCGTGCACCAGTTCCTGGAGCACTTGAGCAAGAGGGGACTGTTGCACTCATAAGCTCCTTGACGGTTCCTGGGAGCAGCTGGCTTGCCACTGTGTGACTGGAAAGCTGGACTAGATCATTCTTGGTCTGATCTAGCATGGCTTGTCTTATGTTACGTTCTTGAGTTCTTATGTTTTTGTTTAGGGCTTCTCACCCCTGTTTTATTTTTATTCTACCCTGTCAACATCTTTCATGCTGAAGGATGACAGATTGGTGGAGGAGTGACGGTGACTTCCCACATTAACATTCCGATACTTTTTTATTCACTAAAGGTATTCTTTAGGGGCAATTTGATGTGTTGCCCTGCCTATGTTCAAGCCTCGGCTGCAGCATCATCGTGTCCCCAGTTCCTGGTTAGAACCTGGCCTGCTAATCTGAAGGCTCTGAAGAATGTTCTGCATGCACATTCAGGCAAACACCCTTAAGGAGTGCTAGCGACCAAAACGATTGCTTGCTGCAGAATGATGTCCTCTTTTGCATTCGACCACCAACCACCTCTTTGGCCAAATGTACAACATACCTCCGATAACTGAATTATGAGCAACCACCTCTTTCTGTTTCCAACAGAAACTGGCTGTGAAGAATACTGACAGCCTGGCCTGCATAAAAATCAGTGCCACAAACTTCCTCCCTCCTTAGTCAGCCATGCAGCGTTCCGACTGGATGACCTTGTGCTTGGCTGTAACCCTTGATAAAGCCCATCTCACAGTATAATCTTCCAAGCTTTTCTTTGAAGAGGAGAGGAGAGCAGAGGAGGGAAGAGGGAATAGAGCAGAGCAGAGCAGAGCAGAGCAGAGAAGGGCCTCCCTGTAAATGCTGGACCAAATAAATATGTCAGGTGTCCAAAGTATTTCTGCTAAAGCCAACACTCTGTTTGAAAGATGAGGGTGAGGGATAAAAATCAGTGCTGTATTCAGAGCTAGTTGTCGTTTGTCATTAGAGGAGTGAGGATGGGAAAAATGAGGGTAGCTCTACAACTAAAGCACATCCATCCCCAGTGTTGTCGTGTGTATGGCTCCCCAAGGCCTCTGCATCCAGAGACAGAGGAAGTGGCGATTTGTTGATGGAGTTCATTCAGACCAGGGGTACAACCTTCATGGGCAGCACTACTTACATTGTTGTTCGGGGTTGTGCTGCCTACTGAAGGAGTGTCCAATATACTTCCAAAAGGCTCTGCTTATACAACTTCTTCTAATCATAAGCTGAGCTACTAAGTGAATTGCCCAAGTGGAGCCAGTGAGGAAAAAAAGGAGGAAGTGCCAGCTTACTCTGCAATACAGCAAGATCTGCTAAAGATCCCCCCTCCTCAAATCTAATGAAGATCAAGCATGCTACAGAGACAAAATGTTGATTTTCTGTTGAAGGAAAAGCCAGAGGAGAGAGAGTGGAATGGAGTATCTAGGAAGAGGACACAGCAGGCGGTAGCCTTGGACGGAAACACCCCACACCGCATAGACTCAACAGAAACTGAAATACAATAAGTATATATTAAAGGCATTCTAAGTCTCCAGTGTTCTGTTATTCAAAGTGAACTAAGTTTCCGCTGGAACATCCCACCCCTGGGGGAAGTGGTTGAACATATCCACATGAAAGAACTTGTGTGGCCTACTTGGGGGCAACTGTTCAATAAGTGTGGTAAGAATGTCCAAGGAGTTACCTTCACACTGAGTAACAATTTACTCAAAAATAAGGAAACGAGAGCAGAGACAGTTAAATGTTACAACAGAGGCTGGCATCAAATCCACTGCCCTTCTATTTGCCCTTAGCATGTTTCTGGCAATGTTCCTTTCTGCCACAGTAGGTTGCACCTGCAAATCCCTGAAAGCTGGATTGTTTTCAGTGTTTTCATGAACAGGAGCATCACCAGTTGAATAGCTGCCTTCTAAAATGCCTCTCTTCTTAGCTTGCATAATAATGGGACTAAAGCTAGGGCTGCTCTCTGCAGTGAAGGGGCTGCCTCCAGGGTTACTCCATTAGCTGCTTGGGCTGAAGTACCTGCCTCTCCATTGGCACCCCTGGCGTTCCTGGCCTTGTTTTCCTGCCATCAGAAGAGAGAGGCGTTGCTCCTGAGCCTTGTCCGCCTTTGGTTGCCTAGGAAACTGCAGAAGCCAGCACTGTAGCTGCGAAGAGTAGTTCACCTGCCCTCTGAGTGTCACTGGCTTGCTCTTTAACGCAAGGCACCTCAACATATTCAAGATGAGATGGGAGAGGAGAGAAGCAATGTGTATCTTCACACACACATGCACGCACATACATTATTTCTTGCTATTGATTGCATCATCAACCAGCCTTGCACAGCAGTGAACTCGTATGGAGAATGCAAGGCACGTTGTTTTCGTTATGTAGTCACACGCCATCAAGACACCTCTGGCTCATGGCAACACCATGAATGTATGCCCTCCACAATGCGCTGTGCTTGACAGCCCTGCTCAGCTCTTGTAAACTAAGGCTGTGGCTTCCTATATGGAGCCGATCCATCTCATAGCTGGTCTCCCTCTTCTGCCTTCGACATTCCTTGGTCTGATTGTCTTCTCCATTGAGTCTTGCCTTCTCATGATACGCCTGAAGTACAACAAACTCAGTTTTGTCATGTTTGCTTCCGGGACAAGTTCTGGCTTGATTTGGCCAGACGTCTTATGGCCAGGACGTCTCCAATTATATTATATTGTTTTATATTGTTTTTATGTATTGTTGTAAGCCGCCCCAAGGCTTCGGCGAATGGGGCGGCATAGAAGCTTTCTAAATAAATAAATTTGATCCAGGACCCACTTACTTGTCTGTCCTTCTGTCAGTCCAGGATATTTGCAAAGCTGTCCTGCAACACCCACTTTTGAATTGATCCACTTTCTTCCGGTCAACATTCTTCACTGTCAAGCTTTCACACTCATTCATAGTATGACCATGAATTAAGACCTTTGTTACCAGCAGAAGAGATAGAAACAAAGAAACACAGAAACAGAGTGAGTCAGAAGGGGCCTCCAAGGCCATCTAGTCTGACCCCTGGCTCCAGCCTGATCCGCTCATGACATGCTCACCATGTGCATGTCCAGCCTATCTTTGAACACTCCCACCGATGGGGCCTCAACCACCTTCCGTGGAAGCCCATTCCATACCCTCGGGGTCCTAACTCACAGGAAGTGCTTCCTGGCATCCAAACGGAACCTTGGCTCCCTGAGCTTTGCTCCATTGAAATGCATCCTGCCCTCCTCTGCAGGGGAGAACAGGTCTCTACCCACCTCTGTAACTCCATGGCAGCTATTGGAGTTGATTCCTAATATATTATGTATTCACAATCCTTATTTTCTGACTCTGTTCATGCAGTATCAGTTCTGTGTGTGTTTACTTGTAAGCTGCCTTGATTAACTGTAAGCCACATTGAGACCTTTGGGTGGTAGGCAACATATAAATGGAAATATAAATAAATAAATATCACTGAGTTCACATGTCCTTATTCCAAGCAAGCATGCTCAGGACTGAAGCCTGTCCCAATACTGTGATCTTGTTTCAGCCTCTGAGCTCTGCTGCGTGAGACCCTCACACCCTACAGTTGAAAATAGGTCAAACATTTAACTATTACTGGTAGGGAATACTGGTAGGAGGTCTCACTCCATAATTTTTGCATGTGTGAGTGATCGCAAGTACTGAGGTGTGATTAATCGGCCTTTGTCAGTCACTCATCCTGTTGCCATAGTCATGTGTAGAGAGCTTGAGATTATTAGATTCTGATCTGAGGGGTGGGAAGCTGAGTTGTGGCAGAGCTTGAGAACCCCTCCTCTTGTAAAGATAAAGATAATGGATTTACCCTTTCGCTCTTTCCCAAGAATGGAAAGCCAAAGATCCACTCTTCCGCCTTCTATGCACACTTGGTAAATGGAGTTCTGCAAGTCTGAAAAACACAGTTTTGCTTGTGGAGCACACAGCTGTGCCCAGGCAAACGCAATGACGATGCAGGAGTGGGGGCCAGCTTGTTCTTCCCTAATGGCTACTTACATCTTAGCACAAGATTGCAATTGTATCTGCTTAAAAGCAATTTCTCTTTTGACAGACATGAAAAAAAAAAAAACCTGAGAGTCGACTGGGGGCATACAGTCAAAAGAACATTTACAGTTTATTCAGACGTACAGGAAATACATGTGGCATGTAGGCAGTCCCTGAAGGGAATACAAAGATGGAGTCTGCACAAGAAACTTTATAACCTATCACTTACATACACAGTTTGGAGGAGGGGTGGGAGATCCTAGCCCTAAGCCTACACGGTATAGAATAAAACAAGAAGGGGTGAACACAATACAAAAAAGAAGAGCCTTCAGGAAAGGCAGATATTAGCACATCTAAGGTGTGCCCCAAAGGACAAGTATTTCGGGACAGGGACGTTAGCAGGACTTGCAACATGGATTCCTGATCTTGAGTCGAAAGCCGTTCTTACAGCGTTAGGCTTTTAGCAGCCACAGTTTGGCAAAGTCGTTGCTCGTTTTGTCCTGACACTTTCCAAGCTGATCTCTTCCGTCTGGGTGTTTTGTACATCCCAAAGCAAAGATGATCAGACATGAGGACACAATCTCATGTATGTTTACTCAGAGGTTCAAGGGCAACCTAAAACATCCACCAGCAGGTGGCCCTTGAGAACACGGAATGCTGCAAAGGGCCTGCCTGTGGCCTGCCGATTTCCCACGGATCAGAACCGTGTGCTCTGCTTCCCCCCAGCCTGCCTATACCTTCTAATTAGGATGGCAAGAGGGCAAGATTCCCGTTTCTTCCATAGGCATAGCAGGGAAAAGGTAAACCATTGTCAAAGCAAGTGGCCACTGCCTAATACAGAAAAGGGCAACATGCAGCCCAGGGACCACAGATGCCTGCCCCCCACATCATGAGAAAAGAAAAGTAAATAGAAAACCAGTAGTTTGCCTCTAAAATCCTGCAACAAACTACTGTGGAGAGTCAAAAGCACCAAAGTTAGCTCGTATGCTAAACGTGGCCCTTCTGGGTCTCTATAGTGCTGTGTTGCCAACTTTTGGTGGCAAGCAACCAATTTTTGTTGCCAGTGTGTGATAAGGTGGCATGGTGGTAGGAGTACAACCTCTGGGGAGTCTAAGGGCTGGAAAATGGCCCCAAAACTGCCTATACTGATCTAATCTTTGGCTGAGGCATGTAATGTCACTGGAGTCCAAAAATCCTTACTTTAAATCCATACTTAGTAGCGACATCTCCCCCCCCCACCCCAATTTATTCTAGAGCATGTGCAAGGGGCACTATCTGGGTCATAAAAGTTTGGGACACTTGGGTCTCTCTCCTCATCATTTCCTCCACACTCTACCACTGGTGTAATGTGACTCAAGAAAATTTCTCAGAATTGAAGTTGGCCCTCAGACTGAAAAAGACTCTGTGCCCATAATATACACAGGCCAAAACTCAGGGTTATCTCTGCCAGTCCTGTGGCTAAGTCACAAGAATGGCAGAGTTTTACTGCAGATTATAGTTCTATCGATTATATTTTCAACTCAAGTTTGATTAAGTTTCAGATAATTTGCAGATTGTAGCTTTCACTCAGAACTAAAATCTGCAATCAGTCACACAGAGTTCCTAGCCCTCATTATCACTTTATGTATCTGAGCTACGTAGATTCCTTAGTGCTCTGGCCTTTTAATGCTAAACGCCATTCACATTTTGTGAGGTCCTTGAATAGCAGCCATCCAGTTTTATTAGATGCCATATCAAGCAGAATGCTTCCTTGTGGAAGCTCGATCATGAACAACTTAGGTCTCTTCAGTGACAAATTTCATTCCCTTCTGCATTGTGGGAGCCTGAGTGGATGCCATTGTCCCGTACACGCTGGCGGAACAGGAAGGGAAAGGCCTTCTTGAAGGACTTACGGAAACTGTCTCCCATGAAAGCATAGACAATGGGGTTGAGAGAAGAGTTGGCATATGACATGCAGTTGGCCCATGTCTTGATCTTATAGGTCTCATAGTTGGCTTGGAAGTGGAGATAGAAACCCTGAAAGAGCAAGTAGAACTGGATCGGCCCCCAGCAAATGGCAAACAGAAGCACAATCACCACAACCATCTTGGAAATCTTGGCCCGCATGGCAGCTGAGCGTTCAGATAGATGCTGCACCTGCTGGGATTGAACAGAAAAGGCATGGATAGTCGATCCAGAATATAGTGTGGTGCAGTGATATGGCAGCAAGATCGGCTTCCTCTCTAGGTAAGGAAGAGATCCTAGTAGGTTAGAGCAACATGTTGGATTCATGAGGAAGGGACTGCCATGCAATCTTAAAATCTGCGTATCCAGCGAAGAAGTGGCATCCTGCTAATCTCAGCTTTCTTCTCCCTCCCTCCCTCCCTCCCTCCCTCCTTTCTTTCTTTCAGCCTGCAGTTCTAAAGTTTAAGAGTATATGGAGGAAGGTCACTGCATGGATACATACATCTGAATTAATTCTTCAGAAAAACAAGTTTTAGAAAGAAAATAGGAAGTCTGAAATATTTTCAAATGGTTTCTTGTCTAATGTTATGGAAAAAGTTCAACAACCTGTGTTTTTATAAAATACCTAGGAACACTTTCACCGTAAAAGGAGTGAACTAAAGAAGAAGACCAAATGAAACTGATATTACATTATACATGTCTGGGAGAACAGGTGTTTGGTACCTTGCCAGGTGTTTTAAGGATTGATTCCTACATATTCTTTAGATTCCTTGAATTAAAACCTTACCTGAACTATCTACAGGTAGGCTGCTGGAGCTTTCTTCACAAAGGTCCAACACTTGAAGAAACAGAGTGACCCTAAATTCTTGTCCTCCATCTTACCTGGTAATCATGGTCCATGGGCTCCACCACGGGGCGCCCAATGCGCTTGAGCATGATGGAATAGCAGAGGCAGATAGTAAACAAGGGCAACAGATAGACAGCCAGGAAAGTGTATAGAATGAAGCTGCGCTCCTGGCTCTTGCTGGTGAAGGCTTCAATACAGTAGGTGCGCAAGCCGTACCAGTAGCCCACCTCAGTCCGATGGTACACAGCCATGGGCAGCGATAGGATGAATGACCCTGGAGGCAAAAGATACCAAAGTCAGGGTCCTGTGAGGTAGTACTGGCATGGGTATTAAGGATGAGCAGCTCAGATGCCTCTGCATTCTTGCTTAATGCAGCTTTTCAGTTGAAATGCATTTCAATACATTTTACCTCATGATTTTAAATTGATTGTAGACTGTATCCCACTGGATATGTTAAAATATGAATTATATACTTCCGCATATACAGCTTAATTCATTTTTACAACTTACTTGACCTCTGGGTAATGTCCAATGTTAGTCCCATGTAGCATAGATCCATTGATCCGTTCAGTGGGTCTACTCTGTGTAGGACTAACATCGGATAGCATCCAGTGTTTGCAAGTCAAATTAGTCCATGTTCACACATCTTTGCCTCCCAGAAAACAATAGCTTTGATAAGAATGGGTGTAAAGGAAGGCTGGTTACTAGTAAAAACTGGATTATTAGCATAAGTGAAGTTGAGAACCAAAGCTCAGGAGAAAGCTGGGTACAGCAACCAACTAGGCCTAACCCTCTTACACTGTATTCATCTTTCCATGTATTTCCAGGGTTTAGATGTCGAATGTTGTTGACTATGTAGACAAATAGTACTATTCATGCAGAAGAGGGAAGAAAAAGGCTTGGTGGAACACCAACTTTTTGAGAAGTAAAAAAAAAGGGGGGGGGGGTTACAGGCAGGGCCTCAAAGAGACCAAAACAGCATGCTAAATTTGTTCCACTCTTTGTTGTTTTGATGCAAACAAACATGGCTAGCCTTCTAGAACTCAGAAGTGTGGGCTATAATTTACTATAATCACTCAACAAACCAACCAATCAAGCACTCTGTAGAGAAGTTGGTATTTGCCTCGATGTTACATTGTGAGACAGCTGCTCAGAAGACCAGGCTCAATATATGAAGATTTAGTTGTGTGTGGCAATAAAAGTAATGTCAGCCATCTTCTTTCCTATAGCTTTGTGCACGTAGATTTTTTGGACTTACTCACCAATCCAGATCGCAATGCTGACAGCCATGGCCACCTGGGGAGTTCGATAATGCAACGACTGCAGTGGGTACAGCGTGGCGTAGCAGCGGTCCACACTCATAGCCATCAGGGTGATGCATGTAGCCTGCACAGTCACCTGTTAAGACAAGGAAAACTGGTAAAAGAACCCACATTCGTTCCTCTGTGAACACATGAATTGTTTGCATAGACGCCCTCTCCACCGCACATCTGCTTATACAATAAATATTACCTCCAGGTTCTTCCTCCATTCAAGCTCACCTGCTGCAAATAGTTGACAAATTTGCACATGAAGTCCCCAAACACCCAGCTGGGCAGGGGGTAGAGTGTGGCAGTGAAGGGCACGCAGCACACTAGGAATATGATGTCAGTGGTAGCCAGGTTTGCTGCAAAGACACAGAGTTGGCATCAGCGTGAGACATGGTGAGGCTCGCTTGCTCTGCCTGGCGCTGTCAGCTCGGCTCCCTGACTCAAGCCTTAAGGTCATTAAGGGATTGTCCATTGAACTCCTTGGCAGAAAGCAATGGGCCAGACTAGAGACACGTGTCTAACAGGGATGTCTCGCCTCGCCTTTCATAAACTGGATGGGCCTCCTGTACTGACTCTAGAGAAAAATAAGTAAAGGGAAACAAGGCGTAGCTGCTAGAGACACATTGGAAAGAATGTCTGCTTTGGTCCATGGAGAGACTGCAGCAGAGGCCACATATATGGCTGCTTGTCTCGGTACTGAGGCAAGAAGTCCCCCTTGCTGCTTTCTCCATCATTCTGTTTTCTTGCTCACAGAATACTGGAATAGGGCATTGGGGCTCACAGTCTGGAGTGACACAGCTTCTGTGTCCCTGCACACTGTGTCCCTGCACACTGTGGAAAAGAGAACTGTGATGAGTTCAGTCCTACTCAGTTTTGTCCCTACTCCTTGACTAACCTTTGCACATTCCTTGCATATGTGTGTTTCTTTATCCCAGAACTGCAGGTTCAGATTCTATGTATTTTATTTCCTAGGAATAACACACACACACACACACACACACACACACACACACACACACACACACACGTGCAGTTGCATCAGTGCATTCCTATGCACACTAGTAATTTTAAGGAGTGTGTTGAAAACGTAAGACTGAAAGGGGATGGCAAAGCAGCTGGTTTCCTATTTCAGTAAATTGGGTGGGGGGGGGACTTCCAGTGCACACTATGACCTCCTCTTGCCCATGGAGGAGTGAGGTCCTTCAGTGGTCCTTGCTCCCTCCCCAAGCCTTGGCCCCTAAGGGGAGCAACACAGGAAGAATCTTTTTCCTAACTGCCATGAAAGATCAGACTTTGGGGACAAGATGGGGACAAGAGGTAAGCCATGGATTCTCCTGCCTAAGTTCCTGTCCCACTGGCACCCCGTGGGGCATGTAGCATGGGAAGAAAGAGCTGAACTTGACTTGAACTTGCAAGCTGCAGCAAACTCTTCTTCTCCATGCAGTGATTGGCATGAAACATTTCAAGTGGGCAGGGAGGCTGCAGATTATGTTGTGGAAGAGAAGGATCTTTGCAGATGAGACTGTAGGGGAAATTAACAGAGGATAAATATATATTGTTTAGTGGTGCGTGGCAATGGGTCCTTCCATGCCTAGATTTTCTTTTGGGTATTGGGTCCTTAACCAGTTTGTTATGTTTCTTTTGTTATTATTTTTCCAAGTTAGTTATCTGCCCAAGATGGTATGACTTTGGTACCAAGGATGTCATGCAGTTATCTATGCAAGCTGCTTACCACATGCTAAGGCTAATCATTCAAGCTAGCAAGAAAGTATAAACATGATTAGGGCTGCAGGAGTATAATGAAAACCACAGGAGTAATTAATATGGCTGATGTTTGGCACAGCATATCTGCTGTAGCTTCAGTGCTTAAGTTTCTGCAAGAAAACACCTCTTGGAGAACCTAAACCTGATCCACAGCAGGTGCTGTGTGTTTGGTCATCTCCACAGGTCTGACTGATGTTGTTCTTCATGGCATTTCTGCTAAATGAAAGGGCATAAACACTGTTATCTTGTAGTGCAGGTGATGCTTAATTACTGTCTGCACCAAGGACATCTTTAGCCTTTCTCCATCAATGTGTTTGCTGTCTCAGAATCATAAATGAACCATTGTCACTTGGCCTTGGCCTTTGACATCACTGGATTGTGGGTGGGGGGTCATACAGCCCCAGGACCAAAAATGAGTAAATGAGTTTTAGAGAAGGGATGGATTGACTGACATGAAAGGGGAGAGTGTGTCCAAGGCATTAAAAAGCAAGAAATACCTCCAGTAGTGATTGAAAAGTGAGGTAGAGAACAGCCCAGAAGAGGGAAGTATGGGACTTTTGTCCAGCTTAGCAGTGGCAGAATTCTTTCAGCCCAAGGGCCGAAATCCGTTTTAGAGATGCTCTCAGGGTCCTACTCCAGGGGTGAGTGGGGCTGAAGGCAAAAGGGGTTGGGAGAAAAAATTTTAAAATGCCACCCTATTGCAGCTTGAAGCCTTACTGCCAATAACTAAGCCTTAGGAGAAATGACTTGGCCTCTTAGAATGTGCAGAGGGAGGCTGCATAAAAGCACTCACTGGTAGGGGGAAAGGAAACACAGGCAGAGAAGGGGGCCTGGTCCTCAGGAGACCTCTAGATGGATGACTGTGGCAGCCAAGCCTGAGGTTCTGCACCAAAGTCCAGACCAGGCACACATACCTTTGGCATAGGGCGTGAGCCTTCACACAAATACTGGCAAGTTTAACAACGAGAAACCAGGGGATGGGGGCATACATTGCATCGCCTCTCACATGGATGCAGATAGCAGACCATGTGCAATACTCATTGTCTGCACACACTCCAGGGAAGGGAGAAAACAACAAGAGAATTGAGCATCGGCTGTGCCAAAAGTTGAGCATCCGGGTTTTCATCCTGCTTCTCTCAGCCATGTTGGGGTTATACATATGGCCCAGCTGAAAGCATGCAGATGGGTGGGCTATTTTGAGGGGCTGCTCCCTTGCAAGTTGAAGAAGGAAGACTTTGTGGTGCCTTCCTAATATTTGTGCTTTTTGAACAGGTGTGATGGTCCCTGTGGCTGCAGAGCTGTGTCTGTCCGGCTTCAGCGTGTGGGCTGCAGATGTTTCTTATGCACCATTACAGAAAACTCAGCAGGATCCTCAGTTCAGGTTCTGCCTGAGGAACGACAGCACAGCGGGGCTGTTTGGGGGTTCATGACATTTAGTGACTGTGGCCCTTTTTATATCTGGGCTTCACCTGCATTACAGGGTACAGGGGAGGGCATCCTCTTGCTACAAAGGCATAATGCGACAGTTGCTGTGTTCTTACTGTGTTCCTGTCCCACATCATGTGCTGCATTTGTGTCTAGTTCTGGAGTCTCCCTTCCACCAGCTCTGATGGAATAGATAAAATACTTGCTTTTAAAATACAAGAAGGAAAAGGAAAGCACCAGAGCAATCTTAGACATGTTTACTTAGAAGGAAGTTGCACTGAATTCAGGGGTCTTACTCCCATGTACATCTACACAGAACTGCAGCCCGGGTGTAAGCCCCACTGATCTTTGGGGTCGCTCCTCCTGTATAGTTGTGTAACTGTTCACACAGGACCAGATCTAACAGTGTTAATACATGCCAGCATATTGAAATTCTGACCATTGCCTTATTAAGGACTGCATGTGTATGAAACATATTGAAATGAACAGAATAAAGTACCAGTTTGTGATACCTTCTAATTGATTTTTTGAAATGTCCTTTTCGACAGTAATATCTTTACTATTCCTTTAAGGAGAAAACAAGCATGCTCATTTTCACCTGGCAAGCATTCAAGAACATACAGGAAAGTAATGTTCTCTTACCATAATAGCAGATCAGCGCTGGGGGGCACCATAATGAGTTAGAGCCCTCGGGCTGCAGGCCAGTAAATGCAGTGAGAATCAGTTGTTCATTGTGTGTGTGTGTGTGTGGGGGGGGGGTGCTAGGGGGGCTTTTAACCTACTATTTCTGAAATCATCAAATCATCCGTTCCAGACAAATCTTAAAGAGGAAGTCCTAATATTACAAAGTACTTAATTTACTGCACTGCTCAGAGAAAGCAGCAAATGATGCTTGGGAGGAGCATGTGCAGAATGAAACCATTACATAGGAATGTAACATTACAGGCTTGCCTGACAAATCCACTGTCCTGTTAGTTTTCATAGCTATAGTTTCCATGTGCATTTCACAAACAATTGGGATTAACTGTGGGAAACGTTCATGCAGGCCAGGCATATAAAATAACTCATTGATAACCCCAAGGGGCAAAATCTTACACACTGGGAGTCCAGGACAGAAGTTATGGCTGAGGGAAACAAGCTGTGGCAGACCAGACTGGAAGAAGCCCGGCTTTTTTAGAGCCATAGACCAACCTCCCTCAACCCTCCAGATTGCTGGACTGCAATTCCCACCATTCCCAGCCTGCATTCCCTAGGAGCAGAAGTGCTAACTCCCACAGGCTCAGGTGACTATGGTGCAAGCCTAGAAAACAGGTGCAGGCTGGTATGGGGCGGCTGACTCACCAATGTAGAAGTTGGTGGCGGTGCGCATCTGGCGGTGCTTGCTGATGACATAGATGACCAGAGAGTTCCCCACCAGACCAAGCAGCATGATGAGGGCGTAAAAGACAGGCACGAGCCATGCGTCCGTCAGAAACGGGGGCGAAGTCTCCTCCTGCGCACTGTTGTTCATGATCCAACGCTGCGTTCCGACCGGGAGGGCCCCCGAGCTGGGCTCGGCGCTGCCTGAATTGCTCAGCCAGGGCCTGGTGGGCTCTGGGATCCAGCTGGGCTGGGCCCCTGAAGGCAGAGGCGCAGCGTCCATTCTGGGGTGCAAGGGGCAGCAGCAGTCCCTGGTCCAGGCAGCCTGCCCCCACGCGACGTGGCAGGGAAGGTCTTACAGGTGTCACTGCTCCACAACAGAAGAGAGAGAGTGGCCGGGAGCTGCAGCTGCAGTAGCAGTAGCTGCCGCTGCCACCAGAAATGAGCCTGGAAAGGTCACACTGTCTTCTGAGCCAGGGCAGGGCAGGTCTGGTCCAGCTCTGGCCGAAATGGAGCTCGCTGCCAAATGTCGGGATACAGCCTGCCTCCACTGCAGGTCTCCTGAGCCAGCTCAGGGAGGGCAGAGCAGACTGTTGAGCTGCTCTTGACAGTGTCTGGCACCTTTATGCTTAGTGGTGCCGTGGCTGTCAGAGGTAGGTTTTGTATCCTGACTGGATAAGCACATCTTTTGTGCCAGTTGCCTCTCTCTGAGTCAATCCCCTCTTTCTCCGCTGGAATCTTTTGTCGTGCATGTTGTTCAGCCCTAGCAGAGTTCCCTTCACTTACTCCCCAGTGGGCAGACAACTTTCTCCCCTTCTCCCCTTTCTGTCACACACACACACACACAGAGTGATGGGCTCCCACACCAGCTCCTTTTCTCTTCCTCCCTCCTCTTTTGGTACAGCATCCCAGAACTCAACCTGGCTAAGGCTGGGCTCTCTGCACACAGACAGACGCTACTAGTAGAAGGCAAGCTGAAGTTAATGAAGAGGGTGGAAGAGGCAGCTCTGATTGGCTCCAAAGGAGGCTGCTGCAGCTGCCTGCATCTGTGCACGGGGGAGGCTGGATGATGCCAAGCCCAGGACAAAGGGAACAGCAGGCAGTTTAGCGCAGCCAAGGGTGAGCAGAGAGCAGACCGCCACATGTTTTGAACTTCAAATCCCACTGTTCCTTACCATCAGTGTTACTGGCAGGGGCTTCTGGGACTTGAAGTCCAGGGATCTACTGTCTTCCCACCCCTGATCTAGAGCATCTTTGCAGTGTGCATGTGTTTGGCTGAAGACTCCGACCCCTAAGTACAGGCCCTGCTGCACCCCTCCTGCTGTCGTGAGCTAGGCGTTCCCTCCCCAGCAAGGCAGACTCTCCAGCACCTCTTGTAAGCAGCTTTATTCCACAAAGAAGCCTCTAAGCATACACAGGTCTCTGAGCATACTCAAAGCAAAATGTTGATGCCTCTTTGCCCCCTCCTTTACCCAAAGCTTTGCTTATGAACCCTTCTGGGCCTGTTTTGGGAAGGAGGGGCACCGTGAAGCTGGGCACACCTGCATTCTTCCCTTCAAGCCCCCAGCTGGGCCACCTTGCAGCTGTGGTGATGGATTTTTGGGTCCACCTCCTGCCAAGAGACTCCACATCTCCACATCCTCTCCTTCAGGATGTTGTCATTGTTCTTCATCATTTCTTCGTCATTTCAATGCATGAGCCCCCTGGCTGCCCTTGAACTACTATCATCTTGAGCAGACACAGATGGGTACTGAGAAGCTGTGGCTGCAGGTGGAGGCCCAGCTGTGACAACAACAATTCCGTTATCAGAGTTCGAGCTCTCAGCCCTGCCTAGGTCAGCCAGATCCCCATCATCCACAGACTCGGAGCTGTCAGTTTCGCCAAAATGGTCAGCTTCCCGTGCACACTTGGGAGTCTTGCCAGAGAGTGTGCATGACACCTGCAAAGTAGAATCACACAGCGAGAGAGGGAGCTGGGAGAAACATAGCAGATTGCAGATGTGAGACTAGCTGACAAGATTGTCCCTGGTTTTCTTATTTTTTGTGGCGGGGGGAAAGGACATCATGGTTAATTTCTGAATTTGCTACTACCTTCTTCAATTATCTTGGGTATATCTGACCCTTTCCTCTCCCAGTTCTTTCCACCAGGCTAGATAGGAATTGTCAACCTGTCTCTTTCAATAGAGCTGGACTGAAGCCGCAAAAAAGGATTAGCAATGAAATCCTTGTCTGAGTTTTACTTTTCTCCCCCTGCACATTTGACTTCCTTAAATAAGAATTTAACTTTGCAAACTTTCAGAAACTTTCTATTTGGATTAAGCATTGCCACCATAATTAAATAAAAACTGAGCGAAACCTTAATTTTAAAATACAAAGTTAATGCCTACCTAAAAACTAAGGAAAACACATTTAAATAAAAATAGATTTTTTAAAAAAACATTGTGATATTGCCCCAACCCTCCTACCTTGTGTTCATAAAACGAGAGTGTAGCCCTAAATGCCAAAAATTCTGAGCATGCAACTGATGTTTAACCATCATACTTAAGGAAGGCACCTGGAGAGCCTCCATGGGACAAGAGCAGGCCAGGTTGCCCCCCACCTTACCTTAAATAGGTGGCCAGTCATGGACGTAAGACAGGATGCCACACTTGGGGTGGCAGTGCATAGCTTGACAAACATGTTGGCCTCCTGCGAAATGGTGACCTAATATGTGCAAATGCTGTATCAGAGACCGTAGGAAAGGAATCAGGAATACAGCTGTCCATGTCATCATGCCATTGTACAAATCACACCTGGAATACTTTTGTGTACGATTGTGCTCACTTCATCTCAAAAAGCAGATTGTGGAGCTGGAACAAGGCAATCAAAAGGATCCAGGGAATGAAGCAAAGCCTCTGTGGGGGAAGCCTACAATATTTCGGGGCTTTTAAGCTGAGAAAAGGTTAAGTAAGCAAGGACAAGACAGAATATGTGTGTTATCACATGGTGTTTATATCCCATCTTTCTTAGTGTAGTGTGGAACTCAAGACACCTTACATAGATCCTCACAACTCCATCAGCTTAAATGGTTCATGTCCCATCCCTGCAAGTGGATCTGTTTTGTCAAATATTTTCTTTCACAGATCACTTTGGGTCATCTGCTTTCAAGCCTCTTATCCATGAGAACATTACTCTCTTTGGTGGTATCTTTCTATCATTTTATGAGTAAGGAATTATTTTTATAAGCACCTGTTAATCATTCCCAGGAAGGAGCAATTTCAGTTCTGAAGGATCTGAGTGGCTGAACTTCTTGATCTAAAAATATCCAAGTGTTTCTTTATTTACTTTTCATCACAAACCAATTTTGCAAGGAACCAAGTGCCTCAGCTCCTTTGAATCTAGTTGATCTCCTTCATTTGCATGCTCTTCATCCCTCTAATCTATTGCAAAGAGCATCCATAAGTCTTTTAGCAGCAACACTATGGTGACATAAGGACCTTAACATAAAGCATGGGTCCTCAGACTACGGCCCACGGGATGGATCCGGCCTGCCACGGCCATTTATCTGGCCTACCTCAGAGGTTTTCAACACACTGCACACGCACCTGCCACTGCCTGCCTCTCCCCCTGCATGGGGAGGCGGTGGCTGGCTCACGAGGAGATCGTTTTGGACTCGCTAGGAGAAAGCGATCTCCAAGCGAGCGAGCCGCTGCATCACACGCACGCCCCCACCTGCCTCCCCTCGCCACACCCACGTGCCCCGCCCCCCCACTGCAGTGCGCACATGCGCCCTGCCCCCACTCCTGCGCCGGCCCGCGCACCCCGCCGGCACCACCTTTCCGGCCCACGCTCAGCACTGGCAGCTTTCCACTGGCCCCCTGGTTAAACAGTTTGAGGACCCCGGTCTAAGTCATGGGTCCTCAAACTACGGCCCGCAGGACAGGTCCGGCCTGCCATGGCCATCAACCCGGCCCGCGCCGCTGTTTGCCGCCTGCACATGTGCTTGCTGCGCAGGCGGGGAGGTGGTGCCTCACTTGCCCAGAGATGGTTTTGGACGCGCTGGGAGATCTCTGAGTGAGCAGACCACCGCTGCCATGCACGCCCAATGCCGTCTCGCGCGCGCCCGACGGCACCTCACTGGCCCGCGCCCCCAGGCACCCCGCCTCACCGGCCCACGACGGTCACCACAGCCTTTCAACTGGCCCCCTATTCAAAAAGTTTGAGGACCCCTGACATAGAGAGAAGGGCTGTGGGTACACAGGGGCCCGGTGAGAAAGTGCCGTATTGATAATGCCGTATGAGGGCAGATAAGAGAGTGTTTCTGTGGTGAATGGAAGGGGGTGAGAAGAGAACTACACAGAAGGGAGGGGAAATACACGTCTCCTCTTCCTCCTCTCACTTCCTCCGTCACCCTCTCTCCCGTCCCTCTTTCTCTCTCTCCAGCACTTGTTTATCATGGCATGCTTGCCTTCACTCTCAACCCTATCCAATTCATTCAATGGAAGTGGCAGCAAATGCCGTGTTGTGCTTGGAGTGTTGGCCTGGGACTCAGAAGAACTGGGTTCTAGTCTGCACTTGGCGGCGAAGCTCACCGGGTGATTTTGGGCCAGTCACAGACTCTCAGCCCAACTAGATCATCGCACTGTTGTTGTGAGGATGTTTCTTCAAGGAAAAAACATATGCCATAACAGAATTAATAAATGCAAAGAAAAGAAACACTGTGCAAATAATGCATAAGGATTTCTTCAGATGCTCCTAGTGCTTAGCATCTGATAAACATTATGGCCAGGATTGGATTGTTTTCATATGTCAAGCACAATTTTAGGAGCCCACTTGTCGTGCCAGTGTCCTTCACCAAGTAAGCTTTATCTTTCATGCAAGGAACTTTGATGCATATGTGGTCCATCCCCGTTTAGCCTCAGAATGATCCTTCAAATTGGGCTCAGCTGAGCAATGGTGATTAGATCAAGGCCATCCAGTGGGTTTTGTGTCAGAGGAATTGAACTGGGCTCTCCCTGGCAGGGCCAGCTCAAGGCATTTTGCAGCAAGGGCAAGATGGCGTGTGCCCTCAAGCTGCATATTGCTTTAACACTGACGAAAGGCAGCATCCTGCATGACACCTGAGGGCAACAGGCTAGGTTCGGATGTGCAAACAGCTTGCATGGCAGGCTCGACTCTTTCTTCCAGCATCTTGCCACTCCGATGGTGGCAGTCTCGGCATCTGCTGCCTGAGGCGACGGCCTCTCTCTGCCTCCTGGTAGAGCTGGCTGGTGTCCAACAGCCCTAGGAATGTAAGCGGAGTCCTGCTGGGCCCAGCTGGGGGCATTCCGTTCTCACACTAGCCAGTCACGTGCCCCTGGGAGGTTCACCAGCACGACAGGAACATATTCGTGCTCAGCATCGATAATCTTATTCTCTATGGACTAGACCACATGGGACCTCCAGGGTCTTGGTGATTGTTCGGTCTCTGGTTTTATCTCATATCGGCCTTCTTGATCCGGGCCACTGAAAATGAACACCCACTGTTCACACACATGTGCTTTATATGCATCTGCTGCACATGTGGGTTCAACTTCTTTCACCATTGGTGTTGCTTCGAATTTTGGTGTATGGCACTAGCATCCCACTAGCTTTGAGGGCTTGGCCTCTTGTAAGCACTCCTGTGAGGGAAGACCTGCGCTAAATGCTTTTCAAAGGAACTGAGCACCAACTGAGCTCAGAAGCCACTGGGGAAACCCGTGAGCTCTACAGTGAATCGTTCAGCGAGCTAATCTGAATGCGCCTCTTTCTTTTTATCAAAGGCAATTAATTTTCAATCTGCTTGTCTTTTGCAATAATATGACATTGTGGCAGTCACTGGCGAGCCTTTTGGAGACTCAGTGCCCAAACTCCAACCCAAAACCCACTTATCTATCGCAAAGTGCCAACAGTACAATGAAACCTGAAACCTGTGGTTTTAGTTTAGAAAAAACAACTCACAGCCAGTCCAAGCAAATATATATATATATATCTCCATCCATCCATCCATCCATCCATTCATCCTTGGTAGCACACTGACCGGCCATGTGAAAGCTCGGATGAGTCGCAGCTAATGAGTTGTGGCATGTGATGTCATTGCCTGGCGCCGCTACTCCTTTCCGAGTGTGCACATGGCCCCTATGTGTGCTGTTATCTGATGCTTGGCTGCTGGGGCGATGCTGGGGTGACTTGGCTCGCACGGCAACAGAGAGGGTTCTGCATGCCCACTGTGGCACGTGTGACATAGGTTTGCCAGCACTGGCCTAACCCTACCCTGGTGCACTCCCCTACCCCTAATATAGGCTTAAAGTTCCATTGAAAATAATGCAATTTTGAAAATGCCTTCCTTGAGTAGCTTTTTCTGCACAGCTCATCATTTCTGCCCATTCTATACACATCCAACCATCAAAATCATACCAGGACACTGTAACCCTGCCCTGGTGCACTCCCCTAACCCTAATATAGGGGTAAAATTCCATTGAAAATAGGAAGATTTTGAAAAAACCTTCCTTGAGTTGCTTTTTCTGCACAGCTCAAGATTTCTGCCCATTCTAAGCATATTCCAACCATCAAAATCACGCCGGGACACCTCATTTTCTAATCCTAACCCAGTGATGGTGAACCTTTTAGAGACGGAGTGCTGAAACTGCAATGCAAACCCACTTATTTATTGCAATGTGCCAACACTGCAATAAAACCTGAAGACAGCCATTCCAAGCAAACGTTTATATAGCCTTGGCAGGGCACTGACCAGCTATGCAAAAGCTTGGAAGAGTTGCAGCTAATGTGTTGCTACTTGTGACATCATCATCTGGCACCACTACTCCTTTCTGAGCGTGTGCATGGCCCCTATGTGTGCTGTTGAGCAATGCTCGGTTGCTGGGGCGATGCAGGGGTGACTGGGCTTGCGTGCCGACAGAGGGCTCTGAGCACCCACTGTGGCACGTGTCCCACAGGTTCGCCACCACTGCCCTCGGAGATGAAAAGAAAGAAAGGTGGGAGTCAATGGTGCACATGTTTGAAAAACTTCTACAGTTAGTTTACAGGGCATTGATTCAAGTTCAAGATTCATTTGTATGGTGCATGACAATTTGCATTTACAGAACACAAGAGGACAAGTCTTGCAATCCATAATTGCATTCAAAGATACTGAGTTCAGGTTTCAGACCAAAGGCCAAATTCAGTTTTGGAAAAGCTCTCAGAAGCTGCCTTCCAGTGGAGGGAGGGGCCCAAGGCAAAGGGACAGGCCAAGTACAAAAGGTCAAGGCTAAAATAACAAAATACTGGCATATTTTAGATTGGCTGTCCAAGGAATGTGGGTGGCCCGATTTGGCACCCCAGCACTCAGGTTTTACCCCCATGCACTGGGAAATATTTCGTGATAATCCAATTACTTTGGCAAACTGACTCAGAAAGCACTGGAGTGTCCTTCAATAGAATTGTTAAGAAGAGGCTGGATGGCCATCTCTCAGGTGTGATAGATTTCCTGCTTTGACAAAAATTTAGACTAGATTATCTTGAAAATCCCTTTCAGCTCTATAGTTAGATGCTAAATTCTACAAGCAAGTACCCATTCAACCAATATTAATCATAATGTACTGATCATATGGGAGTGCAAACTGGCCCTATCTCTGAGACAGCCGTGTTTTTTCTAAAGCCTCATGGAATATTATTATTATTATTATTATTATTATTATTATTATTATTTTGGTGGGGGGATTAATAGATTGCATCTTGAAATAAAGTCAGTAGGATCGCAGGCTCTCTCTCCCAAAGACAACAGCAGACATCTGACTCAGAACTAATCAGCAATAAACACATTACCAAGCTGGCAAATTGGATGATTAGAAAATCAGCAATCTAACACAAGGCGGGTTGGCAAGCACATCAGCGGTCATGACTGGCCCTCCAGAGAGAGTTGACTAGGCTCCTCTAGCACGCTAAAAATAATTTACAGGCAGCCTTTGAATCCACCAGCAGCACTTTCTTTGATTAAACTGGCAGGAGTGGCTGAAAGCATGTTTGACACACAACATTAAAGCTAAGATACCATTTTAATAAATAGGTTGCCAGCTTAGATACCTTGGACTATACGAAGTTTTTTCCCCCCAAGAACTAAGAGCACAGAATCCTGCCCTCTACAAATCCTCTTGTATTCCTGAGGAAGGAAGGAAATACAGGAAGAGGCAATGTGATGCCCACAGGACACAGTGTCACTCTGGACACTTTTTGTGGTGCTCCAGAGGTGCCCCACTTTTCCAACTTTCCTAAATTTATGTTGGTGCTGAAAACTGCTTGTTCAAATGAGCCATTTAGTGTGGGGCTCAGAGCCCACTTCTGCTTTGTACTCAGCCTTTCGGGCAGGTTACTTGTGTTTTGCCCTCTCCCGTGGGAGCCATGATGCCAAGGACAGTTTTCCAAATTGCCCACAAGCCCCAAAAGCTGGTCTGACTTTGCTCTAGAAAGCTAAGGTGAGACCTCTGGGGACAAGAGTCCTTCAGGTGAAAAGAGGGCAGTAGGCAGTGTATGTGGGAAGATGATTTTCTCTGCCAAAAATACCGGAGGGAAGAAGGTTAAAAAGCGTTCCTTCCCCATCTGCATACGTCTGCAAGGCAGAGTGAATCCTCCATAACTATCTGTCCATGTATACATGTATCATGGGAGGAAATAACACACGGCTGAGGTTACATGTTGTTTGGTCCCCACTGTTCAGAACTATGTGTTTCAGAAAGAAAGAGGCTTCTGGAGGATGCAGAGCAACAGTTTGGCTTTTAAAAAGAAAAATATCTTCTTAGGCATCCCCATATTCATGGCTTAAGCCAATCATCCTCTGTGCACATGGTGCCAAACTGGCTGCCACAGAATCCTTCAAGCAGGATGGGAACAAGACTTCCACCTGCCCAAGCTCCTCAGCAACTGGTGTATGCAAGCGTGCCATCCCCAGTGAAGGAGGCAGCCCATAGCCAGCAAGACTAGTAGCCATCGACAGTCTCCTCCTTGAATTTGTCCAGTCCCCCTTTAAAGCCATCCAAATTGCTGGCCATCACCACATCCTTTGGCAGTCTGAAAACTGATATTACTGCATAAAACAGTAAAATCATATACTTATAGTAACCATTCAGCAGTATTTTCCCCTCTTGGGTTGCAAATATGGGCAGGACATGGAAGGATCTGAGGACCCATTAAAATGAATTATTCCTTTGCAATGCTTGGGCCATGCTTGACTCACCCTGATTATGCCTGCTATGAAATATACCAAGACTCTTTAGCCTGTCCTTCATCACACATTGGCCTGCTTTAATCCAAACAAAATCCCAGCCCTTGAATGGGCAGGTATAGAAATGAATGAATACTGCATTACTGATGATCCCAGGGATTGGTGGGCATCCTGCAACAACACAGGAGGGCTGCCTGAATGCCCTTCCCTGCCTAGTGACCCCAGTGTGGTTGCCCCCAGAGAATCCCAGCATTGGCCTTGCTTCGGCCAAAGCAAGACAGGACTCGGGCACCTCAGAAATGTTTCCTGGATGTGCAGCAGAGAGTAGTGGAAGCATGAGGTATTTTGACAGCATCACTCCATGCTCGTAGCATTCATCAGTGAGAGGGCACTAGCAAATTCCTATGTCCTACAAGAAGTTGGGAGGATGTAATTTATCTTTCAGGCAGCCAAGAAACACAATTACCAAATCTTTCGTACTATGAAGGATGATAGGCACATGTCCCTGCTCACAGTTGACGTAGCTGTGCAGCAGCTGGTGAATGGAACAGATGGGTCGTGTGCTTGAGAGATAATGAATCTCTTGGGATCATTTTGTCCATATAAAAGACTTATCTAGCATCCCTGTCACCCAATGGGCAAGGCAGAGCCTTATTCAGAAGGTGGAAGCATCTCTATTTTTGTTTGTTTATTTATTGTTTAATTCATTTTAATACCGTCCAATAGCTGAGGCTTTCTGGGTGGATAGTAAAAGTTAAAATTGAATAAAAGTTCAACACACACACACACACACACACACACTTATAAAGTGTGTTTCTTGGGGTTGACTCCTCAGTCATCCTGGGGAAAAAGGAGTGAGACATGGAAGAGAAACCAATTGGCCAGAACTAAAGCATGGATGGATGGATGGATGGATGGATGGATGGATGGATGGATGGATGGATGGGGAGCTACTGATAGGGACATGCTGATGCTGGAAAATCTGTCTGATTTCAGCTTGGCAGACATCGTGCCTGAAGGGCTAGGAGTGTGGTGTGTACTACAGAGTTCCATCTCTAAGATGGGCAGTGCTTTGTGCATTTTTGAATGTTAAAGAAATTTGTGCAAGTTGCATGAGAACCATATGCTTCTTGGGTGCTGATTTGCAAGAATGGCTGAATTCTAGACAAATTTCTTTAGTGCATGTATGTTAAATGCACAAATCACAGACTATCTTGGGGTGGGGGGGTAAAAAGCCCTCCATAGGGAACCATAGCCACTCCTTCTCCCCACCCTTCTGCTCTTCCATGATTTTTGCATGGAGGAAGAGGAGTTGTGAATTACAGTGGTACCTCAGCTCACGAACACCTCAGTTCATGACCAAATCGGGTCATGAACAAAAATTTCATAAACATTTTGACTCTGGTTGTCAACTCTGCAATGGGTGGCAACTGTGATCGCGACCATCTCCCCACCCCCAGCAAGTGGGGAGATGGCTGTGATCGTGCTGGGGGCGGTGGGGAGATGGTTGAGATCGCACCCGTCTTTCCTGCACGAGCGCAACCGCGATCTTGGCCATCTTCCCCCCAGCACGATTGCACCCGTCTCCCCCCGCCGAGCACACCCCCCATTTGCGCCTGCCTCTCTCCCCCACCAGCACGCTGGCATTTGTACCCGTCTCTCCCCCAACCCAGCATGCCAGGATAATGGGCTCGTGCAGGGATGACGGGTGCGATTGTGGTCGTGCTGTGGGGGGTGGGGATGACTGCACTCGTGCTCAGGGTGGTGGGGAGATGGCCACGAACTTTGTTGTTCTTTGTCACTTTGCTTCAAATTTTTCTGATTAAAAAAATAGCTACAGAACGGATTAACCATATTTACACTGAACCTTATGGGGAAATTTAACTTGGCCCACGACCAATTTGGGTCACGACCAGAGTCCTGGAATGGATTAAGTTTGTGAGCCAAGGTACCACTGTACCTTTCTGAAAGCTCTTCCATTCCAGGAGCAGCAGCAGCAGGAAACGTAAAGGGACATTTTTCTTACATATGCCACCCTTCCTCTTCCTCCTCATACAATTTCATTTGTGTGTGACACAAGATCATGTTTTCAACATAGTGGAGCTGCACTGCATTCATTTGCATGTGTCCCAACCGTATTACACGTGTTTTTCATAAATACTGTGACAACACTCCCTGGAAGAGGATCTACTGTAGATTTGCCAAGGCAGGCCTTGTCCACATGACCAAGAAGGGAAGACAAGTGAGTCTTGCCTTCTCATGGAAGCAGAACAGCTTCAGTTTTGTCATTGTTGCTTCCTGCCACTCTAGAGAGCTATCAGGAAAAGACTCAAGCAGCAGACAGGTGTGAGCAAGAGAGATACCTTTTTATTGAGCATAGAAACTGGAGCCAACAAGCTACCAACAGTTATCAAAAATCACTTTGCAGCACCGGGCATAAGTCCAGTCCATTCTTTCACACTGGCAGTGGCAGGCACTATTGCCACGGATATCCCAGGAACCGCAGCCCATTCCACAAGCACATGAAGTGACCTCGTAACCTGAGGGGTGGAAAAGAGGGTCAGGCAAATGAGCCCTTCAGCAGTCCCTGTGTGGATGCCACACACGTCTGGCACCACTGGCCACTGAGGTATATGTGTTCAGACCTGTGCCGATGATCAAGCTAAGCGAGCCTGCCACGTTCCTTCAGAAGCACAGCACAGCTTGCATTTTCCACCCCCAAAGTACCTCTTCTTCTCCCAGGATGGCAAAAAGTCTTACCTGGAGGACAGGAGGCGTCAGAACCAGCAGCTGATACACCGGTGCATGCCAGCTTGGCCTTGGACACTACGCCGGTCACTGAGAGAGAAGGGGTTACTTAAGCCACCCATGCTTAAGCAGACATTTTGTTCTTGCTGCTGCTGTGATGAACTGGCTCACTCAGAGTGAACAGTACAGACTCCACCTTGAGGCAAGGCTGGATATGCTAACCTGCACCATCCATGAGGCAGTGGGATAGGTAATGCACAAATGACTCGACTGAGCAATTCAGTTTCCAAGGACTCCCAAATACTCCGCAAAGGAAGGAGGCAAGTGAGGCAAAGCATAAGTCTCAGAGCACATAGAGCAATACCTTCCCTGTGACACATGGTGAGACTCACAACATACTCTTATTCTTGCAACCTAACTTCCTTGACACAGGAAGTTAGTCATTCATACAACTGTTTGTGTCAAATATCGAATTTTGGCTAAGAAATGGCTATAGCAGCAAGAGTAGGTCTTTTGTTTCCAAAGAGAATGGATATTCCCAGTGAAAGGAGCAATTTTTGTAAGTTTTAAGCAGGTTGTGACATAATACCTTTCATGTAAATAAAATGCAAATATAGGAGGCCATAGCTGTGCTTAATCGGGGTCCAGCCATGACTGATGGGCCACCTACAGGTTGTCTCAGTACAAGACTCTGCCTAGATCCTATGGAGCTCATTCCAGGGCACAGCTCAGTGGCTCTCTGAATGCTTTCTATTTTCCCATGAGAAAGCAGGTATTTGGAAAGGGCAAGCCAGGCTCTGAAGCACTGGAACAGGCCTCTCTGTTCTAAATGCATGGACACTGAAATGTCTTTCATTACATGCCTGAGCAAGCTTGGTACCATGAGAATATTAGGGCTTTAATTCTAGGGCTCACAGTCATTTGACTTTGCAGCAGAAGTATTAAACCTCTTGCGTCCCAAGGACTAAACTGAATTTCTGAGAAGTGCTCAGAGCTCACATTCTAGTGGTACATGAAGCCAAAGGGAAAGGGCAGTGGCGAAAATAACACCCTATTTTAGCTTGCCAATAACTAAGCTGTAGGATGGACATTTCAGCCCTTTACAATGGAAATCAAACAGTGCAAAACTAGGGAACCAATAATCAGCAGTTGAAGGAAGGGGAGGGAACATAACAGTCTGAGGAACCATATGCGGAAGATGCAGGGCTCAAGGATGCTGCATTTTGCTCATAGGCTGGATGCTCAACACCCCCTGAACATGTTGATTCAAGCTAGCAATCTGGGTGACAATTCTAGGTTCTCAGGTCTTCCAAGCACTGTGAGATTCCGTTAGAAATCGGCATTTTAGAAGACAGAGAGGCTCAAGCAGCATATGGGTTCCCATGTCCCAGATTCACAATACATGTGGAGCCAGCTGATCCCTTTATCTTCTGGTCGACCTGTGTTATCAATGGCGAAAGACTGAGCGCTTGCATATGTGTAGGAAACAACACAGCGAACAGCAGGAATGCTGTGACTTTTATCATCTTAGCATTGCAGAATTTCCTGAAGAAGAACAATTACAGGCACTAGATAAATTGTCCAGTTAGGGGTGACAGAATTTGGAAGACAAGAAAGAACTCATGGTAAACATACAGACGGTATGGGAACATTAACTTTGTCAGGACCAACTAAAGGCAGGAAAAAAATAACCTGTCTTTCAAATCTTGCATAGTTTTCCCCTCAGGCTCAGTGTACTAAACAAAGGAAGATCAGAAGGTGTCATGCTGCCGCTGGAAGAAACCTCCTCTAGGAAGGAATCGGAGCTCTCAGAAATAAACGATGGAAGGAGTTGGGAAGCCTCTGTCCTCCTCTTGCCCTGCAAACCATTTAGAGGGCTCAGTTTGGGCTATTTAAATTATTCCCCTCCTCGTGAAGAAGAGAAGCTGAGGCACCACCAGGATCCTTTGAAGGATGGCAGGGACTTGCTCCCGCCCCCCCCCCCCACCTGCCTGCTCCAAAGACAGCCTTTCCAATTTCCAAGGTTCCTGCCGGGACTCTGCCTTTTCCTATGTTGGCCAGACATAGCCTATTGCCTATAGGATTGTACCCAAAAGCATTTAAAAATACTTTTTAAAAAACCCCATCTGATAAAAAGTAACCACATATAAAATTAGCAAACGCAGTGGCAACAATGGACATTTTGCCTGTTACAGCTATTAGCAGCTGTACAAATAGTGTGGGCAATCCTCGACACATTTACTCTCATAAAGATAGCACTGTAATGTATAAACATTTTCCCCAGCATACTGCAGAAAGGGCCCATATCAGTCTATTGCAGCAAACCAATAATGAGTCTTGTGACACATCAATGTCAAACACATTTCCTGTTTAAATATGAAGCAAGGCTTCGGATGTCATAAGCCAGCCTGCCCCAACTGGGTGCATTCCAGAAGTTGGGGCAAGCAAGGAGATCTTCCTATTAAGACCCTTCGTAAAAGATAGCCTCCTCCCTCATGTCCGTGAGAGCACCTTCACCTGGCTGCTTCCACCAAGTAAGAGCCACCAAATGACTCCTGAGGAAACAGCCTTCTCACAGATGGGATGCCTTCTCAGCCAGGGATGCCAGGTGCATCCAAAATAATAAGACTTTTTTTAAAGAAATCCTCCTGTGCATTTTAGACCTGTGTACTTTACTGCACTGTGTTTTAGCTGTTTTGTACTTCTAGTGATGAAGTTGTATCCTTAGTATCCTGTTTTACTTGCTGCCACCGAAACATGTATGTTGCTTTTGTACATATCAGCACAGATGCTGTGAATAAAATGACTGCACAAAGTTCATATTACTTGAGATCAATTTGACAATTTTACTAGCCATATCCAATCTGAATCTGTAGTAAAGTCAAAAGAAACCATTAATTAATTCAGTGTTTTCTCAAAACATCACCTTTACTGCAACTTGAATTGGCAATTCATCAGTGTAGTCCACTAAACAGCAAGTTGCTAATCCAAACTTTCATGAAGAAGAATCAGTGTTTATATAAAACAAGAATTTATGAACAAGAATTAATTTTTGACCAATTTACATTGACAGTTTTACAAAGTGATCTTATAGATAGATACTTGGGTGTAAATTGTGCTCATGGGGCTTATACCTAGGTATGTGCATATAGGACCTGCAGGCATACTTGGGATATGTACCCAAGGACACAAAATTCTGCCTCCCATTGCTTCTCCCCCTCCCCCCATTGCCTTGTCAAAAAGAAGCACTCACCTTCAAGAGGAAGAAATAACTTTCAAGTCATTTCCCTCAGAGAGCAAACTGCCCACCTTTAAATACCACAAATACTGCAACAAAGTCAAGTGCTTTTGCTCCTCCCTCTTTGCATGTTCACCTTCCTGCCCACAAAAAGGAACACACCTTGCCACACATCCTCGTCAAATGTTCTCACTGTCCTAGTTTGCTTGAAGTACATGTTATACAAGTTGACGAGGGCACATTCATTGTCCAAAGTTCCATGAGTGTGATGAGTTTGTAGCACTATTTTGTAATCTAATCCTATTGATTACAAGAGTCCGGGGATTTCCCAGGGAGCTACCAGTTTTGTGTGACCACCGAAAAATGAGACCTTTTTCCTCCATCCCAGGTGGTGAACACTGATGCAAAACACCAAAAGCGGTGCAAACAGCTTCCATCTGAAGATGACATTTAACCTTAGAAGAAGACTGAGAAATCTCACGGGTATTCTGCACCAGTGCAGAGGCTGTATGAATGTAGGTGAAGGGCATATGATGAAGGCAGCCTTTTCTGCTGCTGCTCCTCATCTCTGGAACTCCCTCCCTAGGGAAATTCACCTGGGACCATACCTATTTTCCTTTCAGGGCCAGGCAAAGGCTTATCTTTTTAGGAATTTTTAAAAATGTTTAGCCTGTATGCTGTGGCTCTTTTTAACTAACTAATTCATTACGTTTTAATTGGTTTTTAATCTGCTTTTACTCTGTTAGTATGTTTCGCACTGTAAGCTGCCTAGGAAGGCCTCGGCAATTACTGTATTTTTCGCTCTATAAGACGCACTTTTTCCCCCCTCAAAAGTAAGGGGAAATGTCTGTGCATCTTATAGAGCGAATGTGTGTGTGCCCGACGCCCGGGACGTTGCCGGCCGCCTGCACCACGTGGCACCACCTGGCCGGCACAGGTGCGCCCTGTTCCGCCCCCCCCGGCACAGGTGAGAGCTGTGCCGCTCAGGGGAAGAGGTGTGGAGGAGAAGGAGCCGTGGGCTTTAACCCGCTGGCCGCACGGAGAGATGGACTGATCACCCCCACCGCCCAGGAACTGCTCACCCCCACCGCCTGGGAAGACCTGCCGCAGCCGCCAGTGCTGCGCCGCCCAGAAGACTACCGCCGGCATGCTGCCGGCCCCACGTGGCACCACCTGGCCGGCACGCACTCGGTGCACCCTGCTCCACCCCCCTCCTCCGGCGCAGGTGAGAGCTGTTAATCATAGGTCGGTGTGTGTTTTCAAATGGCAACCCATCTTTTAATGGAGCCCATGGGAAAGTGATGGGGAATGTGCCTGTGATTATCAGGAAGCATTCCATGGATCAGTTATCTGTTAGTTGATCAGACACATTTTTTTTTTTTAGGATCAGTGGATATTTGAACAGCATTACCTTCGTGTATGAAGTTTATTCTTCAAAGGCTACTTAGTCCGCTGTGTGTTTGATTTACCGTACAATATCTCATTTTTTGCCAGAAGTTTTTTTCTATTATTTACTAGTAGGGCAGCGTGGACATTACTGGCTTTTTTAGATTTGTTATTGAATTGTCTGCAGCAGCTCTTGTATAACTGGTGTAGATTGTGGATTCCTTCAATAATTCCACTACTGACTAAGAAAGTGATGTCAGTGATTGTGAGCAACAGAACTTCATAAATTCTGACTCTAATGATGATGAGTTCTATGGGTTCAACGAAAACAAGAAGAGTACTCGAACTTTAAAGTCTCTCTTTTGTTAATGACAGTGATGAAGGTTCTTAATGCCACTGTTGACTGCTATTCACTTTACAAGGTTGAAATACGGTATTACTATATTCTGTTATAGTTTATTACATAGTTTAGTAAACCATTTGATTCAGAATATTTTTTCTTGTTTTCCTCCTCTAAAAACTAGGTGCGTCTTATGGTCAGGTGCGTCGTATAGAGCGAAAAATATGCTATAGGCAGCCTGTAAATATATGTAAATAAATAAATAAATAAATAAACATAGAGCACAATGAATTGGCAATTTTCGAAAGGACTGCGAGGTACCCTGAAAATGCAAACAGGCTCCTATTTGTGCTTCCTGCCCACACCTGTTCTCATAGAATCTGCAGTGCTATGTCGAAAACAGGACCTTAGTGGAAGACTAGTCGTGTTGAAGATGTGGGAGATTTACCAAACTTTCTGACTAGTGTAAATGTGGAGACCCCGAAGGAGATAAAATCCCTCTTTATCAGTGGGCATGTCTTGCATATCAGCTCTGCTGCCTTGCAGATGTACCCACAAACAGGAGGTGCCACAGATACTTTTGGAAACCTTCATTCTGGTCATTGAGATGTATGCCCTTCTACAAATTCACAATCGCTCTTCAGCACGGACATGCATGTACACAAACATACCAATGTCAGAGATGGTCACTGGACATCTGGACATACAGATGGGATCGGCACAGGGTGGCCGCTTTCATGCCACCCTTAAGGAAGAAATGCATCACCAAAAAGAGGGCAAAAGACTGCCTGTTTGCATATGTTAATTTAAATGGTCTGGCATTTAGAGTTATGGAGAAATAATCACTATAATTTAAACAAAACTGTAATACATCTCACCATGCTGGGGACAACTGTGACCAGGCGACCTGGGCGTTGCCGACTGTTTGAGTGTTAACAGTTGATGGGCATCTTCAAGGCTCCTGCTCATTTGTCTTATGTCTCCCTCTCTTCAAACGCAATTTGAATTGGACAGACCTTCAGCAAGAGGATGCCTTCAAAAAGAAAATGGTCCTCTGACAGCCCTTCAAACAGAGGACTGTGCTCTGTGAATTTCTCCATATTTACACCTGTCAAGACATGAGCATGAACCCACACGTGGTCTGATGAGACCAGCACATGCTGCTGAATGGAGAAGGAATCTTCAGCCACTGCAAACAGCACATCTCTGGCTAAGAGGACAATCCCCACCCAAAAAGACCTGCTCTCAGACAAGGTTGAACTTAGAGGCCAATGCCACAGCAGCACTCCCAAGGAGGATTTCCAAAAGCACAGGCTGGTTTGCGGGGGGAAGGGACTGGGCAAGCACTGCACCAGCCGGGGACACATCAGCCGCCACCCAGTGTGATGCTCTGGGGAAGCTGGCTGAGTCTGATTCCAGAAGTTAGGCTCTGGACATAGAGAGGCCACTGGCATGGACAAACTGCTTGTGTTGTGGAGGAGGAGCGTGTTGGTGCAATAGTTCACAGAGCAGGTAAATTGGAGCACCTAGCATTTATGGGAGCAAGAAAAAGTGTGGGACTGAGGAGTGGGGTTTGGAGTCAGGTGGAAGGAGAGGTGTTCTAACAGGAAGGGGAGCCATGCTCTGGCTTTTCTGGCCTTCATGCATGGCAATCAGCAGGGGTCTCCTCCCTGAGGCTGAGGCTTCAAGCCTGCACACATGTCCATTTGTGCCCGCTTCTGGTGTCCTTTCCCTGTGAAAGCCTCCAAGTCAGGCGGTGAGAACATGTGCTGCTATTCAAAGAGCTTGTCCTGAATACAGAGGCAAAGGGGTCATAGGCAAGAAATACTGGAACTGCTGCACTCTGGAAAGTCTATCCTGCCAACTCATGAAGGCAGCACAGAAGTGGCTGAGCTGACAAAAAGCGAGTACAAACAGGAGATTCCAGCGACACCTCACACGTGTCCACGTGCAGAAAAGGGGAGGTAGCTATCTGGAGGCTGCGGTTTGTACTCAGAACCTCCAAGAGCCTATGCCTTTCCATGGCTAGAGGCTTTTCCTGCAGACTGGAACACGGGGCACTGAGACTCCTTGGTTGGGGGAAGAAGAAAGAAACTTTTTCCACTTTTAAAATGAATGGGGATGGCACAGTCTCTCTGGCCATGCCAGTAGCTTCACTAGGAAGGAGCAGAGTGGAGCAGCACTGGCCACCTGTTTTGCAGCTCATGAACTGGAGCAGCTCATCAAGTAAGCGTGAGATGCTGGGCTTGCTGTTCCCTCCAGGAGAGCACCCCCGCACCCCAGGAGTGGGCTCTTTCAAGCACAGAAGTCCTGTAGTAAGGCCACCCAATGGGTTCCAATCTGCTATGGTTGGACGCCTAGGAGATCACCTGCACCATGGGTTATCTTCCAGGCACTTCTCCTCCAGAGCAACTGTTCCTGTTTACCCAGAGGTAAAAGAAGGGAGGCAGCAGCTCTGGAAGAAAGATGACCTAGGAAATTTGGCACGCAGTTCAGCACAGGTCTCTGAACTCCTCCAGTTTGTACAATGCCCATCAGAGCCGGGTGTTGAGTAATGGACAGCACTGAGTGGGAGGGGATGCTGATGACAGGCGAGTGGACAGGAGATGGAGGGCGGAGGGAATGAGTTGAAGGGGTGCAGAGGCAAGCGGAACAGGTGAATGGTGGCGGCTGCACAGGAGACAGTGGTGGGGAGGGTCAGTGTAAGCAGGGCGGAGGCGGAAGGGCTTTCATTGGCACCATGCTCAAGGGTATGCACAAGTCTGGAGGCAGCACTGAGTGGAGGCAGGCACCAGATGATGACACCAAGCAATGGCAGCTAGAAAGCAGTGATTTGAGCCTCGTGCCTTTCCCTGGAGACAATAGACTCTGAGTGATCCCAGCAGCTGGGTAGCACCTTCCCCCAGTCAGAGAGGCACACGGGCTGCCCGAAACGGTGCGTTTTTATACAGTTCTGGGCAAGGGCTGAGACACCACAAGGCAACTGTTCTGCTCCCTCTGGCCAGAATGGGCTCCAGTTACGTGTGAGGATGTACCTGCAGGGAAAAAACAGAACACCCACTCCCCTTCCATAGTGGCTCCCAGTGGCGGCACGAGTTCTCCTGCCATGTGAGGCAGGCAAAGGGCGCCGTGGCATGCGCACAGCCCGCCGCCACTGCAGCAACACCCCGTCCCTGCAGCTGCAGCCCACTCCTCCCCAGCAGTCACAGAAACTGCAGCAGTAGCCACCAGAAAACACACTCACTCTGGGTAAAGTAAGGGAACGCCGGGAATCACGCTGGCTGGCAAGAGCAGACAGCGCAGCTCGTGAGAGAGTCGCCAGCCTGGGACACCTGACTCTGAGGCCAGACTAAGGGTCCTGCTGGGGGCCTCACTTACCTGTGTGCAGGTGTGGGCACCCCATTTGGGGTTGGGCCATGGGGATCGGAGGGGGTGATTCAACTCTCTCCCTTCCTTATTTATGCAGAATTCCTCACTCAACATGAGGGTGTTAAAATAGCCACCCATCCTCTGTGGGAAAGGGGTCATAAAAGAGAAAAAACATATGGCTTTGGAGACTTTTTGCTATTTTTTAACACCCTCATATCAGGTGAAGAATTCTGCAAAAACAGGGGGGACAGGTTAAATCATTTCCCTCCCATCTCCATGGTCCAAATCCAAACGGGAGGTGCATGTGCTTACACACAAGTAAGTAAGGCAGTTGGCACAGGAAGGAAGACTGAAAGATGGCGCTGCATTTCACACACTCCAGATCTATTACAAAGAGGTTGCACTACTTGGCACAACTGTGGGGTTTTTAGGACAGCTTGTACATTTATGCGATGGTCAGAAGGCAAAGGAACAGATCTGTAGCTGCAGACAGCAAACTGATTGCATGAAGATCTTTTGAAACTAGGGAGATGAGCACACGTTCCTGCACATGAAACTCAGATGTGCAGGTTGCAGCCGCTGATACACAGGCTGACCCGCCGGTTGATCCCATCCATAGATGCACTAATTCAGAAATATCTCATTACTCTGGGCTTCCTGAATATGGAAGCAAAGAGTGGAACTTAACGGAGGGAGTAGGAGCTCCCAAATCTGCAAGATTACTAGCCAGGTCACCTCAGAGGAGCCCAAAATTACACACTTGAGCTTGGTGGCCCATTATCTAAACAGAAGGATATGTGGGCATGAGATCCACCAGTTTGCTACTTCTGGAAGGCAGCAATGGGGTGAATGAGCTCTGGCATTCACCAAGACTCAGGGCCTGCTTGGCTCACCAAAGCTGCCTGCATTGACTGTCTGGCTTGTTCTAACCATTACTAGCCTGGCAGTTGTTCAAAATGGGCTGTGCAGTGTGTATTGTTGAAGTCACAATCTACCCAGCTGTCTCCAGGTGGCTTGGTGCTACTGCTCTTTTCTCTGGCCTGCAATGGCCTTTGTCAGAGCTTTCATCCCATCCTTCAAGGTAAAGCGTGTAGGTACATTCCATGGGCTCCAGGAACTGCCCTCTTTCTACCATTGGCAGCTTGCTGCTTGGAGACCCAAGGAAGTCTTTCTTCGGCCATCCCAGGTTTCCTCTGGTTCTTTCCTTGCCTTCTCCCATGCCGCCCTGATTTCCTCATTGGAATGAATGAGGAGCATTTCAAGCATCCCTCAGTGTGGCCTCGCCTCCTTTTCTTTGTCTTCAATGTGGCCAGACAACTTGCTGGGCATGATGCTTGCTTGGGATATTGCGATATCTGTGGGAGAGGAAGAGGCCATGGAGCAGCATGAGCATATGATACAAAGACATAGGTGTGCACTATGACAGCCAGACATTAACACTTCTACTGTTATCACCCCTGGCCAGCAATGCCAATGGGGAGGTGTTCAAAGCCAAAGCCACTGGAGGGGCACAAGTAGGCCAGGCCAGACACTGGATGCAAATACCACTGATTTCTGAAATTTTTGGAGAAAGGACAATGTACTGCTGCAAATTTGCATGACTGAGCAAGCCTGTTTTCAGATGATTGCTGTACCTGTTCGGGCACATCCCATGTTTATGTGTCCCTTACACAGGAACAACACCCCCTGTTGCAACTGATAGACTGCTGGTCATAAGTTTTCAGTAAATATTTTTGGCTTGGGTGTTTGTGTCTCTGTGGCAGGCTAAGCTCTTTCATATGAGATTTGTTACTGAACAGACACCATCAAGTTTGGCCATTAGTTCTGAAAGGCTCCTACTTTTGGGCATTGTTTACTGTCATACTGGCTGAAGAAACAGTTGCTGAAATGGTCCAAAGGGTCTTCCTCAATCAGTTACTGGCAAATCGAGTGTCAGCATCACTCTTTCCATAGAAAGAGAATGGATTAGTTTGGGATGCTGCCATACTGAAGCCAGCTCAGGGTTTAGTTCTCTGTTTGACCAAAGTTGCCTCATTTGTGGCTGTTGTGGATGCTGAGATATCAGATTGGGGCATCAGCTATATGAAGCTGAGGGGGGACATGATATCCCTCTGTAAGTACTTCAAAGGCTGTCACAAAGAGGAAGGTCAGGATCTCTTCTTGCTGATGCCAGAGTGTAGGACACGGAATAATTGATACAAGTTGTGACAACCCAGATTCAGGCTGGACATCAGGAAAAGCTTCCTCACTGTCAGAGCAATATGACAGTGGAACCAGCTGCCTGGGGAGGTGGTGGGCTCTCCCACACTAGAGACATTCAAAGAGAAACTGGACAGCCATCTGAGTGGGATGGTGTAACTTGGTGTCCTGCAACAGCAGGGATTTGGACCTGATGGTCTTCATGGCCCCTTCCAACTCTGCTATTCCGTGATCCTATTGAAGGCAAACTGAGTTCAGTCGTCTTGTCTGGACTCCCTGCAATAGTTCTGTGCCAGTGGGCATATTAGAAAGTTTGAGTGAATTCCATGGATCCTCACAGAAGGGGTGGCTTGAATGGGGTTGACAGAAGTGATTTATTTCATTATTTTTCTGCCACCCCACTGATAAAGCCATGCACTGAAACAGACTTTTGGGTCCATCAAAGGCAGCATTTACTGCTCTGGATGAAAACAACTCTTTGAAAAAGGATAGTTAAACATTATCACTGTAGCATTGACCCTGAAGTCATAAAAAGCACAAACCCATCAGGATTACAGCCCCTTATGTTCACTCCTAACCTGTGAAAATCCTAAGATAGACACTGATAATGTGGCTGCAATAGGTCAAAACAGGTAAAAGTTGGCACATGACCCATATAGCAGAGGGGTGCAGCATCTCTTCTGGCCAGAGGGATGAATTACTTTTGAGAGAAGCCTCAGCAGCTACATCATGGGTGGTGAGCAGGGGGGAAAGGCAAAACGGCTAGGGCCAAAAATATTGCAATTCAGCATATTTTGATTTAAAATCTCTGGCCGCCAGTGCCTAAGCCTTCAGAGAGCCGCCACATTATTGGTGGTCTGGGGAAGGGGACAGGGCTGCCTGGGAACCTCCAGAGAGCTGGACTTGGCCCTAGGCATGAGGTTGCCCACACCTGCCTGACAAGGACCTTCCTGGCTGCTTTCCCATGGAACACCCAGTGAGCCCACTTGCTTTTCTGCCATCTTCCCAGTGCTGCCTGAGCCCCACTGCTGCTCATCCTGAAGCTAACAGAGAGTAGACAGGACAGGTCCACGTGAACACTTGCATATGTTACAGGCAGAACAGAATGAGGCCATTTTCCCATCAGCTTTGTAGTGGAGAAGGTGAGAGGTGGGAAGGAACATGCTGGGTTGGACTGTGCTACTACACGGGCCCTTCCAATTCCAGGCCAGATATTTGGAATTCCAGACCACATCTCCAGCTGGCAGGACTGCTGTGGATTCCAGTTTTTCCACACTAAGAACTTTTGAAATGCTGCACTTCCAGGTAGATTTAAAGGATAAGGGCGCTGTGGTTTAACAGAATATTGCAAACACACAAGTAGAAGCCATGCTTTCTTTTGCTTCTATTAATTAAATACCATACTTTCTCTGCTCTTAAGTCTCCTAAAGTTCTTGTTAGAGTAAAAGTGAAACTGGAGGGTCATGTTGTTCTCTAAAGAACCTGTAAACAAGCATGAACAGGAAATGAGGAGGGTAGGATAAATGCCTCATGTAGAAAAGTCCATTCATTGTGGCCACATGATGAAGAACTGCTCTTTGGAAAGGGAAAGGCGGGTAGGAATGAAGATCCTGATTCCTATAGACATATTGAGTGCAACACCACAAAGAATATGGCACAGTTATTCATGGTAAGGGCAGGTATTTCTATCACATGCCAGGTAAGGGTTGTAAGCCACAGCCTACTTGCAGCTCAGTCTGATCAACCTGGCACTCCAAAGCCGTACGGTGATATGCAGCAACAGCCGCCTCACACAGTACGTATCAATGTTCTGGTATCCTCTGTGTAGCTGCGCTCGTATCTTCTGCTTGTCCCAAACACCTGACAGTGTTCTTTTACCTCCTCCAGGTACCACCACGGCTATTTCAGGAACTGCCTGTTCCTGGCTTACCTGGTCACAGGCATCTGCAAAGATATTATCAACAAAAGGCAGAAGGAAACAGGAAACTTGTGATGACCTGAATGAGTGGAAGTAAACAGGTGTGATGTGTGACCATACCCAGAGCACCATCACAGTGTACAGCACAAAGACCTGCTCACCACATTCACAGGACGTCGATGTTTGTCGGATTCATGTGGTGTTTCCTTCCTTGGTAGATTATCTGTGTGCTGAGATGGTGATGGGATGGACACAGTGTTGCGGTATGAGGCAAAATATTGAGGTCAATGCACTACGTTGTTCCCATAATTATTAGCCATAACATTTTAAAAAAGAGATCGATGGGAAAACATGGGAGGCTTACGAGACGAAGACGACATCCTTTGGACCTCCCTCACATGAAACTCCATTCAGGTGAAAGTGAGAGTAAAACAAAAACAAAAAACTTGTCTAGAAGCCCCTGAGTGTCCGCCATATGGTTGGAAGAGGCTAGAGGTTCTTCTAGATGAGGCTTTATTGTGACATCACCATGGCTCCTTTGCTCCTATTTTATGGGGGCCCACCCATCATTCTCAATCATGTGCCATTTTTCTGTGTTTTACCAGTAGTTCTCCAGACTTTTTTTTTTCTCAATGCAGAAAATCTATTAAGGTCGGAAAGAACAGAATTGCACTGCAATCTCACTGCAGAGGTGCTTCCAGATGGAAGGCTCTTGGCACTAAAGATGCAAAGGCAGCTATTCCATCTTTTTTTTTTTCCTTACTGGGTGGGTTTTCCTGTAATAAAAAGGGCTACTAGTAAGAGAAGATATCTCCATGAAATTCCATGGATGAGGCAGAGCAATGGCATAATAAATGCCCTGTCTGGAAACATTAGGTGTGGTGGACAGGAAAATGTGCAACTGAAGTGGGGGGGAGGTGTCCCTGGAAAAGCAGGGTAACATATTAGAAATGCTCCTTTATTGATCATTTGTGATTCATTTTCTGCTGCAGAGTCACTTTTGTCTCGCATCTCACCTTTTATCAAAAGAGTTTCATCATATGTCTTCAAACTTTGTTATTCACTTGCTTATATTTTAAACAGGTTACCAAATCATTTGCTATATATAGAGAGAGCATGTATTTCGTGTAATGTGTTTCTGGTTCTCCCAGCCAGCACTGTCAGTTACTTCAGTGATGGCTTCCTTTACTGCTTTCATCCCATGCTTCCCACCTCATTCAGTTTTTAGATGGCTTTGTGTTTTGCTTCTTTAAAAAGGTGTGATTATGCAATTCTGCCAAAACACAATTGTAAACAAACAAAATGGTTGATGACTGCTGGTTGGTGTGGGGCTTTCAGTTTGTTTCTTTGTTTTGAGTAAACACAGAGAATTCCTATTTCCTGAGCTTGCCCTCCACCCTTACAGCTGCAAAGCAGGGAGTGTATACCAGCATGTTGCTGATTTGTGGTGGGGGGAGATCTGTTTAATGTGCTTTTAAGCTTATACAAGGCTGTGATGTTTTAGGCTCCAGGGGGAACTACTCTACTATTCCTTGAGAAAAAAAATGCTGCCAGGGAAGGGAAAGGAAAGGACCTGGGAGTAAGAAGGATGGCAGTCCTGGACAGTCGTTTCCAGATGGTTCAAAATGGGAAAGCGAAGCATATTTCAGTGAAATTGGGGAGGATGGGCTAGGTCAAGATTCCGAGATGCAGGAGGAGGAGGTGATTATCTCAGGGTCAGATGCTTCGCCAAGCCAGGCATTGTCTGGGAGCCTTCAAGATGTTCAGCCAGTGGGAGGGGTCTTTGAGGATGAGGAATTCTTAGGCGCAGGCCAGGCCTCCCTGCTCATGACCCCATGATGGTGTGTCAGCGGAGATGGGAGGCACAACTGAAGGAGCAGTGCACAGGGCGGAGGTGGCCTGGCCTTCAGAGAGTCCCTCCCAAGCAGGTGGGGCAAAGGCATGTTCATGAGGAGAGTTCCTGGAGGTAAACACTAGATTGGGTTCAACAAACCACTCTGCGCATGTTCAGAGATCTATTCTGAGGAAAGCAGCCCCCTGTAACATGAGCAGTAATGTGCTGCCGCATTTGGTGCAGAAGAAGGCTGGCCATTGCGCATCTGGGGCTCCACAACTATTGGCAGACTTCCACTCAGCTCACTTGAGAGGATTGGGCCAAGCACAAGAGGAAGCCTGCAGATGCTTGGAGGGTTCATTCCAGCCCTAGCTGGATGGCCATCAATGGCTCTTCCCCAGCTCTAGAAGATTCGTGTTGTTCAAGCACCTGGGCAACTGATAATCTGTAGTTTTACTACGTGGCAGTGCTTGGCCTACAGATGGCTTGCATTGCTAGTATCAGGTGACCAGGGCTTGAACCTAAACAGAGACATGCAGCTGCTTGCCAAAGGGAGCTTGCTGTCTTTGGAACCAGGTAAGATGGACTCAGTACGGTCTGGCTGAGTGGCTCACTCCAAGCCACCCATAGCAAGCATCCACACTGGAGCCCTTCCTGTTCCCAAACCACTTCTGTGCTCTTCTTCTTCTTTTTAAACATGTAATTGCTGTTCTGTGGTTACAGGCTAATGGAATCTAGTATCCAATCCAATAGTGCAGTGTCCTATCTTTTTATAAGCTGATCAGGTATCACATACCAAATTCAAAATGTTATAATTGCAGATTCAGAAGAATTTGAAAGACCATGTGTCCTTTATCATAAACACAGCATAAGCACATACTATGAGCCCCGATGAGTGCTGCAATTGCAGGATATCATGATGTTTTAAAGTTATTTTTAAACCACTAAATGCTTCTTCACCTGTGTAGATGTGCAGTGAAAATTAGTCTCCAAAAATAGTAATGGCTGACCAACCATCTCTGTCACTGAAGGAATGGTCAGCCATGCCCACAAATTCTTTGCTCCTGCCTGAGGTTAGAGAACATGAGGGAAAATGTTGCAAACCAGGTTCTACAGCTTAGAAACTACTCCCACCAATACTGCTCTAGAGCGACACTCATAACTCATGGTTAAAATTCATGAATAGTCTGGGGTAGGGAGGAAACTCAGACTGTTGTGGGGGAAATAGCATCAGGACAATGGGTCAGGGTTTGTGCAGTATGCCCTTTGACACTGCGATAGCAATACACCGAATTAGTGTAGTCATGAGCCCATTTAACAAAATTTGACCCTAACAAACCATTACCCAGTATCTATTCTTTACATTCTGAGGGGGTCCTTTCTCCCACAATCTAGCCAGTACTCTTGGCTCACTCCATGCCTGAGAATCAAGACAGGCAGCTTGCTTTTGTCAAGTGCGTTGGATTTTAAATCTATGTATGTATGACTCCCAGAAAGGCAGCCTCACTAGGAGATGTGAACAGTCAAACAACCCCCTTCCAATTTTGGTTAGCCATTTCCCACAGATCTTTTTTGTTACAACTCCAACTGTTCCCCCAGGAGTACAGAGATGCAGGTGACATGGCCAAGTGTTTTTAGTAAGCAGCATTTGAGGTAGAACAAGTTCAACACAGCAAAGAAACGGGGCTGCCGATATTCATAGTCCTGCAGGGTGTCTTTGTTTGAAAAAGCTGCCCGTCAGAAAGAGGAATAGCAGGTACGGCTCTCCTCATGGCTGCATCTCCATGCTGGGTGCAGCAGTATGAGGAAGCCATCCCAGAGGAATGGCCAGCTGCTGTGGAAGCTGCTGCAAAGCCTCCTGTGGCAGCAGAGCCCTGAGGCTGCCATTCATCTTTGCCTCCCTGGGATAAGGCTTTCAACAGCAATTAGTCATAACAATTCTACAGCACATCCGAGGCAGTGTATCTCTCTGGCCCAAACTATGAGTTATATGGGAGGGGATGTCACTCATAGTTTGGGCCTGAGAGATACACAGCCTCAGATGTGATGGAGCGCGTTCCCCCCCACCCCACTACCATAAGATGGCCACCAATTTTGATGGCTAGTTCTACTGGCTACCAGTGTCAGAAGCAAGCACATCTATGTACATGGGTGGCCGGGGAGTATGGGTAGAAGGGCACTGCTGCACTCATGTTCTGCTTCTGGGTTTCCTGTGGAAGCTGGCTGGCAACTGTGTGAACTGACTGCAAGGGCAGATGGACCTCGGTCTGGGCCAGTAGGTCACTTCTTACATTCCTTGCCAGTGCAGAAGAGGAGCCTGCTTGGGCTAGAGCGGGGTGGCCAAACCGAGGCCTGGGAGCTGCATGCGGCACTCTGAGGTTATTCTGTGGCTCTCTGCTCAGTGCCACTGGCTCTCTGCTCAGTGCCACTGGCTACTTGCCACCCCTGCTGGTGGCTGCTGGCTGCTGGCTGTCTGTTGCTGCCACCTGCAGCTCACAAACATCTGATATTTAGAGCATGTGGCTCTTCCACTGAGCAAGTCCGGCCAGCCCAGGTTAGAGGGTTATGGCCAACCACGCGTCTTCAGTGCAGTGCATATTGCTACACTGGCCATTTCCCATTTCTCCAAGCAATGAGAAATGCAGGTGTGCAGGCATCACTCAGGGTTGTTTGCTTGGAATGACATCTCTGGAGATTGACGGTATTTTGTTACGTATGGTTTATTTACACATAAACAGAGACTGAGTATCAGAGGGAGGCTCAAAGCTTAGATCTACTCCAACAGATACTGCACCCTCATTTGATTTTGGAGTAGGGGTGCATATCAGGGCCCCAAGATTCTTATGGAAAGCAACTCCGCATTCTCACATCTCTGCCAGATCAGCAATGGCTGGTTCAAGCTGCTTGTTCTGTTCATACCTCTCTCTCGAATTCTTGCATTCCTTAGGGAAGAGAAGGATCCTGGCAGACGTCCATCTATTGCCCAGTGGGGATCTGTCAGGCTCAGCCTGTTCAACCAGTTCTGGCCTCCTCCGGCTAATCCAAAACCTTTAAGAGTCAGTCACTAGGGCAGCCTCCCTTAAAATGATGTTCTCCAGATGTGTGGGACTGCAAATCCTATAATTCCCAGCCAGCATATGATGGGTTCTTTTATACATGAGTTGAACTATTTATGACTGTTACTGATATTTCATTTTTATGGGGTGGTGCTATTTTAGTGGATAATTGTTTTAGTATGTTTTAATTTTCTAGTAACTTATCTTGAGAAAGGTATTTAAGAAATCTTAATAAGAAAGGATAATAAATCTAAATACTACAAATCATCATCATCATCATCATCCTCTAGTTTACTGCGTCCTCTGTTTCCTACCCTTCCTGTTTTTCCAATGTCAATTTGTTTGGGTGCTTCCACACTATTAGTATTCTGCATTTACTTCCTGCCTTTTGCCCTCTTGTGTGGAGGCCAAAGTGGCCTACATAACTCCCTATTATCCTCACAACAGCAACCCTGTGAGGTAGGTTGGGTTGAGAGTCAGTGTCTGGCCCCAAGCCACCCACTGAGCTTCATGGCTGAGTGGGGACTAGAACCCGGATCTCCCAGGCCTCCAGCCAACACTCTTACCACCACACCACAATGGTTCTCGTTTTTATCATGCCATCTCCCTACCTGATGCACAGAATTTTACACTGTCATCTAGATGCCATCTTGAACTGCTAATCTTTCTGTGATTTTCTGGTATTTTTTCCATCCTTTTTTCCACAAAAAAATCATTAACCACAAAAGATGGAATAGCCGGACAGTGACTTCTCATTAGTATTGTTATTAGCCCTTGGTCTGGAAACATCCTTCAGGGCAGAGACCTGTCTTCTTGTACTTTGCAAAGCGCCATATACACTGATACTAGGACTACAAGGGTGTAGCTAAGCACTGGCTTAAAGTTATAGTGGTACAACGACATTGCAGCATTATCATACCTTATTTAACATGGCTGTAACTTGGAAGTTGTGTTCACAGAGGCAGAAGGGACCTTGGAGATTGTCTAGTCCAACCTCCTGCTCCATTCAGACTTTTCACTGCAGGGTGCAGCTACAGCATCGCAGAGAAAAAGTCATTCAGCTTCTGCTTAAATATCTCCAACAAAACAATCCACCATTTCCAGAGGAATTCTGTACTAGTGTTGAACAGCCTCATTGATAGGAAATTGTTTCTAATGTTTAGCTGAAATCTACTCCCCTGCAATTTCCATCAACTGGTTTCAGTCCTGCCCTTGGGAAAAACACATAAAAAATGTGCTCCATTGTTTGCATATTTACACACTGTTATCGGGTCTCCTCCTGATCTTCAGTTCTCCAAGCTAAACATACCCAATTCTTTCAACTGTTCCTCATAGGAGTTTCCAGACCACTCACCATTCTACTTGCTCTTTCTTGGATATCTTCCAGCTTGTCAATGGCCTTAAATTAGGGCCCCTGGAACTGGACACAGAATTCCAGATGGGGCCTAACTGAGGTAGAAAAGAGAATTATTCCTGTTGAACAATGAGCTTCTGTTAATGTGATTCAAGACTGCATTTGCATTCTTAGGTATTGCATTGCACTTCTAGCTCAGCTTCAGCTTCTGTCCTCCTTCACCAACCTGACCATGCAGTTGTGCTATTGAAGCATGCCATCAGCTTCAAACCTCTCATGCAGCACTACCTGCTTATACTAAAACTATTTTTAGTATACTAGTACAAAAACTAAAGGCAAAAGAGAGGCATTTGTCATTTAAATAAGCATTCTTGTTAGTATCAATTTTACATTTGAGTTACAAATTTGCTAAAACCTCAAGTGCAAAAATGCTCTTGAAGAGCCAATTGTTGCTAGTCGTGCAAAGTCGTGTCCGACCCATCACAACCCCATGGACAACTTTCCTCCAGGCCTTCCTGTCCTCCACCATCCCCCAGAGTCCACTTAAGCTCACACTGACTGCTTCAGTGACTCCATCTAGCCACCTCATTCTCTGCCATCCCCTTCTTTTATTATTTATTTATTTATTTATTTATTTATTAAAACATTTTTATGCCGCCCCATTCGCCAAAGCCTCGGGGCGGCTTACAACAAATAAGTTAAATCATCATAACATTTTAAAATATATACATTAAAATAAATTACAAATATACAATATAAAATAAGCCGCCCTGGCCAGAAAAATTCAATAATATTAACACTTAAAATGCTGCTTGAATAAAAAGGTCTTCGCCTGGCGCCGAAAAACAAATAACGACAGCGCCAGGCGGACCTCTCTGGGGAGCGCATTCCATAACTTAGGCACCACCACTGAGAAAGCCCTCCTCCGAGTAACCACCCTCCTAATTTCTTTCACGGAGGGCTTCCGGAGAAGGGCCTCTCCCACCGATCTCAGGGGGCGGCTGGGCATATATGGATGTAAGCGCTCCTTCAATTGTTCCCAGCATTAGGCTCTTCTCCAGGGAGTCCTTCCTTCTCATTAGGTGGCCAAAGTATTTGTGTTTCATCTTCAGTATCTGGCTTTCTAAAGAGCAGTCAGGGTTGATCTCCTCTAGCACTGACCGGTTTGATTGCCTTGCAGTCCAAGGGACTCACAGGAGTCTTCTCCAGCACCACCGTTCAAAGGTCTCAATTCTTCGGCGCTCAGCCTTCCTTAGGATCCAACTTTCACAGCCATACATTGCAACTGATGATGTCTCTGCTTTTTAGTATGCTGTCTAGATTTGCCATAGCTTTCCTCCCAAGGAACAAGTGTCTTTTAATTTTTTGGCTGCATTCACCATCTGCAGTGATCTTGGAGCCCAGAAAAATAAAATCTGTAACTACCTCCATTTCTTCCTATTCTATTTGCCAGGAAGTGATAGGACCAGATGCCATGATCTTCATTTTCCTTAAGCCAAGTTTTGCACTCTCCTCTTTTACCCACATCAGGAGGCTCTTTAGTTCCTCTTCACTTTCTGCCATTAGAGTGGTATCATCTGCATATCTGAGGTTGTTGATATTTCTCCCAGCAATCTTAATTCCAACTTGTGATTCATGAACTTGTGAAGAGCCAATACACAGGGGTAATTCCAACACACATAGTGGGGTACTTTATTCTGCCATCTATGCAGCTTTTTTAGGGACGAATGTGTTGCACTCATATACTTCTGGTGGGGAGCAGAACACACAGAAAAGCTTCACCTTGTACTGTATGGTAGGTGAACATACAAAACTACTCTTCGTTTTTGCCACTTCTCTGTTTACCGGCCTGCGTTTACGCCTGGAGCCAAAACAGTGCTTCTCTCTCCCAGGTAGTGCTCAGGACTGTTGCGCTGAAGTTGAGTGCAAACGACTTCCAAGTAGCCCTAAGACAGAAAAGCCTTGGCCTCTGCAGGACAGGCCCACGAGCACGAAGAAAAGACGCACCAACCCAAGCTACGCCTCGCCGGAGCATCCGGAGAGGCCACCTTTCTTTCACGGAAGGGGGTGTGTCCCCGCGGGCGAGTCCCGAGGTCGGCTCCGCCTGCCTGCAGACGCGGAAGTGGCGAGCTCGGGGGCGGCGGGAGCCGACGCGGGACTCGGGGCCATGGCTGGGCTGAAGGCGGTCGTGGGCGAGAGTGAGTGTGGATGGAGCGCGCGGCGGGGCGGGGGGCGGGAGAGCGCGCGCCTTGCCGGGGCGCGTTCGCATGGGGGCCCGCGCAGGGCGTCCCGTGGCTTTCGCGGCGGTGGGTGTCGCTGCCTGCATTTCGCACGCGCGTGGGGAGCCCGCCCGCCCCCCCCCCCACGGGCGAGGCACAGGTGCCTTCTCATCGCGGGGCCCCGACGGCCCTCCCGGCGTCCACCTGGTTCTTGACATTGTGTCTTCCGGAGTGGGACGCGGGCGGCAGCCGCGAGCGCTCTCGGTCGTGTCGTAGCCGCAGGTGAGCTCCCCAGTGGGGGCAGCCCTTGACAGGGGCCGGGCTGAGGGGTTCGCCTCCCGCGCCGCCTCAGGGAGGTTTGGATACGACACCTGAGGTGCAGTCCTTCCCTCTCCTTCCGCTGTTGCGGCTGTATTTACTACTGGCACTTTACAGTACTTCATATTTTTCCCATGCCACATCTACACAGGGCATCTGTTTACTCTGGATTAGATAATCTTATATTACCAACGCAACTAGTGTCCCTATTTATAATTACTAAGCGTGAATTAGCATCCGCTCTGCCCCCTTTTCCATCCTCTACTTATCTTTCAGAAGGGATTTTAACGCAAATGTACACGTTGTTTCATTGCTGAAGTGTTCCTAGGATGGTATTTGCCCCCTCTTAGTATTTAATTTAGACCATCCTAAATACACTCTTACCATTTAAACCTTGTACAGTTGTGATTCTTCTTAACGATGGTGTTTTCATTATTGGGAAAGTGCCAACTGCTCTATCTCCTTTTCTTAAACGAGCTGTACTTGATTTCTCCCTGCTATACTATACCATTTACCATGCTGTCTGTACTCTTCACAATTGTTTTTTTAAATCTATCCAAACTGCCAGTGTCCTCCTTCAATTGAAGCACCCAGTGATGAACAGCTTATCCACAATCTGGTGGTTTTATCTGTCCATTCCCATGTTGCTGAGCTGAGGTGGGATGCAGAGGGTGCATTAAAAAGCTTTATGGTATACCGGAAACTGGATCAGATTGTAAGAACTGCTGCATCATAGAATTGACCAAAAGTGTATGCCAAAGATCAGAATCAGCTAAAGCTGTTTTTTATTCCTCATCCTTGTGATAAAATTAATTTGGACTGCCACTCTTCTCCCTTATGTTAGGTTTGAACAGTCAGGCATTTTTGTCCAATGCTAAATGCATGTGTTGTCCTGGATAGAACCACCCCAAAACAAGTCCTATAGGTTTACTTCTCTTCTGGGTAAGCAAGCTGAACATTGGGCTTTTTAAAAAAGTTCTTGTTTGGCAAAGAAAGTTTAGGTCCCAAAGTTATGCAAAGCAAAGCAAAACAAACAAGTTAGCTAATAATGTGACTAAACCCTAAAATGCAGGAGTATGAATGTAAAATTAATGAGTTATATATATTGTGTGAGAGAAATTGAAATATTGCCTAAATAACTCTTCCCACCTGTTCTCTTCTCTCAAGTTTTATTTATTTATTTATTTATTTATTCATTTCATTTCTATACTGCCTCATACTGACACCACATTCTTGTCCTAGTACAACCACATTGTGAGGTTGCTGTTAGTGGGTTGCCCTAATCCCTGTTCAAAAGCAGTTGAGAGTACCTTTTAAGATCTCACTCTAACAAAATCCAGTGGGTTGATGTCAATGGACCCTACTTTCTCTGTTTTGTTGCTCTCTTGAGAGCATGATTTGAATGTTTATACAGCAATCCTGATCCCCACATCTGGGGCAGACAACTTCCTTTACCGCTGGAAAGGAGCTGTGTGGGTGCGTAGGGACTGCACATGCACTTTTGGCACCCCAAATATCCCTATAGAAAGTATTGCAGGCATAAATCTTAAAACAGTCCCTGTTTGAAGTAGGCCTTAACTGGGGTTGACTCTTCTGGGTGTAGGCAAAAGTGTGACCCTGGATCAATGACCCTCTCCTAGAGATGGAAAATACTGGAAAAAATAGGAAAAGTTTTTTTCCCTAACAGCACTTTTCCAAAAAAAAACAACCCCCCCCCCACAAAAAAACCCTGCAGTGTTTTCCTAAATTCCCTTCATCTATCTTTCTTTCTTTCTTTCTTTCTTTCTTTCTTTCTTTCTTTCTTTTTTTTCCTGAAAAAATTGGAGAAAACCCTCCATTTTTTTCTGAATTTTTCTGGGTTTCCTTTCCCCTTTTTCCTACACATGTCTATACATTCCATTCTCCTGTGAAACTGTAAGAGCAGCTCTTTTGCCTGCATTGGTGTAGGCAGAAACAAAAAGCAACCAGAAGCACCAGAGACCAAACGTAAGAGTGGTTCCACCTACTCACCCACCGGTAGGGTACCCTGGCTGGCATAAACCAGAAGTGCTTTGTAAATGGTGGAGGATCTGTGACCTCAGTACCATTTTCACTCTAAACCTTTTTGCCCAGTTTCTTGACTTCTACGGGATGCTGATGATTAACCATTATTAGTTACTGGCTATTATCAAAACTGTTGTAAATACACAGCAACTACTTAGTTATGTTTTGACTGTCATCACTGTATTGTTTCATAAATCAGGGTGAACAGAAAGATCTAGTTCAGATAATAGATCTCTGGGTGAGTTTATAATTCCTAATAGTTTCACAATGACAGCAACAAAATTAAAACAGCCCCTGCTCCTAATGCACAGAGACACAAATGCATACAGAGTGATGCTGAAATTAAGAAAGCCTGAGGTAACCAGAAGTAAATTTTTGTACGGAAGGAATGCCATTCATTTTTTCTTGAATTCTAAGAGCTTTTCTACATGAGGCATCTACTGTCTATTCTTATTCCTTATTCATGGTTATTTAAGGTTGTGACCCTCCCATTTCACTTCTGTTTTTCAAAAGCATTTCCCTGGTGGGGGGGGGGGTTATAGAGCAGAGGAAATGAATATTTATTTCCAAGAATTAAAGAAACCTTTTATTTTCATACTTTTGTAATTGTGATATTTTGCTATGGTACAGCACCACCTAGAAGTTATGTAATGGAAAAGCTCTTTGAGCAGAAAAGGAAAAGCTCTTTGAGTTTGGATCTCAATCCTTTGACAAAACTAAAACTACATTCAGTAGAATAACAGTTCCATGCAGAAAAAAAGTAAGTGTATTTCTTCTGTACTAGGCTCTGTTCGGTGGATATCAGGAAAAACAAATGGAAAACAAGGATTCTGCAAGCCTATGAAGTATGCTTTCCCTTGCCATACCTAATGTTACAACTGGGTGTGCTTAATGTAAATACAGCGTGCCTGATAGGGAAATGCTAATCCGTCCTTGTTATCAACTGCTGCTTTAGAATAGGCAGTTTTCTTAAGCCCATATGAAGCATCATTGCAGTAGCAAGGCTAGTGAGTTGCTGGCATGCTAAAGCTGTCTGACCCAGTTAAAGTCCTCCCTTAGGGAAAGAGCAAGAGGTATCCTTGTTCATCTGTTCCTTGAACACCTATGAGCAGTCATAAGTGGCAGTGTTTTACAACCTCCTATTGTGTTTGTCCTCCTAACAAAGCCCCGAGACATGACTGTGGCCGTTTTACAGATGGCAATCTGAAATTGAGAAAGGAACCTACTGGAAGCCACACATGTATATGTCACAGAGGTGAAGCTTTGATCCAAGCCTCCTAGAGTAAACTCCACTACTCCAAGTGCAATGTGAGCAAGGCATTATTTTGGTTTGTTTTCGTACCTATCGGATATATGAACGGCTACAGTATATGCAGACTCCTCGCATCTGCCTGAGAGGGAAGGAGATGGAGGTGGTCTAAGTGAATGCATTTCTTCTTCTTCTCCCTGTTTGCAACAGTTGGCTAAGATACTAGAATCAACACATAATGCTTTGTGTGCTTGGAATAAGAAAGTCAAGGAGCTGAAACCAGATTCATTTTTAATGGGTTATATGAGAATAACCAATAAAAGGGGGTAACATTTCAGATTATTAGGACCGTTAGACGATTTTTACTTGAATAGCCAGCCTTTTAATCCTGGTGCATAGTCAGTAAAAAATTCTTCATGCTTGAAGTACGAATTCGCTCTAAGTTCAGAAGAAACTGTGCTCAGAGTCATTGTTATCTAGACTGCTCAGTTTGCTGTTAAACACATTATTGTGGAAAGCTTCTTCTTTTGCAGAAATGTTAACTTAATGAATATGCAAATGAGCTCTCATATTACATACTAAGAGATTTAGATTTGCAAAAGAATAGCAGCAATGCTATAAAGACCCCTAAAATTGTTCCGTGCAGGTTGCTCCAAATTTTCCCAGAGCAATAACTAACACTAAAGGACTCAAGGATAGATCTTGGTCTCTGGTGCCTTAAGAATGGGAAATGTTCTTCCTGCAGCTACCATATTTGTCAAACAGTAATAGACATAAACAAGATTAAGAGGATTTTAAAAAAATAGCACACTTTGAGGAAAGTACACAAGCATTTTAGTATACAAGAACCTTTACTGTGTCACAGGGAAGTACTTGGAAAAATACTTTTTAAAGTTTTTTTCCCACTTCAATTTTTGGCCAAGTGAAGACAGACCTTTACTTTAACTAGACTGCTGCACAGACTGTTGGGTTTATTGCAGCATGATAACTCTATTGAAGAGTAAGATGCCAGAATGAAATCTGTAAACACAGAGTACAATTCTATACATGTTTAGACAGCAATAAGTCTTAGAACTTCCAGCATTCCTCAAGTCAGCCATTGGACTTATTTCTGTCTAAATATATGGAGGATTGCACTCTCAGCCATCACAACATTCTGAATTCTAAGTAACTATTCCTACACTTCTTTTCAAGGGACAGGATGTAAAAGCCATGTAGAAAATCCAGAAATCAGAATGTAGAGCATGCTTAGGAACAATTCTAGGTTTTAGAAATTAGTGACAGTTCAAAGTCCATCCTCATTTTTCAAAATGGCAGAGACAAGCTAGATTTTAATGTCTTGTCTGATGCATAGCCTATCGAGCACAATGCTTTACCAGTTTTATTACTAAAATAAAGGACATTTCATCAAATGAAATGAGTGATGATGGAAAAATATTAACACCTGAAATATGGTATTTGTGACTATTGTATAACTCTCTCCGGGTATGAACTAAATAGCCTTGGGGATTACAGAGTTCAGAAAATTGTTAACAATTAGAAATGAATGATATGTGATGAAACATGGAAAGAACAGATAGAACAGAGAGTGTTCAACTTTGGAGAGGGATGTGGAAAAATGTGCATGGTATAGTAGTTAAGAGTGCTGGTTGGGAAGCTCATGGGGGGCTCTGGGCCAGTCACTGACTCTTCACCTAACCTACCACACAGGGTAGTCATTGTGAGGATAAAATAGAGAGGAGAACCTTGTAAGCCACCTTGGGTTCCTTACAAGAGGAAGAAGGGCAAGGTATAAAGGTAATGTAATGAGAATAATTACCTGGTGTAAGCTCAGCATAAGTAACTGAGTAGTGATTGAAGGGCTTATTGGGCAACTTACCATGCCTGTTATATTGTTAATAGTCGTGGCAGTGTGTTTACCTCTTATCTACTGACTGTGTAGCTTTCCTTTAAAAAGTACGCAGTACTAGAATGGCTGCTTTTGACCTTCTGTCAAAGTACAGCCTGAACACAGACCTACTGCATGCCACTGGGAAGCTTGGGACAGTCCCACTGCTCCCTCCATGAGTTCAGTCTGCACACAAGGAGAAGGGCTGGCAAGAACGGATGTCCTGAGCAGTAAGAAGACAGAAATGCTGCAACATTCTAGAGATTAACTGTGTTCTCGTGGCATGCATTTTTAATTGATAGTAGCAGCCTATTGTGTTGGATTCATGATGGATTGGAGTAGACAACTGTGGTCCTTCTGGTGCTTTGGTCTACAGCTTCCCTCCTCCCTCATCACTGGCTATGTTGGCTAGGGCTATGACAGTTATAAAATGAAACATCTGCAGGGACACAGAATACTCAATTGTGGTATAGATATATGCATGGGTTGAGGTACAGGGGTGGATTGTTTGGTCAGGCTGTATCTTGAATCCAACCAAGACATCTATGAAAGGTTTTGACACAAGAATCTGATGAATAATAAGATGCCATGGCCTCCTTGTGTCTTACTACTTTGCATGCAGACTTCATGGCTTCCTTGAGAAGAAAATGCCAGATGGCTAGTAGCAAGGGCACATGCCTTCCCAGAGCATTCCCAGTACATCTGAGTTCTACATGGGTATCTTGTTCAGGTTCATCATGAGCAAGACAATATAGAGGAGACTGCAGGAAAGACTGGGCAGCAAAACTGTGTCAGATCCCAGCAGTAGTAGTCAAAAGAAGTTCTGACTCACTTTAAAAGGCTTTCATTCTAATTTGTGATGCAGCTATTTATTACAAGTAAAATACCTAATGTACTCATGATTTCAGCCTTATTCCTAGCAATTCCTGGCTGTGGTTCTCTGTAAAATGGTTTGTTTTGTTCCTGCGTCACCATTTTATTTCTCAGTTCCTTTTCACAGAAGATTTAATTTTCATTTCATTTATTACATTTCTATTTCACCCATGAGACAAAGCTTTCTGGGTGGTTCTTAGTAATAAAAGAAAGCATACTAATAAATCAAGTACAATAAGTACATCATTACAGCGAGAAACAACCCAAACAGTTCATTTCATGAATATTCACATTATAATATTTCAGTTTAGTTACAGAATAGACAAAATCAATAATTACAACATAATATTGTTCATCATGTATCAGTAATACATAAGCTGCAGCCAAACACACCAAATAAACCTTTAATATGCATGAAAGCATTGATATACTATACAGACTGCAAACAGCTACCCCAAGAGTACAAACTGCAGACAATAGTAACCAAATTTCTTACAGCTTGCAGGAGTTGATCTTTTTCCCTGTTCCTGGTGCAGTTCAAGGCTCCAAAAGGGTAGGAGGTTAGTCTCTTCCCCTGTGCTTTCACTGTTTCTACTGGGTTAAAATAGCTGAAGAAAAGTTATTTTGGATATGATTGTCCTCCTCTCGTATCTTGCATTTTCCCAGTCTGCTGATCATCACCCCACAAAATCCTGATGCTATTGCTACAGCAAAATATTTTCCTAGGTCTTACCCTAGCAGTGGGAATAAAGTTATGAGACCTGCACTCCTCAAACTTGAGAACTGCTGTAAGAACTGTAGGCTGGGCACAATCCCTGGTTACCTGCAAGCACCGCTTGCTTGTTACAACTCATCCGCCTAATTCTCAACCATGCATAGATCTATTTTCTCTTAAAACCAGGCTTGTGATTAATTTACCATTTTGCTTTCCTGCCCTGATATATATGCTTTTTAAAAACTTAAAAATGGCTAGAATAAGTAGTTGGTAGACTATGTTAAGGAAGACTATTAAATAAGGAAACCTGCAACTCTTATGCAACTTTGGTACCCTAGCACTGGACAAAGTTCACCAAATCTTTGTCCTGCATCCATGTTTGCTGTAGTCCTTGAAGTTTCACTAATTGAGAAAAATAGTTGTTAGATTTCTACTCTTATCTAGTTTGTGTTATAGCCATTATTTGATTACAGACCACACAAGGGAAGGGTAGAAGATAAAATACCCACCATTCAAAGAAAACTTTCTAGTCCCAATATATGGTTTGCTTGAAATTAGTTGATATGCACTGCATTGTGATGGAAGACTTTATTATGGATTATATTTCTTTCCAGTTCCAGCAAAGTTGCGGACTTGTTCAGAGAAGGTTTGCTATGAATGTAATGGTTTTATATTGGATTTATGTAACTGAAAGTTGTGGAAATGATTTTCAGCAGCTACACTTTTGTTGACTCTTAGTGCACTGCAGTGGGTTGAAATGGTCATGTGTTACTTATTTATTTTATTTATTTAGGAGACTTCTATGCCGCCCCATTTGCCGAAGCTAGATAACATCACTTTCTGAATTCAGTGTAAATCAACACTGGGCAACCGTTCATAGCTGCTTGAAAGTCTGAGAGTATGATTGGATACCCAGCACTCATCTGTGTGCAGTTCAGTATTCACTGTCAGAATGCACCCAACTGATACATCCTTTGACAGTGTGGCTGGAAACCAGCACAGGTCAGCTGAAAATAGTAGATATTGCAGTCACGTAAATCAACGCAGAGTTGCCATGTGACCTGGACAAATATGGTAGGGGGAGCAGCATGACAGCAACTAGAGAGGAAACAGCTTGATCCATGAATTTTGAATTCATACCCAGTGTTGTAGGTCAGGGCACATGTTCCCAAAGAGCCTTAATTCCTCAAGAATGTTCCATTTCACAGGGATGAAAATCAGTGAGATTTATCATTTACAAATGAGCACCCATTGTATGTGCCTGGGGATGGAGATGAGTAATAGAAAAAAGGAGAAATGATTCATAGAATAGTAGAAATGGAAGGGGGCCAGTAAGGCCATCTAGTTCAATCTGTTGCTGAAAGCAGGACTCCAAGTTAAAGCATCCCTAAGGGATGGTTGACCAGCTGCATCTTCAGTGTCTCCAGTGTAAGAGATAATTGGTTCCATTGTTGCATTACTTTAATGGTCAGGAAGTTTCAGCTGGAATCTCACTTCCTGTAACTTGATTATTCTGTGTCCTGCACTCTGGTATGATTGAGATTAGATGCTGGCCCTCCTGTCTGTGAAATCCTTTTCAAGTCCTTGAAGAGTGTCTTCATACCTCCCCCCTGCCCTCCAATCTCTTCTCCAGGCTAAGGATGCCCAAGTCTTTCAGTATCTCCTCTCAGGGCTTTGTTCCCAGTTCTCTGATCATCTTTGTTGCTCTCCTCTGAAACTTCTCCAGTTTATCTGCATCTTTCTTAAACTGTAGTGCCCAGAACGGGACACAGTACTCAGGATGAGGCCTAAAGAGTGCTAACTGTAGGGGGACTAGTACGTTCCATGATTTGGAAGTGACACTTCTCTTAATGCAGTCCAAAATAGCATTTGCTATTTTTTCAGCCACATCACATTGTTGATTCATATTCAGCTTGTGATCTACAACAGTTCCGAGATCCTTCTCACTTGCGGTATTGTTGAGCCAAGTATTCTCCATCTTGTAATGATGCATTAGGTTTCTTTTTCCTAGCTGCTAACTTGGCATTCATCCCTATTAAATTTCATTCTGTTATTTTCAGCCCAGCATGCCAAGCTATCAAGATTGCACTGAATTTTATTCCTTTCTTCCAGATTGTTAGCTTTTCCATCCGATTTTGTGTTATCTGCAAATTTGCAAACATTTCCTGCACCTCTCCATCCACATCATTCAATAAAAATATTGAAGAGCCCTGGACCTAGGACTGAGCCTTGCAGTAACCCGCTTGTTACCTCTCCCCAGTTTGAGAAAATGGTTGATTCTGATTCTGTAGCCAACTCTGGATCTACTTGTGCCATACAGTCCACTTCTGCTAGTTCTCTAATCAAGCTATCATGGGAAACTTTGTCAAAAGCTTTGCTGTAGTCAAGATATATTATGCTCACAGCATTCCTACAATCCACCAAGGATATTACACAATCAGAAAATGAAACTATTTATTTTGATTTAATTCTTTACTGCCCAGCAGCTGAAGCTCTCTGTGTGCAGCACATTTTTCAAAACAATATAAAATACACCACTGAAACATTAAAACATCTTAGAACTTACCAATACAAAATGCAAAACCAAATTTAAAACAGAAAAAGTAGAATAAGTTGAGAAAACGGTTAAACCCACTCTGACAACTAGCAGCCCCCAGTAACTGATTCAGTGCCCTGCAGTGAACAGTAGAATAGTAGAGATGGAAGGGGCCATAAAGGCCATCGGGTCCAACCCCCTGCTGTTGCAGGACACCATGTTACACCAAGTGGAGGCTGTCTTACCTGATACTGAAAAGATAACAAAGTTGGTGCCAGGTGGGCGTCAGTGAGGAGCTCATTCCACGACTGGGGGGCACCACTGAAAAGGTCCTTCTCCTTGAGCCTCCCCCAGAGGTGGCAGTCAAAGGAAGGCCCCAGATTGTGATCACCGTGCCTGGGTAGATGAATTTCAGGAGAGGCGTTCCATCAGGTATCATGGCCCCAAGCCATGTAGGGCTTTACAGGTCAAGATCAGCACCTTGAATTGGACTCGGGAGCATGTAGGCAACCCTGTACACATGGTCTAGAACTGGTGTTATGTGATCAGACCATCTGATCCCTGTTCTTAGTCTGGCTGCCGCATTTTGCACAAGTTGCAATTTCCAAACTTAGTCTTAAAGGGCAGCCCCATGTAGAGTGCACTACAGTAATCTATTTTAGAGATTACTGGAGCATGGATCACTGATAGCAGGCTATCTTTGTCCAGATAGGAGCATAGATGAGCTACCAGCAAAAGCTAGTAGAAGACACTCTGAGCCGCTGAAGCAACTTGGGCCTCCAGTGACAAAGATGGCTCAAGGAGGTGACCCATCCAGTCAGGACTACCCACCAACAGCATCTCCATCTTCTCTGGATTGAGCTTCAGTTTGGGAGCCTTCAGTCTGTTGTCATAGCCAGGCACCAGTTCACCATGTGCACAGTCTTACCTGCTGAAGATGAGAAGGAGAGAGAGAGCTGCGTGTCATCAGCACATTGATGACAGCATACTCCAAAGCTCCAGATGACCTCAGATTAGTCTGACAGGATTTGTTCTTGGCAAATCCATGTCGGCTTCTCGCAATCACTGCATTGTTTTCAAGTGGTTGCAGACTGAGTGCTTTATAATTGACTGCTCCAGAATTTCCTCAGGGATTGATATCAGACTGACTGGTCTGTAGTCCCCAGAGTTCTCCTTTTCCCATTTTAGAAAATAGGGACAACAGTAGCCCTCCCTCAGTCATCTGGCACTTCATCCGTCCCCCATGATTTCTCAAAGAAAATAGACAATTCTGAGAATTCTTCCAGTTCTTTAATTTTCTTGGATGCAGTTAATCAGGTCCTGGAGATTTGTTCACAGTAATAAGGTGTTTCTTGACTGCCTGTCAGTCTTAATCTGCAATCCTGCCCCTTCAGCTTGTACTTCACCTTTGTCAGAAATGTCTTTCCACCTTCCATTTTTAAAACATTCACTTCCATTTTCAATTAACTGCAGATTATGTACAAATTCAGACAAACTGTGGTTGATCCTAGCTACTGAAATGAGGCAGCTTCAAATCTTGTGTTAGAAAGCTGGTTAATCATAGTTAAGATAACCACAGCTTACAGTAATGCATCATACTGAATTGCAGTTAATCAAAAACAGATGCAAAAGCTTCTCATCTCACTGCAATGTCAGAGGAAGGCAGAGAGAACATGAACCAGAAGCTCACTGCCTTTCTTTCTTGTAACAATAAAGCATACTTTACAGGAACATAGCAACGGATAGCTTGTATTTTTAGCTAATGAAGAAAGATCCTTCTCAGTCCACTTGATAAAATACAGTCTTTCAAGACTCTGGTGGAGGATCCTTGGGCCTGATAACTTCCTGGTGAAGAGTTTATTTATAGTGCTGTATCGCAATAACCATAATCCAGCTTCAGGCAGCAGGATGTCAGTGTGCTTTCCGAAGGCTGGAAAGGAGCTACCTCCCTCTCCCTAATACTATGAATCTAAGCCAATATCTCCATGAAATTGGCCAAGTTAGGGAGAAATGGTAGAGGATTGGAGGTCTTGAAAGATAAGGGGCAGTAATCCTCAGATTGTAGTTAGGATTTGAAGACTGATCAAGTGAAGCTTTACCTGCTGCTTTTTGGATATTGGCAGGTTTCATGAGCTGACCAGATTCTAAGAATTACAAAACTGATGCAGAAGAAAAATGGGCAACACCACAAAAAAGTGGAGAAAATGGAAGTGGGGCAGAGCAGGGTTGTTGACAGGTGCTAAGAAAATAGGATATGGTGTACATCAATTGATGGTTGATGTTGTTTTTAGTCTCTTTTGTGTTAGGTTTATTTAGAATAAAACTTATTTAAAAAGAAAAAGAAAATAGAATATGGCAAGCCCAATGTGAACAATGTATGAAACTCTTATTCAAGGGCAATTTCTGTTTTATGGGTTGGATTGAAACTTGGTCAGATCTAGAGTAGACTGAATAAAATGGATGGATCTTAAAATTTAGGCAGAATAAAAAGCTCTACCTCTCAGCCTGCCATGGGAATCTTTTGTAGGGCATTTTTTTTTTTTTTTTTTTTGCCTAAATATGGACCTGTAAGGACTTTAGTCAACTTACAAACCTATTGATTTCAGTAGGTCTGTTCTAGGTATGACTGAACCTGGATCTCGCCCTCTAGGTTTCGTAGCAATGCCTGTGATAAGGAACACAATAACATGTTCTCCTAACATCTGCTGAAGGGACCTCCACCTGCCACCCCCAAAAATATAAAAAGGGCTGGTGGTAGTTTAGCACTTAAAAGCTTTATCAGGTACTCAGAAATGATAGAACTGCAATCACGATTTTGCTCTACAATCAGCTCTGTTCCAAGAAATGCTGTAGCTTAGATGAATCATGCACATTTATCAAGGTTTTGTGTTACATATGCCCACTCAACCTTTCTTGAGAACACCCAAGAAAGGAGGTTATATTGATTCACTGTATGGCTATTTTTAGACTTTTCAGTGATAATTGGCTTGAGAATTTTCATTGATAATTTAACCAGGATTGACTTTTGTCTAGCTGCATAAAATTTGTTGCTTGTTATATATTCAAGTGGGTAGGATGAACAGTTTCCCTAAGTCACATTCTGGAAATCATTTTGAATTATAATTTGACTAACATAAACTAGATGTAAAGAAATGATGATTGTAGCCTTACTGTTATCAATCTCCATTGAATCTTCCTGCAAACAACAAAAATCTTAACTTTGCTTCTGCACCTTAGTGCAAGGTAGGTATACTGGTGTTATCCAAATGTACAGCTCCTATAATAATTCACTATTGGATATGTTGGCAGGAGTTCATGAGAGTTGTAATCTAAAACATCTGGAGGGCATCGGGTTGTGTAAGCTCGTCAACCCCATGTTGACCTGTGATGCAAATAGCTATATTTCTCTTCTAGATTAATAGTTTCAAATCTTTGGCACCAATTGATGTGGACAGGTGTGATTGCAGGATGTTTCCTTGTAGATTACACAGGGCTAGTGGCTGATCCCTTGGCATTGCTCTCTGCCAACGCTGTTACTGTATTATGAACTCGTCTCATTAGTCTGTAATGCATGTGCAGTGACGCTGATATGATATGGTATTGACGCCGATTCCTCTTTGTACGCCCAGCATTTTTATAGTATAATCCTATGTGTGCGCACTTAGAAGTAAACCCCCCTGAACTGAGTGGTCCCTGCTTCTAGGTAAGTATGTATAGATTGCAGCCTAAACCTGTTTTTGCATCTTTATCTCCAGAGCAGCACTTTCTTTTACTGGCCATAGAGACAGGTTGCCTTTTGAAATTCTTTCTTGTGGCTTTTATATCAATCTACATTTGGATGCTACTTGTTTCTTAGAGATGACTGCTTTTCAAAGATACCAGGTGGAGTTTCTTTCTCCAAGAGTTCTGTAATCTTCCTTGTTGAAAGGCAAGATACGAAATGTTTACTTCAAGAAACCTGGTCCTGTGTGTATTCTTTTAATTAAGGTAACAAGATTGTCTGGACTTTCTCTTCCTGTGAAGGTCACTTTCTGTTACAACTTTACAAGGTCAGGTTTCCCTAGAAGAAGATCTGCACATGTTCACTTATAACACTTTTTTCAACATGTTATTTTTCAAGCATAATTGGCAGTCCGCCACTTTTGTCAGGATGTGATAGCTTTTGTGTGTGCTACCATTCCCATTCCCTGTTTTGGCTTGGGAATATTTATTTGGCTTTTATAACTATTTCTACCAATATCTAACATGTAGGTTCAAAAATATCAGGCACAGAACAGACTTGCAGTGAGGTGGTCATCTGGAGTGAGTAAAAATCATTTTGAAAGGAATAAGCAAATCCGGCACACTAATGTACCACACCATACAGCCATGTGAATTTGTAAAAATCTCCCCTAACTCTGAAAAAGCCAATGACTCTTGATTTTTTATTTGGTTCAGCTTGAAAAACCTCTTCTTATGGCAGGTGCTGCCACCCCTACCCCTACCCATATGCATTCTCTTCATTGCTGTTTTACTGAATTCCTGGTTGAGGGGCAGATGAGTTTGTTAGGTTCCCATCTGCTTAGCAACCAACCTCTGACACTGGCTTCCTAGAACCCTGATTCTGTTGGCCTGTTCTCTGGCACTGATGCCTGCTGGAATTATTGTTCCACAAGAAAGCACTTGCTCTTCAACAAATATAGAACATCTATTTAATTCAGAGTAATTGTTGTTGAATGTCAGCGGCAGAACTAAGCATACTTACTAGAGCATAAGTATCAATTAATTTAGAGGAGCTTCCGTGTAAACACATTTAGAATTGCAATGTAGATATCATAACTTCATGGAGCAAATAAAACCATAAGTCTACCAGTAGTAAGCCCTTTCAGATAAAGCAAAATCAAATTCAGTTCAGGAACATTCTGTTCCAGTACAACAATTTTGACGTTGCAATATCTGAAAATACCCTTGAAAGAAGCTACCATGGTTCCATTCCCCATTAATTATGGGAGCAGTGCCCAAGCTTTGCAGAGAACTTGTCTCCTTTTGGAAATAGCAAGTTAAAGCAGGGTGTTGTGCTGTGACTGACGCTATTAATTTTCAATGTAGAACAAGGCTACATGGCCTTTTCCCCTTATGGAACATGGAGTCCCCAGGAAGTCTGCTACCATCATCCTGACTAGGTCCGGAGCAGCTTAGCTTCAGCAAGATGTCTGTGCCATGTGCCCTGAGACTATGCTGTATGATTAGGCTTAGAGCAGATGCAGAGCTGAAGCTGATTATGCATGAATAGAATTCCTTTCACTCTGGAAGTGCAGTGTAGCTGTTGCACTGCACCTACGCAAGTGCAGCCGTCATTGTTAGAGACATAAGTAGCACAGTGCTGGCTCTCTGGCTAGAAAGTGGGTTCAGTGGGAACCACCCCTATTTTCTCACAAAACCGGTGCAGAGTAGAACTGTTTGGGCCCAGAATATGCTCTCAGGCAGATAAGGCATCCAACATGTTGAAGCTAAGCAAGTGTGGGGCTGGCCTGAGCTTGGAGGGGAGACCACTTGAGGATGGGCATGTGACCACCTTGAGTTCCACAATAGGAGGAAGGTGGGATATAAATATAATAAATAAATAAATTGCCAGACAGCAGTTCAGATTCAGATGAAAGTGGAGATTCAACAGGGTTAGTAGGAGACTAGAAAGCAATTTTGTCATTGCAAGCAAAATGGCATGGAGGTCTTCTGTTACCTCAAGGTTTAAATCAAGACTGTTGCAAAGACTGAACTCTGGCTCAGGAGCAGGCTGTCCATTACATGCAAATGCATGTGTAGCAGGCCCTTTTGGGAACAACCTATTTTAAACACAATACTGGAGGTTTGGAAAGGGGGATGCCATTTCCTAGCCAAACCTTCCAACTGATTTTCCTCTCCAGCTTGCACCATGAAGTTCTATCATGTGTTTAATCATGTTTGGAACCCAGATGAGGGAAGTAATTTATAGGCGGTGGGGAGAATTGCCAAAGTAGAAAGGATGACGTCTGTTATCTATCAGTTCTCTGCCTGGAGTGCCCTCCCCTTCTAATTTTCATCAGAAACTTACCCACATGGGTGTGATGTACAGTTATTTTCTTCCACAAAAACTATTTACTGCCTTTTATCTCTCCAGCCTGGCCTGATTGATTATCCTAAGGGCAGGCTTTGCCCTTGATCGCAGCCACTGTTACTTGTTTAGGGATGCACTTCTGACTCATACAAGCAGCGGGTGTAGGTGGTTAAAATTAAGAGCACGGGTGTAAGACAGATTACGGAAACAATGCCAAAAGTGCTGGACAGAACCTTTCCCAGCCTGGTTTATATTTCATAACAGACCCCTGATGTTCAGAGGGCCATCCAGTGCCTGAAATTGCAATTTGATAAATGGCACTTCTGTACCAAGCCCTCCTAATCTGTCATGATAAGACTTATGGCTTCTGAGCTTCATCTGTGAGCTCCTGGTCCTTTCAGAAGCAAAACCCCATGCTAGGGGGTTTTGTTCTGTTTGGGGACCATATTTCACAGATCATGCAGGATATGCATTAATCACTTGCAGCTTACTGATAAGACTGGAAAATCATCTCTGCCTTAGCTTCTCATTAGCAAAAAGACAGATGCATCAGTAGTTTTATGTCAGAGAAAAGGTAACAGTGAGCCAATAAAACCAAATTATTATTTAACAAGCCTGAGATGCGTAGTCCTAAGAAACTGTATTTCTCAATTGAAATTATAATTAGTAACATATGCCAATATAATTTATTAAATGACTGTTCCTGTAACCTTTTACTAATTAACTGAAGAAATGGGTAAATAGATTTCAAGTCAGGTTCTCAAGTCATAAAGTTGGTCAGTCTATATACGTCCAGTTGTACACGGTTACTTTCAGCGCTTTTAATGTTCATTGTGTCACCAAATGCCTTTTCCCAAGCATGCAGATGAGCCCACCTACCATCCTCACACTACTACTGATGGGCATTGTCCAAAGTGGTTTTATTCTTGACAGAGTCTCTCCGTCCTTCAGCTGCTCTGAGTTTGTTGTCATCTGGTTTGTGTGCAGCCAGGGTCATGATTCATAGACACTCAGTCCACTATTATGGGGCATACGGGGTGTCACTGGTAGTGAGTCCATCCGCAGCTTATCCAGAGCCAGTCCCTGGGCTGTTTCACATGATCACTGCAGTTTAACAAGTTGGTGCACATGTTAGTGGCTGTTGTGAAAATTTAAGTCTCAGTGGGCTGTCACCATGGTGATCGTGCAAGCGCCACAAGAATGACTTGTTGCCATGATCAGCGTGCCACGCACAACCCACGAGCTGTTCCTGACTTGGGAGCAGGGGGCAAGAACCCACTCTGAGCTGGATTCAAATACCATGCTAAACCATGGCAATCACCCACTGCTATCTGAACATTTACAGTGGCTGGCAGCACATGCTACAACCAACTCTGGCTTAAACCAGACCTCATACACTCAAAAACATGTGTTTGCATTTCTTCAGTCTCTGTGCATCTTTCTCTTACTTCACTCACTGCCTTTTCCCTGGGTAGTTGAAATTCTTAACACAATGGCATTTTGAATTTTTGAGAACGGTAGTCTCCATAGGCACCTGCAGCTGAATGAATGCTAAACCAGGACCTGCTTGCTGCTGCCTGTAGGCTCTGCAGGATGGAAAGTATGATTTTTCAGGCCTTAGTAGAACCTTCCCCTCTTTCTTCTGCCACCTAACTTTCAATATTAAAGGTACAGCTTCCACCCACCCTCCCCCAGTGGACCAAAATAAGTAGCTCATTGCTGATTTCCTGCACCTTCTTGTTCAGCTGCTCCTTTCCCAGCAACGGAATCGCTGTGAGATGTGACTGTGTCCACCACTGTGCTTTCAGCAGAGTTATGGCAGAAGAAGCCCTTATTTCTGTCATAACTGACACTGCTTGAAGAGCCCTTACTGATTACTGCAGTGAGCACCATGAGATCCTTGAGTGTCGTTACGTGATGCTGTCCCTGGACTCCTTAATGGCTCTGCTGCACCTGTACACTGCAGGTGAAGGCAAGGAGGGAGAGCATGACTGTCAAGGAGCCTTTTCAGGCTGCTCCAGGGTGATTCAGTGGTCTGTAGGGGAAGCAAGCGTCAGTCTCCACGGTAGGAGAACATGCTGCCATGTTTGCTAGCACGGTGGTGGAGGGACTGGCTGCAGACAGTTGTCATCCATCAGTGGTCTCTCCTGCACACTGAAGTTGTGTGGATGTTGATTCTGAACATAGATGCTTTAGAAATTGCTGGGTTTTGTGGCACTTAGCACATGTCTCAGAGCATCGGAAACCAGGTTTATAATCCCTCATTTGAGCAAGGTAATGCAGAAACCTATATCAGCTTTAAAAACCGGTTTGGACTAACTTTGTACAAATTTGCTTTCAACATTGGATACTCCCACTTAGCTCTGCCTTTGGAATAGGGAAGTTTGCTGAGCGTGAAATCTTCAGAGATGGTGTGTGCTCTGAATGAACTGTGCTTTGCTGATGTTATAAAAGTATGGACAAAAGAGAGAACTTGTGAGTTTTCTGTGAACTGGATATTTTTTGCAAGTGTACATGACAGCTTTTCCTGAGCAAGCTGGGACGTTGTGCAACAGTTTGTGCTTTTACAGCATATTCCTCCAGGTGCTTTTATTTTCTAAAGGGAGATTTCTGGATGCTTACACAGGGTTTTCTGAGTGAAGTCGTGACATGGCTACCTGGAGCTTGCCATTGGCTGGAGCTTGCCATTGGCAGCCAAACTAGCCATGGGCAGATTCTTTAACTCTACACACTGCTCATTCTCAGAGGTCTTTGTGCTTCAGTCATGGCTTATGGCACCATACTGAGTTCCAAGGAGAAGCCAGACAGAAAAATGTTACTACCACAGCTCTACCAGGCTCCCTCAAGAGCGCACTTTTTGCCACACTCTCCGCACTTCTAGTTGTGAAGGAAGTCCTATCACCAGTTGTGACCATCAGTTGCTGCATCCTGCACAACATCTGAAAATCAAGAGGCTCCTGCAGGACAGCCCTGAGCTACCTGGACCAGGGGCTGAAAATGACACCACTGGGTGGGTGATAAGCCACCACCGTTTCCCTTCAATCGAGTATCCAGGTCAGCAACTTGGGAGGAAGCTATAAATACCCATTTGACAATCTCTGCAGCTGTAACACAAACTGGTACCCAAGGAGTCAGAGAGTGGGGCAGGGAGGGATCTCTCTCAAGACCGAGAGATGCTTCAGAGAGCAGAGGGGGAAGAAAAAGAACAAAACAAGCAGCGTGGGCAGGCACAGATAGCCGTGCACTAATAAAAAACTCAGAAGGACATGAACAGCTGTACAAGTTTAATTAGAAATGCAGGCAGATCGCAGTATTCATTGGGAAGAAGGGAACATTTTGCAGCTGGAGCAAGCAAAGGAAACCATGCCACAAACACACAGTGGAGAAATAGTAAAAAGGCTGCTGAGGTGGTGAGGTAGCAAAGGACTGAGGGATGCTGATTCTGCCACAGGTGCCTGGGGTACGTGCAGGAACCATTTGGAAGGCTGGGCTGTGGGAGAGTCACAGGTATCCATAGAAAGCCTGATCTTTTGTTGGTTGCACCGTGGGTTGTGAAAAACCCACACGGTTGCTTACAGGGTGGCTTGGTGTGTTGTGGAAGCATTCCCAGCCTTTCTCCCTCTCCCTCTCCCGTCTCTGTCTGTCTGTCAGCCATATCTGTCATCCCTGCCACTCATCATCCGCTGTGGCCTTCTGCACAGGCTCTCCCTTTCAAGCTTTTGATTGCTGTGGCCTCCTCCTCCTCGAAATATGCATCTGAGGACCAGAATTCTAACAGGGCCTTGCAGAGCCAGCATCAAATTAGGCTTTTGCCTGGAGGCCTCTATGCGCTCTTGTGCCCCAGTTGTAGATGGCTGCAACATGACTCTGGAGGCCTGCAATGAGCAGGGAGCCTGTCACTGCCTTGCTGGCTGCAGGACCACGTTCCTTATGCCCGGGAGCTCTGGGCGCTGACTGAGGCCTCAGCAGCACTGGCCCAGCATCCGCTCTAGCTCTTCTGGATAATGGCATAACTTTTATAGAGTGCCTAAGAGTTATAAAAAACACTCCAAACATCCTGGCTCAGTAAGCGTTGCTCACCCATGTTACAGAGTCGCTGCATTATTATCACCACATTGTATCAGACTGTACATTTGTAATTCGTAGTGTGATTAAGAGGTCTGGGGAGCTCATGGCTGAGCTGCTACTTGAACACAAGACTTCCTTATTCCAGGCTGAGTGGTTTTTCCGGTATGCTGAAGATTTGCTAAAGAAAGCCTGACTCCAGCTTTGATTCCAGTTCTGTACATTGCAGTTTTATCCATCTCTACTTCAGATCCAGCTGCTTTGCTGCTTCTATGGTAATGTGGCGGGGTCTATCCATGCTCTATCTGACTTGGTTTCCCCCAATGCCTCTGAATTGTTTCCACTGTTGTTCTGTCAAAGCTCTGGGATCTCAAAGCCAGATTCCTCCAAAGCGTTTTCCCCTTGTCTCAGCTGCTGGTTTTACTGAATGCTTCACATTCTGTAGTCATAATCTCTACCATTTGAACAAGTATAACCAGTTCTTTTCAATTCTGCCTGTCCTGTTATTTTGCATGCATGCATGCATGCATGTGTGTGGTTTTGGGCTGGGTATTTTAGATATGTAAAGCACCATGAGTATCAAGTAGCTGCAAACAAGGTAGTACTCTTAATTAGCATGTGACAATAGTTCACATGAAACCAAGAAATAAGTACTTTAGTGTTAAGGTTCTTCAACTTTATCCTCCACCAAGTTGCTGTCTGCTGATTAGTCTGTTTCCATGTCTGACTCAGAATCATAGATAAACTCTTTATACTTCTTTTTCTTCTTCCATTGCACATATATCCTGCCTGCCTGCCTTCCTCTTGCAAGGAACCCTGAGAAGTTTAAAAAGTTCTCCTCCATCACCAAAACAAAAACTCCATGAAGTAGATTAGGCAGAGGGGCTGTAACTGGCCCAAAGTCACCCAGTGGGCTTCATAGCTGAGTGGCGAAACATGGAATAGTAGAGTTGGAAGGGGCCAGAAGGCCATCAGGTCCAATCCTCTGCTATTACAAGACACTAAGTTATACTGTCTCCTCTGTCCCAGTCTGTTAACCACTATACCACACTGGCTCTCCGTTACTGAAATGGTTGACGTAGAATGCTTCATCTCATTCCCATCCACTAGTTCAGTTTTGCATGTAGATTTTCAATAAATCATCAATTATCTGGGCATTTCAGGTCAAGCAATTGAGCTGGAATGTAGGAGCTTCCACAGAAGGAGCTTTCTGTTAATCCACAGGAAATGTCCACCATGTGTCCATTTTTGAAGATTGGAGTGAGTTTAGGAGACAGGGCCCTTGGATCTTGTCCCAGTCCTGGGGAAAGACTACAGGGCTGAGTAGAAAGAGGGAGGCGGGGTTTCTGATCTTGGCTCTGGTCATTCTGGAGAGTTCTTTATAGGAAATTAGAGAACTGAAGCTTGCAGAAGAGTATGGATTTTTGTTTTCTGTCATTTTGTGCAAGCTGCTTCCCTACTCAGTAGGTCATTGCTTTTCCCAGAGAATTATTTACCTCAGCTTTTGTCTGTCAGAAGCACTTACCACACAGAGGTTGCTAGAGTACTTTGACCATTCTGTTTTAACCTCTGTTTTGCTTTTAAATCGTCATGTCCCAACCTCAGCCTTTGCCAGCCTGGTCCTCCCAGACAATGCTGTCATTGTCTCAAGCCAGCATGGCCATTGGCAGTAATAGATTAATTGGGCTGCGAGGGAGGGCTGGAGTACAATCAAAGGTGTATTGGGCTTGCAGTTCTCGCCACTGGTGGCTCTCCATCAACTTTGCCCATCCTCTCTGGAAAGTAGTGAGCTTCCTGGTTTGTGATCATTGTTGCCATTAAACAATCCATGCAGTGAGCCCAATTTCTCTCCCACCTCCATCCCCAAAGCACCGTGTTTGGAGAAGCAAACAACACTAACTGTTCCTGGGTTGTTGCCAGAGATCCTTCTGGTTTTAATAGGTTTTTGAGTTACTGATTAAGGAAAGGCAGTGAATGCATATCCTGTTCAGATTAAAGAGTAGAATCTATATCAATCCATAACAGTCCAGTTGCTTGACTTGTGTTATATCCTTAAAATGGTAACGTCATATTATGGGAATTGTCCTATTAAAGCAGATTTCTTTTCCACCTTTCAATAAAATATTTTCAAGGTAGCTCACCAAGTACTGTTAAAACAGCAATAAAACAGTTTAAAATAGCACTTACTCTTTAAAGGCAGCTGAAAACCCATCTAAAAATATTGCTTAAATCATGAAAAATAGGACACTGGATGAGGGGGTAACATTTTATATTGGAGGCATGAACATTAAAAAGGTCCAGGGTAACCTCCAGACAGTGGGGTGTAGTATATCTGTCATCAAGCCCCTGGTGAATTATTTCTTTCCATTATTTGTATGCTGCCCATTTTAAAAGTCCTCTGGATGGTTCAGAGTAAAAGTTAGAAGCATAAATTATGAAACAATACATCTCAACCAGCATCAGAATAAATCCAAGATAAGAAGCCAAAGAGAGGTTACAAGAAGTGCAAACATGCGAAGGCACAAAAACATTTTCATCTGAACCTTTAGATTATGGAGACTGAAGAACTTGAGAAATAAAAAGATCTCCACCTCATACTGGAAAAGCCTACAATATAGGCAACAGGTGAATGTCCCATCTAAGAGGGCATTGCATAACCAGGATGCCACCCCTGTCTATGGTAACACCTGCTTCACTTGATTTGTTAGGGGTACCTGGAGAGTGGCCTATGAAGATGATCTTGAGATCCAAGCAGGTATATTTGGGAGGTAACAGTATCCAAGTAGTATCCAAGTGGGCATGTCATGAGCGGAGCCGGCTGGAGCCTGGGGTCAGACTAGATGGCCCGGGAGGCCCCTTCTGACTCGCTCTGTTTCTATGTTTCTAAGTAGGTCCACATAGGTAGCTTTTCAAATAACCTGAATCTGATACTTCAGCAAGGCTTCACTGTTCCACAACTTTCTTCTGCACCCAAAACCAATAAACAAGAGACAATAAAAATAATTGTTTTATTGTAAACAATAAAGATAGACTTGGCTTACTGGAGCATTCCGAAGATGCCTACACAGGGTGGCAAGAGGCGTCGTTTACCTGACACAGGAATCAACCATTTATTCTGACTGCAGTAGAAGGTACCACATTATTAACCTAGAGCTCTCCTTCACCTTTCAGAGATCCTGAATGATGTCATTCGAAGTATGAAGAAAGAAGGAGAATGGAAGGTGAGTTGTCATGCTCTGTATGTGAGATGAGCTGTACATAGTCCATAGATTTCATATAACTTACAGACATTTATCTAGCCCATTAATAAAAAATCTATTTCTTCACCGTTTTCTGTTATGCATAAAGATAACCTAGCCACAGGGTATTTGTGATTATACCAGGGTGCAGTTATATGAGGCATGTGTTCATTAGGCCTTTCACATCTCTCATTTTGGCAGTTCATAGAGATTCCCATATGTGCTGACATTAGAAAGGTACATGCCAGGTCATCCATGAAATTAGTGGTTGCAGACAGGCCAAAGAGTCTTTGGAATTAGCTTTGCTTCACTGGTTTTACAAGGGTTTACTGTGGCTTATCTAATGCTAACTCCCTTGACTTTTCTTAATCTTCCCCAAAAAGTTTTTTTTTTTAATGGTAATTGTGGGACATTCTATACATTGTTGTTTTTCTAGGTTGCATCTATGAGAAGGAAAGGGAGTGTGTGAACAAGAAGAAAAAAACTAGCTGATACTAACTGAAAAAATAGGTTAGATTGAGAAGTAGATTTGGGAGTTCCCTGCCCCCACATTAGGGAGTTGAGTTCTGAGAACACCCTCTGTGGCTCTCCCATAACCCTGAAGTTATAACACAGTAATAAAAATTTACAGCATGCCTATCTTTAGAATCTTGTAAATTCTAACTAACACATCTTTTATAAGCAAAGTTTATCTTCCAGTATTTCATAGCCAATGCTTTGGGGAATGGAGTTTGAGCCTAAACCTAAACACCTCCATATTAGCTAATCTTGGGCTCACATAAAAATAGGTGGAGTAAGAAATGAAAAGGGATACAGTTCTTTAAGTTCTATCTGCTCAGTTCTGGAAAGCGTCTAATGCCTTGTAATGGAACTGGCTTAATACAGGCTTAATAATTGACTTTATAATTCTAGCACATAGAAAGAGCTGGGATGGGTGAAGGACTAAAAATGTTGAGTCTTCCATGCTGTCTTTTAGTGATGTAAGCATTTTTTAGTGCTTGGGCTCTCCTAAGTTAAAAATGGTTGCTTCTTAAACCATCAGCTCTTCTTCATGTCCACATTTCACTTCAATCCTGCAGGTGCTTATTATGGATCATTCCAGCACACGCATTCTCTCATCCTGTTTTAAGATGTCAGATCTATTGGCTGAAGGGATCACAAGTGAGTGACTTCAACAACATCCTCTTGTGCTCTGTTTATTCTTGTGAGAAGAGGCTCGCATTGCAGTGAAAGATGCTTCCATAGTCTCTCTGACAGTATGTCTCCCTTTGATTCCCATGAGTGATAATATGTCAGTCCAAGCTCAGATGGATCTGCGGGTTGCTGATAGTGCCAACCTAACTGATTTGCAATTTGCTTCTTTTGGCATCTTTGAGCTCATGGCCTGTATTTAGTCCTTATATTTCTTTATTGCCGTCTTCATAACGAAGCCCAGTGTAGCCCTTACGAATTATCCTACTGCATTCTTTCCCAATGACATCTGACATCTGATACGCATTTACTTTCTTCAGTTATCGAAGATATTAACAAGCGCCGAGAACCTCTTCCCAGCCTGGAAGCAATCTATTTGATCAGCCCCATTGACACGGTAGGTTCTTAATCACTGCATCCTTGGAGAGACACTGAACTGGTGAGAACCTCTAAATAGCACTTGATGGCAGAAGAAAAATCTGGTGGTATCTCCCCAGTTGCCCATGTCCCGGCATGGCTCTTTTGAGACTACATCTTATCCCTGGTGTAGCTCTCTGCCAGCTCCTTGGGAAGGAGAAAACTGGTAGGAAGGGCTGTGAGGGGACTGGGGGTGAATGCCATTTGGTGCTGCTTCCTGGAGCCCCTCGGGTTTTACGTAATTCCCATAGGGGAGCCTATTCCTCCCAGAACTCTGTATGATAAAGGAATCCTAGTTTGACTGGGCTATTCACTGTCTATGAGGCCAAGAAAAGGAAACTAGAGGCAGAAACTCGAGTAGGGACAGTAGTTCAGGTATGGGTATTAGCTGCTGCTAACGAACACTTTTCCCTCTACAGTCAGTGCATGCTCTGATAAATGACTTCAAAGGCTCTCCCACCTTCACATACAAGGCTGCCCACGTGTTCTTTACTGAAAGTAAGTCCAAGGTTTGTTCCTGGGTAGATAAGAAGGGCATGTACGGCGTATCATGTGGCAGGAGTGGGCAACTTCTGGCCCTCTGGATGATTTTGCTGCTAATGGTCATCATCCCACATCATTAGCCATCCTGGCCAAGGCCAATGGAGTTACAGGCCAAAACATCTGGAATGCAGTAAGTTGTCCATCCCTACTCCAGAAAGTAAGAGGGTTGAGATATTAGGATACGCCATAATCCCACTGAGATATGTGACTTGGGTATCAGTCTCTGTTTGTTTGCTTATTTGTTCTATTTACATCCCACTCCTTCAGCCAAGATGGCTCTCTGGGCAGGTATCTTTTCACGGAGGTAGATACTTAGCCACTCTGTAGTCCACAGTGCCGTAAATGAGGTTCTACCCACAGATCTTCGGTTGTGGCTCCAAACACAGGCTATCCCTTTATGCAGTTGCTTAAGATACCAGTTGCACAATTTTATGGGTGTTGGCCCCAAAGAGAATGTGAATCTAGAATTATTCCCAAACCTGTCCAGACCCTCCAGTATCATGTGACTTGGTGAGGAAATGTTTCTGTTTGAAGAGCAGGAGGTTTGATTACTAAGCCCCTCTTGTGGGTTTTTTGTGGGGGAACTTTCAAGAACTTTTCACAGGTTGTCTGGACAGGACTGGGAAGCAGGAGAGCCTGACCAGTAGTGCTCACTGTGACCCCAGGCTCTGAGATAGCATGTCAAGCTGGAATCCTTTGTTTCCCATTGTGGTATCTTTTCAGTGTAGTCCTTTTCCCATAAAAAATTTACCGTGTAGCAGGTTAGGTATGTGGTGGGGGTGGGGGGCACTTGTGAGGAGAATGCAGCATAACACTGCCTGTTTGCCTTGACTTTCAGCCTGCCCTGAGCACCTCTTTAATGAGCTTGGCAAATCAAGAATCACCAAAGCCATCAAGACACTCAAGGAAATCAATGTGGCTTTTCTTCCCTATGAGTCACAGGTGAGAAGAAAGCTGAGCGCAGGGTGCAGGCTATTTTTTCCTTTGACCAGACCCCACAGGTGGTAAGACTGGAAGGGTCTTAGCATAATTTTGCATGACGGATATTGCTGCTGCTAAAAACCACAGTCCACTACTGCAGAAGTCCTTATGGGAGGAAAGCAGCAGAGAATTTCTGTAATGATCATACAAAATTTGAGCAGGAGGCCTGTGTGCATCTTGCAAACCATTATAGGACTTTGCTGTGTAGGAGCGTGTGTGTGCACATATGTATGAATGTGTAATGCACCATGACTCTTCCTTGTAGTTATACCCTCGCCCTTATTAAATAACTTAGGGCTGCAGTCCTTCTCTCTGACGTGCCCTCAACTGAGCCAGCTCTCAAAGCATAGGCTCAGCTACCAGGCAGTTGCTGAAGAAGGGTCAGGAAGCTTTTTCACAGTTCTGTAGTAAGTGCTATTAGTGTACAGGCAAGCTAGAGCAAAGGTGGGCAGCCTGAGGCCCTCCAGACATTGTGGAATTCCAGCTTGTAGCCGCCCCAGCCAGCATGGCCAGTCCAACAACATCTGGAAGAACACGGATTTCTCACCCATGGGCTAAAAGGCTCAGGTTTGTGTTCCTCTGCGAAACTCTTTACAACCTTCTCTTGTCCATAAAGTTAGTCAGATTTGCCCGTGATACTTGCCTGGTTTGCCTGATCCTAGAGGGGAAAGAAGCCACAGTGGTTATTTGCCCTCCACCCCATCCATGCATGTGCTGGTCACATACTGGAGAGAAGAATTGCATAATGCCGGTTGTACAGATCTGGGTGGCTTATTAGCCATGGCAACAGGTCCTCCTGGACAGATTCACATGACACAATGAGCTGTGCTGCTGAGGGTAATTATGCTAATTCCCCTGACAAGCAACGGACACATGCCTGGCTTCTTTCTCCTTCCATGATCCTGCAAACCTGGTTATTCACTTCTGCTGTAAATGAAGCAAGTCTTAGTTTGTTCTCAAGTACTTGGCTGCAGGATTTGACTTTGTTTCTTCTGAAAAATTGACTCCTGGCAAATTGTTTATTGTTAAAATAATGAACTAGGAGTCAAAAGCTTACAAACAAAATGGAACTGCGTTTCAGCAGTTGATTCTTCCTACTTTTGTCTGGCAAACTTTCCACCAAACTGTCTTGCACCTGCTGGACTATTACTACTCTTAGTACCTCAAACAAGCAGCTAATTTAGTCTGTCTCGTACTAGGTAGTCCCCTTACAAGTGATGAAGAGGGTCCCAATGAGCAGGCAGAGATATGGCTAATTAGAAACTTCCTTAGAAGTAGAACAAACCTCAGTACGTTAGGCAAATTATAGGCTTCTCCAAGCCAAGAAACAGGCAGCACTTAATGAAATGTTGCCAATCCACAGTTCACAAATAATCATTAGCTTCCACCCCAGTGAAAGTGGTGGGATGACCTTAGTGAAGTGGCTGTTGACAGAGTGATTGAATATACAGTACCTAGGAGATGCCCTGTTGGGCTTACACCCATTGACACTTGCTTGCAGGACAGTGGCCTGGAGTAAGCTATCTCTGGAAATAAAGAAACATAGAAAGAGAGCGAGTCAGAAGGGGTCTCCTGGGTCATCTAGTCTGACCCCCAGCTCCAGCCGCCTCATGGGCTCATGACATGTCCACCATGTGCATGCCCAGCTTGTCCTAGAACACCCTCACCAATGGGGCTTCAGCCACCTCCCATGGGAGCCCATTCCATACCCTGGGGGCCCTAACTGTCAGGAAGTGCTTCCTGGCATCCAAACTGAACTTGGTTCCCTGAGCTTTGCTCCATTGAAATGCATCCTGCCCTCCTCCACAGGGGAAAACAGGTCTCCGACCGCTTCCATGTTTTGCATTTTGTCTGACAACCCCCATGATTTTCTGATATGTTGTTGCAAAAGACTTCAAGGTAGTTTCATGTTCTTTTCCTTTTTCCTACCCTCTCCCCGCCACCCCCAGGTGTACTCCTTGGACAAGCCAGAGAGCTTCCACAATCTCTTCAGTCCGTACTGCAAGGAGGACAAGAACAATCAGCTGGAGAGGATGGCAGAGCAGATTGCCACACTATGCGACACTCTGAAGGAATACCCCTCGATTCGCTATCGGAAGTTCGTGCTGCACATTCTCCACACAATGAGGAGAGGGAGGGGTAGGAGGGGCGGGTAACTTCCTATGAAAAGAGGATGTGGTGTGAATGGAGGCATAATGAACCATGACACTGTCCCAGGAAGGTGGGGAGAGAGGCTTTCACCGGGTCCAGTGGGAAATTGCTTGTATGCCCTTTGTGTGATGAAAAGATGTCCAACAGTAAACCAGGGGGTGTCTGCAGCGACACTGCAGATTTGAGCACTACAGGGTTGGCCACCCTGGTCAGCTATTAGGGTGCCCACTGTAAGATGAGGATGAGGACCAGGATGCTTACCTAGGAGTGCGACGGGTCGGGAGGTGACCAGTGCTGGAGGTGCAGCAACTAAACAGCCTCCTGTTTCTTTATTGTAGTGGCTCTGAAGACTGCTGCTTGTTGGCCCATGCAGTGTTGGCCAAGCTGAATGCCTTCAAAGCAGACAACCCCACCATGGGAGAGGTGAGCAACCCTAGAGTTTCACTAGGCTGCAGTGGATTTCCTGGGTTTTGCAAAGCCACCTGCTCTGGCATCATCTTGGAAGCTCCCTGCAGTGGAAGTTTTGCGAGCAAAGCACGAGTGCAATGACTCCAGAAGAACTCTGGGGGAAACTCCCTTGGTGTGCAGAAGAATGCAGAAGTGATCTTCCTTCAAGCCAGGATGAAAAACAATCAGCTCGTTATGTTAGCTGTGCTGGGATAAGAATGACTAGCCTCCAACTTAATGACAAAGATAGGAATGGATAGTTGGGTATGGAGGCTGGTCATATCTAGGCCCTTGGCTCCTGAAGAGAGAAAACGCCTGGGAAAGTGTCTTTTCCACTAGCTTATTTCATTTAAATGAGTGCCAGGATGTCCTGCCAAACACCCACAATATGCGCTTTTTATGAAGGCTGTCCATGGAAGGGCTCTGCAGATACTGCCTAGTGCTCACTGGTGCTCAGCAAGTCACGTTTCAACTTATACTGAGGACCAAACTTGATGATTCGGGACAGTGTGTGAATAGTCATAGAATCGTAGAATCATGGAACAGTAGAGTTGGAAGGGGCCATGAAGGCCATTGGGTCCAGCCCCCTGCCTTTGCAGGACACCAGGTTGCACCATCCCACTCAGATGGCTGTCTAGTTTCTTTCCGAATGTCTCTAGTGTGGGAGAACCCACTGCCTCTCTGGGCAGCTGGTTCCACTGTCATATCGCTCTGACAGTGAGGGAACTTTTCCTGATGTCCAGCCTGAATCTGGGTTGTCTCAACTTGAACGGATTATTCCATGTCCTACACTCTGACATCAGTCTACCAGTGTCTTGTTAAATGTATTTTAAAAAAAGGAAATGTATCAGTGGGAGGCTATGGACTTGATTGCAGCAGTGGGAAGCATCGACAAATGTGTGTGCATTAGGTCCTTTTCTATAGCCTTTCCACTTGTCAGAATCCTTTTTACCTTCTATGAAATCAAAAGCCTTTCTACTTCCAGAAACTGCTTTCTCCCAGTGGGTGGGAAAGAACTTAAAGAGGCAGATGTTGAAAAAAAAGGCTTCAGGGAAAGGCTTAAGGCAGATACTTTTGTGCATCTCTGCCGCTTCTCTGATCACACTCATAGCTTCCCACTGCTACATCTTGGTCTTAAAAACAGGACAGAGCAAAGTGTCAGGAGACTTCACCTGTCGCTCATGCATCATCTGTTTTGTAAATCAGACATTACATCTTACTGGTCTTCCTTGTCAGAAAACCAGGATATTCTGTCTAAGATCATCTCCAGACAGGGAACTTTCCTTTGGTTTTTGCTTAAGCTTCTGACTGTGCTGTAGCTTTTGAAACAATATCCCAGACTCCAGGAAATGAGAAGGTGGCAGGCCTGGCCTTACTGGTTGCATTAGTTGCTCTTCACAGGAGATATTCCTGTTCCCCTAAAAGAACTTTGCTGGAGAATGCATGTTAACGGAGATGATGGCCAGCATGTTAATTTTAATCACTATGGTAATTCCAAAACTCTGCAGGGTAGGAGAAGAGGGACTCGTGCCCCAGCTGAAGCTGAGGTCACAGACACCAACCAGTTCCCACAACACTAGCAGAGCCACTTTCTCAGCCCCAAACCCTGTTCTCTATCCTCCTCCCTCAGTCCAGCAGTCTTCAAAAGTTTTGGACTACAGCTCCCATCACCACTGAGATTCAGCTGTCTGGGGCTGATGGGAGTTGTGCTCAACATTTGAAAGATGGAAGGTTGAAAAAGAGTATTCTTGAGCAATGCTCTTTGCAGGCAGTAATTTTTAAAAACATATCTGCTAGTAAGCAGTGATTCTTTCTCAGGGAAAGGGAGTTGGTATCCATGGCCAGCAACAATATCTCCTCTGGTGGGTTGCTTTAGGAAGACCATGTGGCTAATTTTGCTTTTGGAATGGCTATAGAAAGTTTGCAGGTAGCAAAAAGAGGAGGAGGAATAGCAGCAGCACCATCCCCACAGCTGCCCTCCTCAAAAATATTGTGAGATAAAGTTAGTTGCTTGACTCAGCTACTTAAGCAGCCATTTCAGTACTCAAGGGCTTCAGGCAGTTGCTCTTGCTGAAGCCCATGGATGTGTCTTCCGCGAGCAATCAAGCAGGCAGTGTGACTTCGGAAGACAGGTGCCTTTCCTTGACTGCACTGAAAGCACCCAAAATGCCCATCTCCCTGCAGTGCTCCTGGATTCACCTGAGAAGAGCACCCACTTCCATAGGGCATGGCTCCATGTTTGTACTGCCATCTGCTGGCCAAAGGCTGCACTGCACCATCTGCTTGCAGGAACAGCCGAAAAGCCATTCCTGGCCTCCTCCTGACCACCTCTGAGCACTGCTGCGAAATGAGGCTCAGTGCTCATAGTCACTGTGTGAACTATGCCATTTAGGAGCGTGGTCTCTTCCGCGCTGCTGTTGCTGCTGCATTCACCGAGCAGAGGGTTTCCTGAACCGAGCACTGATGTTAGCTGGCGTGTTGTCCCAGTGGTCTCCCCGGCACTCCAGCTTCCCATTGTCCCTCATTGTTGAGACAGCACAGCAATGATGTGCTGTGTCCACCCTCCCTGCTGTCATCTTGGCTTTGCCCAGGCTGGCCACTAGTAGGTATCCCAGAAGCTTACCAGCAGGGTCCCCTTGTGCAAACAAATCCTAGAGGGCTTTTGGCAAATGGACCGCAGTGACATGCTGTTTCGCTCTGAGCTAGTGAGCCATCTCTCCTAATGCGATTGTGTGCAGTCGGGCGGAATGAAAGTTTGCGTAGCTGCTCGCTTGCATTTCTGGCCATGCCCCGCCCACAAGCGTGCTGGAGAGGCCACTCGCGGCAGGTAGCTTCTGCAGCAGGCCTGTTTGCAGGGGGCAGGCAGACGCAGAGGGGAGAGACCCTGCAGAACCTAAGCATGCTGCTGCCCTTCCTTTGTCTTCCTTGGTGCCTGGAGCTGTGCTGGCCTTAAACAACAGTGCTCACAATTTCAGTCCCACTTACTTCAATGAGACTTAGCTCCGGATAAGCAAGGGTGCAGTAATTCACCCAAATTTGGCCCTTCTTGGGTTCTACTTCTGCCCTCCAGGAACGTTCAGGTTTCTATATACATTCCTTCAACAGCCCACTACTTGGTAGTCTTTTGCTTTTTCTGCAGGTTTCCCCATTCTAAAAGACTTAAATTCCACTTCTAAAGATCTGTTATTGTAAACCAAAATGTGCTGGCACTTCATCCTCACCCTCTTTATTTTCAGTTCCACCTGCCACTGCAAACTGGCTTCTTAAAGCTTCTCTGAGATTGAATTTTATAGCTGCTCTGGAAGATTTTCAACACCCTCAAAATACAGGATTGTATCCTACCAGCAGCAGCACCGTCAATGTGCAGGGTTCACCGAAATGAGGAAATAACCATCATCCCTTTCCCCCTTTCCTTTCCCTTCTTTGCTGCTCTCAGGGCCCTGACAAATGTCGCTCTCAGCTTCTGATTGTGGACCGGAGCTGTGACTTGGTGTCCCCACTTCTGCATGAGCTCACCTTCCAAGCCATGGCCTATGACCTGCTCAACATTGAGAGTGATACTTACCGGTGAGGGCTGTGCAGGCAAGGGGGAAATCTGGGGAAGCAGGGAGGGTGCTGCTTCCCCACTGAGATGGCCGCTGCGAAGTGGGACTTAGGAATGCTTTTTCACTTGCCTTTTCTCAACTCCTCCAGATATGAATCCACAGGCATCAGCAACTCCAAAGAAAAGGTGGTGCTTCTGGATGAAGATGACGACCTGTGGGTGCTGCTGCGCCACATGCACATTGCTGACGTGTCCAAGTGAGAACCTGTCCAATTAGCGAGAGTGTGTGCGCGCGCGGGCATGCACATGTGTGCATTTGCACGTGCACATCTAGCTCTCCCATTCCCAAATGTGATGCATCCATAATATGTTTAGATCAACAGTTTTGGAAGCTGTAGCCTCACTTTCCAGGCCGGCCCACATTCCAGCATTAAGATCCTTTCCGCAGCAGGGTGCCTTGGCCTTTGCAGGCGGCCTGGAGAGCTATGGCTTGTTGAGGGCTGGGAGTTTCAGGGCTGGGGAGCTGAATGCCTGTCACTTGGCTTGAGTTCTGAGCCAAGGCCCTGATTGTGACTTCCTTCCACAGGAAAGTGACTGAGCTCCTGCGTACTTTCTGTGAGAGCAAGAGACTCACCACAGACAAGGTGAGGCTGCTGGGCAGAGACTTATTTCTTGTACTCCGATCTGTTCTTCCTCTGGGCAGTGACAGGACCAGACCTGCTACGCTCAAGCAGTACAGCTGTGCTATGTCCTTTCTGCGTGTGGGAGTACCTTTCCCAAAGTGGCCCTTCTTTGCAGTGGGAGCAAGGATACTGGGGGAGCCTGGCTTAGGAGAAACAGCACGGGGTGAGGGGGTGATTAACTAGGCCTAGCCCTGGAAGCATATAAAGATTATTTGTGTGGGTAGTGCGCTTAGATGCATGGAAATGGGGAGCCTATAGGTGAGGAGCAGGAAGTTTGTGCCCCTCCAAATGTTGCCGGACTCCTTTATTCTTGGCCATTGGCTGTGCTGGCTGGGGCTGACAGAATCCAGGAGCCTCTGGAGGGGGAAAATCCCCACAGATGCTCTTGGCAGTGCAGCAAAAACTTTCCCACTGTGAAAGCCTTCAGTCAGGAGAGTGGCAGAGCAGGATGGAGTCATTCGTGGTAATAATGGGCAGAGTTTTCTACTTCAGTTTAATGGAGCATCTTGAGCGTTGTTGGCTTCTCCAGGGATTTTGAGCTTGGAGAGGTTTTAACGGAGAAGGATCCACCAGCCTGCAGATCTTTTAGGATAAGAAAGACTGGAGAAGTAGTTGCTTATGCGCTCCATCTCTAATACTGCCTGGTCTTGGCCTTGTTCCAGGCCAACATTAAGGACCTCTCTCAGATCCTGAGGAAGATGCCCCAGTACCAGAAGGAACTTCACAAGGTAAAGGAGTTCAGGCTCACATGCTGTTTTGTTTGTTTGAATATCTGTTCCCCCACACTTCCTACCCTGTGGCCCTCAAGACAGCTTCAACTCATTTAAAACAATGAAAACAGCCACAGGAGTGTAGATTATAAACAGTAACAGCACATTTTGAAATCATTGTTTTGTTTACTTTTTACATGGCTGCAAAAGGCTGAAAGAGAGCCTCAAATTCCATAGCTTGGTGTCCCCACCAGCCATACCTTGAATGGCAGAGGGACAGGGGGCAAAGCCCAGATGACCACAGCAGGCCAGTTCATAGGGGAAGCAGCACCCCTTAAGATAATCGGGTCCCAAACTCGATATAGAGCTCCAAAGCTCGCAGTCAGCACTTGGGGTTCATGTTTGGGCTGCTTCTTCCTTGGGGAGACAAGTATGCAAGCTCAGAAGTTTAAAGTTGAATCTGCACTAAGAAGCTGTGGGGGAGTATATGAGATGGAGTAGTTCATACTCGTTGATGTGAGTTAGCCATTGGCATAATGCCTTTTCCCCACCTTGATGCCCATAGTGAGCACAATAGTGCAGTGCTGTGGCTTGGAACCATTCTTCCTCTGGGTAGTTGCCAGCAAATCCCCCAGGATCTCCCATCCTTTGCATCTTTGTTTGCTTGGGGGCATTAGTCTGCCAGAAGCTGAACTGTGGGTTATTCCCTATGGAAAGCATGCAGTCCCTCCTCTCGTATCAAGAGCCAGTCTGCTGTGTGTCGTGTGGAACAGCGCTGCTAGTTGCATGCAAGAACAGAACAAGCAAAGCATTTTTTCATGCTCACATAATTCAGCACCCAAGTCTTTCATCAGCCGGTCTTGAGTAGTCAGGTTTTTAGCCCTTTTGATGAACACTCCAAAGCTATAAAGGATACTCAGTAGCATTTTCAGGGCCGGGATCAATGCCCTGACAAGCAGAAGCAGAATAAGGGGCTCTAGCAGATGACAGGCGGCCCTTTGCATGGCTGTTGTCAGTTTCCCTACCCCTACTGGCCTTTGCAGGGGTTGGGGGAGCCACCAGGATCTGCAGCATGCTGGCTTGTGGCAGCAGAACAAGCTGCCAGTCTTGCTCCTGTGCAACTGCCACCATGGCAGTAGTGGAAGAGGAGGGCAAGCCGAGTGGCTCAGCTCCCCACCTCCCTGTTTCCCTCTCTCCTGGCTGAGGAGAGGGGGGAACAGGGCAGGGGCAACGCCTCCCTTCCCATCACTCCTGGGGCCACCATGTGAACCAAGAGCAGGGGACTGCAGAATTCACCCTCCCTGCAGCCTGGCTCCTGCTCCAGAGCTGAACCAGGAGCCAATGTAGCTGTCAGCTCTCCACATTCATGTCTACCCTGCCCAGCTCACCAGTAGGAGTTAGGCTGGGGTGGGGGGGCAGTTCTGCTGTCAGTGCCTGCCCCTCCACGCCCCACTGCTGCTCAGCTGCAGAGCACCACAGTGGTGCAGCGGGGAAGGAAGGGCTTCGGAGCCCAGCTGGAGGAGGCCATTTCCTCCTTCACGCCACTCCAGGTCCCCTGCCTTGTGCTGCTGCAGACTCCAGGAGGACAGGATTGCTCATGAGCAGCCCTGCTGTGCCAGCATTCACAGGAGAGCAAGGTGGGGAAGCTGACGGCAGTGGCTGAAACAGCCCGCGCTTGGCCCCTGCCACCCTGCTCTCCTCCGTGCTCCTGCATGGTGTCCCCCAGGATTCTGGTCAGAGGATGCGGGGAGAAAGAGGAGGAGCTGGCAGCTGAGGACCCGGCTATGCTCAGTTATTAGTTGCCCACCCTGGCAACTTTAAGCCAAGGGTGGCTGAAAAGGTCATCTGTACCTACTCTGGGACTTCTCTAGGAACACCTCAGGTTATGACTTGCCACTCACTCTTTGTCCGGGTTGGGAAGGGCATACTGGGAGGGAGGGAGGGAAGGAGGGAGGGGATTGCTTAAGGGGGCCTAATGAGCCAGTGGCAGTCAGTGCCCACCCTCCTCCTCTGTCTTGCAGTATTCTACACATCTGCACCTGGCAGAAGACTGCATGAATGCCTTCAAGGGCACAGTGGAGAAGCTGTGCAGCGTGGAGCAGGTGAGCTTGCTGGGATTGCCGGGAGATGGGAGCAGCAGCAAGCCTGGGGTCCCATTCAGGCCAAGCGTATGCATAGCCATGTGCTCTCTGCTCTTGGCTGGCTGGCTGGCTGGCTGCTGCTTGGCGAACACCTTGGGAGAGGAGAGGAGAGGAATTTCTGGTTGTAGCTGTTGCTGTTCCTTCCTCCCAGGACCTAGCCACAGGTGCAGATGTTGAAGGGGAGAAAATAAAAAACCCAATGAAGTCTATCGTGCCGATTGTCCTGGATACCAGCGTGGAGGCATTGGATAAGATTCGCATCATCCTACTTTGCATCCTCCTCCAGAACGGTACTCCTTAGCCACATCCATCAGCTGCTGGGGCTCGGGTCCTAACCTGGTCCTCGCAAAGGGAGAAAGGCAGGGCTGATGTCCTGTAGCCTGGTGCCCCTTTCTCCCCTCCACCAGCCACTTTCCCCAGGAGCCTCACCCGGTTTGAGCCTCTCTGTTCTTGAGCTGAGCAGAGTTGAGCTATGGTTATGGGAACTCATGGGAACAGCGATAGCTTTGTCTCAGGCGCTGAAACGTGTGGCTCCCTCTCTGCCTTTCCATGAGTAGCGGATCGATGTGCACAGCTGTTTGGGGGAGGTGCTCTGGTGACCAGAGGCCAGGTCCATGGGCTGTTTTATGCAAGGACAGCCCTCCTTTCCAAAAACTGATGAGTTATCAGGCAAGTGCAGCCGGGCTGCCTGCAGCATACCCACCTCTTCTGCTTTACCCCGCTCAGCACTTACTCCAACAACTAGCCAGGGGTTAACGCTAAACAGCCAGCAGTCTGGCTGTGAACATTAGAGCCAGCGGGAGCAAAACGTAGGTTGCTAGATCAAGCAGAAGAGATGGGCATCCTGCAGGCAGCTTTCCATTTTTTAAATGAAGGGTTGATGCTACGTGCAAAGCAGGTCTGAGCGTCCCGGAGTAGCAAAGTCTCCACTGTGTTCTGCCTGTGCAGGCATCAACGAGGAGAACCTCACCAAGCTCATCCAGCATGCCAACGTACAGCAGGAGAGGGACATCCTCTACAACATGCACTGCCTCGGTGCCACCATCATGCCGGAGGTACGTGGTCCTCGCGCCTGCCTCGCCACCCTGGGCAGCGAATGCCTGGGCGGTGGCCGCTGCAGCCGGATCAGCTGCCGTGTGGATCCTCACGGCGGCTGGTTGGCAGCTGGTGGGGAGCGGTTGTTAGTGGGGCGGGCTGAGACTGGGGGGACCCAGGAGTGCATCCCCACTCAGCCATGACGCTCCGTGGGGGACATTGGACCAGGCACTGACACTTGGCCTCACAGCATTGCTGTGAGGAGCGGGGGAGGATCGTGTGTGCTCCCTCGGAGGAAAGAGTGGAATGAATGGCCATTCTTGGCAGCCTGTAAAGGAGAAACATCTGAATTTCCTGTAGATTAAGGTGGCTCCTTGGAGGGAGGAGGGGATACAGCAGTTCCTCTGTCTGTACTTCTGCGTCTGCATCTCTCACATGCACGCTGCTCAATGAACTCTCTGTTCTTTCCCTCTTGCCTATCTGTTTGGCCTGACCAGCCGGAGCCACTTAGGTAAGGCATCCCATCGCTCTGCAGACTTCTCAGATTCCCAAAGCTCTTTCCTCTCTTTCCCTCCCGCTCCCTTTCCCCCTCCTTATCGCTTTCTCCAGCTCTCCTCTGTGTAATTTACTGGTTCCTCTGCTCACAGGACACTGGGGGGCACATGAAACCTGCGAGGAAAGTGCGATTGGAGCCTACTTACCAGCTCTCCCGATGGATCCCCGTTCTTAAGGATGTCATGGAGGTAAGTGTGGGGCAGAGGAGAGGTTAACTTTGTGCCGGCTGCTGCAGAACCTACCATGAAGAGCATCTATCTTGGAGGGCAAAGCATTGTATAAGAGCAGCCCCATCCGAAGTGAAGCTGCTCAGTACGTACAAACCTGGGTGAGTATCGGTGGCCATCAGCATTTCGAAGGGTTTCATGCTCCCAGTTGGGCAGTGGAGCAGCCATGTGGAGGCAGGCATGTGCCAGTACCAGGCATGGCTCCTCCTTCCCACGCAGACCGAGTCACCCGTTGTATGGGTTGATGGCACACCCCGTGCTGCCCCCCTAGAATGGCAGGAGATCCTTCTCTGCACTGGAATGCCCTGCTTGCCTGTTTGGCAGGGTTTTGATCCACTGAGCTGCCCACTGAACTGGAACCATTGGAAGTGCACCCTAAGGCAGGGCCTGCAGTCCGGCTGAAGCCCCCTGGCCCTTTAAATTGTCCTTTCTTCTGGTCAGCACAAGTACTAAGCTTGGCCTGTATTTGGGACTTGCTCTCTCATCTCATTCCCAGCCCCCAAGCTCTGATCCGAGATTGTGGCTGCTCTTCTGTTTCTGTCTTGTTCTGCGGCTTCCCTGTGCCACTTTTCTAGGTATGAGCTCGTTTAGCTTGTGCTACGGCCTCTCTGCGTCACAGGGCAGGACAGGAATTTGTGTGCATGTGCATAGCTTGTATTCCTTCACGTGGGCCAGCCTGCCCCGCTGGCATGGATCCTGTTATGCTGACTTTTCCTCTCGGTACTGCCCTCCTTGAGGGTTTTGGAACAGGCTACTGACCCAGCTTCAGTCCAGTAGTTAATCCAATCAAGGGAGCCTTTCGCTCATCACCCACCCCAGCCAACTCCCATGCAGCTTGGGAGCCAGGCAGCACAAAACATTAAGCTCCTGCCATAAAAAGTCAACAGATTAATTTGAAAGTCCCTAATATGAAGCATTTCTGTGTTGTCATATAGCCTTGGCCTGTCGGACAGGCCGCTTGCCTGCCGCGGAGCAGCTAGCTGTGCAGTGGTTTGTCCTGGGAATGGGTGGGTAAGTGAGATACAGTTGTGAGTTAAGGGCCAGAAGCTGAGAAGTTCCACCAGCACCTGCCCCTCAGAGGAGAGATGTGAGAGCAGCAGATGAGTCTGGCATGGCCCGGTATCTGGATATGGAGGATGACTCCGCTGAGACGGCTCAACGTGTTTTGTTCATTATCTGCCCCATGGCCGCTGCTTACATACTGTGGGCACCCCTGGTGGATTCCACACTTGCCTCCCTCTGCGTTCACCTTTTCTTCCTCAAGCTGCTTTCCTTTCATTTGTCTTTAAGTGTTGGGGGGCCTGTGCCAGCATTTATTGCTAGAAGAATCACAGAGCCATCTTTCTCCCTTTGCTCATGTTTGCACAGGATGCGATTGAGGACAAGCTGGATAAGAAGTTGTGGCCTTTCGTGTCTTGTGCAGCCCCAGGCCCCTGTTCACAAAATACTGTGAGGTGAGTACAGGGGGCAGGAGTTTGGGATGCCTACTTCTCCAACCCCACCCCACACACATACACACGGAGTCCATGATGGCTTCTGTGCTCCAGGGGTTTGCCCCAGTCTTGTCCTTTACGGGGTGCGTAGGATGGGAACAGAATAGAGGAATCCATTCGGCAGCTGTATTCTCTAATTCAGGGCAATTTGGGAGCAAGGCCAGAAATGTCTAAACCAAGTTAGCCCCGGTCATGAGGAAACCTATCTGTGTGCGAAGACACTTGATCCCCTCCGGAGCCATACTGGCGAACGCTGTCAAGTCTGCTCCTGATTAAAAGCATGTTCCCAATAATGTGGAAGCCTCACTTGAGCCACTGCAGAAGAAAGGGCGGGGCTGACCTTTCTCCAGGCACTGGGGCAGCAAGAGTGATGGTGCCGCACACGTTTGGAGCAATTGCGTGGGGGTGCAAGGGCAGCTCCTCAGCATCCCTGAGCTGCTTCGAGGATGCTTTCCTCGAGGTTCTGTCAGGTCAATCCTTGTCGCTCTGTAATGCCCAGATACAACACTGGGCTGATTACAAGAGGTAAAAACAACAGAGGGGCCCCTGAAAGACTTGCTCTGGGTCAGTGCTATTTGCACATGCTGCCCTTTCTGCCTTTCATTTGCTGTCGATGTTATCTTTGTAGAAGTTCTTTGCAAGCTTCCCTTTCTCTTCAGTACATAAACACAACCTGGGCCAACGCGTTGCCCAGGGCCAGCCCCCCGTGAAGCAGAGTGAAGCGGCAGTCGCCCCAAGGGCAGAATGCCAGCAAAGCGCTGGTAGGACAGAGCAGTACAGGCTGCAGCTCACCCTCTACAGCCCTGAGCTCGCCTGCTGCCCTCCGGGAAGGTGCAGGGCGCTCCCTTTCACAGTGGAGCAGGACAAGCGTCCTTCAGGTCAGGCTCCCCAATGTCCCAGGCTGGCCCTGGCCTCACTTGTTCTGGGCTGAGGTTATGTGGGAGGGAACCCACCTTGCTGAGAGCGGCATGCTCAGCCTGGAGGGAATCCATTCTGTTCTGGACTGCTTGTCCTCGGCCCTCTTCGTGTACCTGCCCCCCCCCACTGCCCCCCATGCTGCCCACATGTGCATCTCTCCAGCAGTGCACGTTTTGGCCACTGGCACAAGACCAAGACAGCAACGGAGTACCGGACAGGACCACGCCTCATCTTGTACGTGCTGGGCGGCGTTACCATGTCCGAGATGCGCTGTGCCTATGAAGTTACGGAGGCCACTGACGGGAAGTGGGAGGTGCTGATCGGTAAGTGTGCTGGTGTGCTGCTGGTCCAAGGCGAAGCCAGCTGTCCGTGACCAGCATGGCCTGCTCTGAAGCTGCAAAGATTTTGCTTGTGACTGCGCAGGGATGGGCAGTGCTCCCATGTGCTCAGATAGCCCTGCCAACCTTTCCTCTCTACTGCACAGGCTCATCCCACATCCTGACTCCCAAGCAGTTCCTGGAAGATGTGCGCAATCTGACTGAGCAGACTCCGCTGAAGACCTAAGAGCATCCCTGATCCTAAGAGACTTGCTGGCAGCAGTACTATTTATCTATCCCAAGGAAGTTCTTCCCAACAAGATGGCTTTCAGCTACCTGTCTCCGCTCCTGTTCCTTTAAGACTTGCCCTTGGCCTGGCCCATTCCTCAGCTGGCTCTCACGAAATGAGCCCGACATTGGGCAGCCCTGTCTAATGTCACGGATGCAAACAAGGGGTCATTTGTCCTGTTACAGGTCCCCTGTCTCTCCCTTGGTGGGGTTTCTGGTTGCACTTTATTTTCTCTCCTCCGCCCCCTATAAATTATGGGAGAAGAGTGGCAGACGAGTATCCGACCAATAAGCCTAAGCCACTGATTGCTCTCTTAAGGGGTATTTGCAGGGAATGAGCTGCATTGCAGCCGTCTGTATTTTTTTTTTTCTTCCTTGCAAAGGTAATTGCTCACTGAAAGATCATCTTTTGTTTGCGGTGTGAAAAAGAGTTTTCCAGACCATCCACCTCCCAATTCTCTGGGGAGGACATATGAAACCTCAGGAGCCGGAGCCATTCCTAGGCAGCTGGTCAGTGCCGCAAGCCTAGCACATGTACCGACATGTGGTACACGGTGAGGGGGTTGCTGACTTTAACAGATCAGGGAAGATGTGTGTACAGAAAGTGGTGTGTACCATTTGCGTGTGAACCATACAGGTCTGCTGAAGAACCCCAGAGCTTTTGAAATAAATGTGCATATTCAAACTGCCTGCATAGCCTACTTCATACCGGAAAGTCAAGGTTTGACACTTGGGCAGTAGCGCAAACCCAAAATGGTATCTCAAGGGAGTGCATGGACACCACATGTTCTCCAGCAGCTTGGAATGCGAGCAGCAGGTGTCCTCAACTGGAGCACCAGGACCAGGCAAGGCACTGTAGAGCTGCAACCGAATGCAGAGTCAGGAACAGGCGGCAGCCCAGCAGGACCAGACATGTAGGCGGAGTTGCAAGCAAGCAAAAATCGGACACTCGGCAAGGCCTGGCAGGGCCAGGCAGGGGTCAAGATAGGCAGGACCAGGGGCAGCAGTCAAATCAGAAACGTGAGGCAGCTGCCTTCCATGGCAATCACCTGGCCTTCATGACTGCGCGGTCCCTCATCCTGCAAGTACTTACAGTGTGGACCAGGCTGCCTTCTGCATCAGGCCACCAGGGGCTGCTGTATCACTGCAGATCCTGACACACTTTCCCTCTCTCATGCGCATGTGCAGAGAGGGGCAGTGCATGCACAGTGCAGGTGTAGGGCAGCGTGGTTTTCTGTTTGTCACCCTTTCCCGCCATACAGCATGACCAGTTCAGACTTACCACTAAGTCATGGTTTACTGTGACAGGTGTTCCCCCACCTTTCCTAAGGTTACTTTAAAAGTGGAAGCTTCAAGCATGTCCTTTCCCATCTAAACATGGTGGACTCTGATGAGTGACCAAGCCAGGAGAAAATGGCTTGACCCTGGCTTAAACAAACCATGATTTAAACTCAAGTTTAGATGTAATGGAGAACTCTGGTTCATTTAAGAGCGGGAGAACATACTTTGGAACTTCTTGTGCCACAGGAGGAAGTGGGGGGGATAACAGTCTTGTCAAGCCATGGGTTAGTCTTAGGTCTAAAAAGGCCCAATAAGGAGAGAACCATATTCTCATTTTCATCACTGCAGATGGAGAGGCTCCAACGTTCCAGAGGTGTCTGAGGGTGGCTGCACTCTTCATGTATGCTAGTGGTACACAGCACAAAGTGTGAATGACACAATATTTTATTTTATTTATTTATTTATTTATTTATGAAAACATTTTTATGCCGCCCCATTCGCCGAAGCCTCGGGGCGGCTTACAATAAATTAAAATAACATTTTAAAATATATACATTAAAATAACATACAAATATACGATATAAAACATACAATATAAAACAAGCCGCCCTGGCCAGATATATATCTGCACGTACCCTTACAGAAATGTATGTAAAGATACAGGCATGTTATCTACATTCTGTGTTGTTTGTGTCCCCAGTATAACACAGTGTGTTTGCTGCATATAGCATAAACCAACATGGGAGCTATATTATGGATTTTTTAAAGGGTGTGTTTCACATGTTGCATTTTTGTGTGCATGTTCAAAGGTTAGGAGTGAGCAGACTTGACTGCAACACCCTGGTGTGGGTACTCAGATTTAAGGGAGGTTTGGCTGCTATGTGAAGTGGTCTTTCTTTGTGTCTGCTGGATTTCACCTTCCTCGAAGATCTTGGACGTTCTTAGAAACTTGCGCTAACCAACTGTTGCTTGCCTGCAGCCTGGCTGCTGCCTACTAGTTGTGCGATGAAAGGGGTCGAGACCCCAAGAGCCGTGGAAGGCATGTTTACATCATGTCCTGCTGCATATCTGCCTTGGACCTCCCCCAGACCAATCTGCTCTGCGTGGAGCTTTTAGTTTTGATCCCTGCTTGGGAATTATCATCTGCAATTAATATCCATTTGGATAATTGCTGTGCAGCAGCTGCCATGTGGGTGGGCGGTGGATTGTAGGTTGATGAATTATGGCTGATGTCCGCTTGAAACTCTCTAGTGCCTGGATGGATTTCAGCCTGATCATGGGGAGGGGGCTGAACAAGCCAATAAATGGCTTCTTGCTTGGAGCTTGTTCGAAACCAGGCTTCCTCAGCCTGGTGCCCGCCAAATGGCTTGGACTGCAGCTTGGACTGCCTGACATGTCTAAGATGCACTCTAGTGCAGCAACAGATCCCCAGAGCAGACACTAAGCAAGCACCATTCAGCCCTCCCCACCTTGAATACGTATGTACACCGTGTGTGCCGGAGGCTAGTTAGAGGAATGTGACAGGGCAAGTTGAACAACGGAAAAACTTGCCTAAGACTGCTCATGGAGGCTTGATAAGGTTCCTTCTGTTAAGGATGGCAAAGAGTCTCCCAGGGCCTGTGCAGAGTTATCCACCCGCCCTGCACAGCAATCTCCTTAGGCAAAGGGATGGTCTGCATGAGCCACAAGTTGCACAGGGATCTTTCTGGAGAAGGGCTGCTCCAGGGAAGCACAGCAGCAAAGCCATCCTGAGCCCGGAAGGGAATAAATAACAAGCCTGCCTAATTCTCCTGGGCATTGCATTGAGATAATTCTTCCCTGTTTCATTTCGTGATTCTTCCCTGCAGGTAGGGATGAAAAGTAGCTTTTGCTGCTTTAAAGTTATGCAACGGGCCCCTCACTGCTCCCGGCTCTGCTGTGTAGAGCACACAGAAGAGTCAGACCCTTGGTCCATCTAGCCCAACACGGTCAGTGCTGATCAGTAGCAATGCCAGGAACTGAACTCCCGTGCACAAGATGTGAGAGCTGTGGCCCCTCAAGTAGTGGGGGGTGCTGTGTATCGGGGTGCTGATCACAACTTCAGCTGAACATACGGAAGTCAAGATTCCATGCATTCTCTGAAAATGTAAAGCAGAGTGTCTCCTCGCAAGGTGTGAATTTTTTATCTGGTCAAATGCTTAAAAGTATATAGGAGCCTTGCTGGAGCAAGCCAAATGTCTGTCCAGCCCCGTGTCCTTTTCTCACAGGTTGGCCAGATGCCAATGGAAGGTCCCAAGCAGGGCATGTGTGCGAGAGCATGTTCGATGCGTGCTCCTGAGCTTCTCATCTGACAGTGGCAAACGGAGCCCTGCTTTGTCCTGTCTTTCACAGGGCTCTGTTGCCTGGGCCTCCAGGAGGCTGTGCTCCATATGGAGAGGTCATTTGCAGATAGTTTCTAAGTGAGCAAGACTCAAGCAATGGCGTGGAGCCTCTCACCATGCAGTTCAACATTGTGCTGGTGAAAAGCAAAGCCAGGGACATTTGCCATAGGCTCACTGCCTGCCGTGGGCCCTCACCAGCAGTCAATCTTCTTTGAAAAGAAAGACACAGCCCAATTCTGCAGTAACAACTATTGGCTTGCTAATTCCTGTTCTATCCCTCCCATGCCACATCCATTCTCCCGGAACTGACAGAGGTTCATCTCCCCCGAAGGCTACTATCATCCTGAAGAGGGACCTCCACTGCCATTCCAAAACAGGCTTCCCCAACCTGGGGCCCTCCAGATGTGTGGAACTGCAGTTCCTATCATCCTCAGGCAGCACAGTCATGCATGAGCACATGCATTGTACCTGCATGCCGCCTCCTGGCCAGCACTGCCCCCTTTCCGTGCACAGCAAGCCTTTTTTCTTTTTTTGTTGGTCTCTCTTTTAAATGCCATGAAAGAAAAACGAAAACGACTGAGCACTCATCCTTACGACCAGCTTTGCTTTCCATCCCTTTCTTACCAGCCCGCCCCAGGGAAGCTAGTGCCATAGCAACTGGCTTTGGATAGATGGCAAGATGCAACTATTGCATCTGCTAACAAGGCTCCGGGGGCCCCAAAACTCCACTGGCCCTGGGTTCTAAGCAGGAAGGGACTGGAAATCAGACAATGTAGCAGAGAGAGGGACAGGCAGACTGAGAAGGAAGAAGGGTCTTTCATAGGCAGTGGTTGCGAGCAGCATTTCAGAAAAGAGGATTGAGCAGGTGCACTGGAGATACTGGTAAGGCTTTCTGTGCCTTTAGTGTGGGAAGCATGCTCACTCTGGGGTGCCCTTTCTGTTCATAAAGCGTGTTGTACATTGCAAAGCTAAAGTTTCCTTTCCTATCTGTGGCAAAATGACCCCCCCCCCACACACACACACACCTTTTTGCAAGGTGGTGGTGATCATAACTCAGTGGTAGATTTCACTCTTTGTATGAAAATGGTCCCAGAGCCCCGGCATCTGCTGTTATAAGGAGCAGGGCGCAAGAGAAAATTTTTCTCTGCCTGAGACCAGTGCCAAACAAAGTTGACATTACACGGTCGGACAGGTGAACAGACTGAACCGGATCAAGGTATTCCTAATGGAGAGATGGGACATTGGTGGAAATGCAATGTCACACTCACAAATTTGCTTGTACAGCACAAGAACTGAATGCAATCTCTCCTGGTCTTCCCCTGCCCCAATGTTTTGTATGGCAGCCAGCATGGGCAACAGTCAGGAATGCTGGGTGCTGCCATCCAAAACATCTGCAGGGCACCTGGCTGAGGGAGGGTGACTGATAGCACGACCCAGTGTGGTTGCCTGTAGTCTCTGAACTTGGAGGATTATGGGCATGCAAGGGAAGGCAGAAGGCAAGGGCCACCACCCTATTCCTCCCGTCTTCAGAAGACTCACACAGCCAAGACTCAGATGAAGAGCAGAGACTGCACCTCCACACGTGCCAGAGCGACAGACTTGGCCGTTTGCCCTGCTGTGGAAGGAGGGGCTCAGGTGCCACCAGGATCCATAGTGCAGCAACCACACCTTTCAAGAATTTCCCACAGTTTCAAAAATATAGAATAAGTATCAGGAAAGCGGTGGGGGGTTATAGCTGGAAGACCACGAAGTTTGAACCCCTGTAAAATGTTGTAAGTGAGAGAGGAAGAAGGGGCAATAAAACTGAACTAGAAGCACCCTAAAATTGTACTTGGGAAGAGACCTTGCTTGATGTGATATGCTTTAATTAAGGGGTTCTGTTCAGAAAGATTGTCGCAAAGAAAACAGGTGTAACCCCTTTCTGAGAAAAAGGCATTTAAACTAGGGGTTGGCAATTTCAAGGAGCACAGGAGCCACGTCCCACCCACTGGACCCCCCAGTCCTGCTGCTGCCGCTTACATAGAGGAATATCCGTGGAATTTCCCAAGTTAACTTTTTTTGCCCAGGTTAAACGTGCCTTTGTTAAGCCTTCATTGCAATTTGCTGCCAAGATGCAGTGGCGAACCATCAGGTTTTTCTGGCATTTTATCATTACAAAAGGTATGTTCCACTAAAACATGTTCTTCTGTCCCAACTTACAAGTGCACACTCTCAATTTAAGTGAATTAAAAATAAAAGAAAGGCCCCCATGACTGCTGATGGAAGGCCAAACAAGCTGCTGTATAAGGGTTCCCATATTTCACTGTAGAACACAGTGGCATCCAACTAAATAGTCACACTGTCTCTACCAGCAGTCTGATACATGCCATGATCAGGTGTGGGATCCTACAGGAAAGATCCTAAGGGGAAAATGAGCAACTGATGGTTAGCGCCTTCTGGACCAGCAGACAAACTCCTGCCTGGTCTTGCAGTCATCACCTCAGTCACCCAAAAGCCACTAATAGCCCTACAAGAATCAGCAATCTGCCGTTGATCTCCACATGCAAGCCACTGACTAGCATCAGCGAGATGACCAGCATCTGCACTGTCCAATTGGAAGCCAGGCTGACTGCAGGCCAGGAAAGCAGGGCTGTGGCCAAGGAGAGGCCCAGCCAGGCACTCTGAGGGGCCCACAGCTCAGCAGGGGCCCACCTGGAGCTGCCCCACCTGCTTGCCTGCCTGCCTCCCACTCTGGTCCAGACAATGGGGGTGGTGGCAGCCACGGTCTCCTCACTCACTGCATCTCTGCCCACCAAGCTAGTGGCAGCAATGATGAGAAGGGGAAAGAGGCTCAAGTGCAGTGAGAACAGAACCAAAAGAGGAAAGGGGCTCATAGAGGGTACCAGGCCCAAAGACCTCCCCCCCAAAACCTGCAGGCAACACTAATTGTTGCTCAGATATATTATTAGCAAAGTAGGAGAGAGCTGCCTAAAGCTGGTTTAGTATATATTTGAATGTTCAGCTGGAAGTGCATATGCTAATAATTATTTCTGTTCTCTGTCAGTCATTCTCTTTATTAATTATTATTCAAGTTGTTTGTTTGCTTTTGCTTGCTTATCTTGTTACTGATAATGCACTGGGTTTGCACTGTCCTTTCAAACAATTATCAGTTCATAGATTGGTCTATGTTTATTGCTCAGGATAAAGCTGTTCGGGTTATATTACATTTCTTTATTAGCTCAACATCTGTCACTAGGGTTTTGAGAGTATCACAGAGGTCTTTTTACCTTGTTCCATCCCATCTTCTGTTGCTGTCTGTCTGTCTCTCTTCCTCTTGTGTGCCATGTGCCTGTGTGCACAGACATTAATGCACCAGCATCATCAATACGGAAGGGGGATGGCTAGAGCACAGGTGGAGGAAGTCTCATGACGAGTCTGATCAAACACATTTACCAGCTCACTATCGAGCCTATTCTGTGGCAATAAAATGGGCAAAGCATGACTTCTTTGCCTCCTCTATTGCTTCCTCACAGTGCCATCCAGCTGAGTTATTTCGGTTGGTCTGGGGCCTCCTATAAGCTGGTTCACCAGATGAGACCCTGGAGCCCTCAACAGTGCACTGTGACAAATTTGCTCTGCACTTTGAGAGAAAAATCACTAAGATCCGTCAGGGGTTTGACTCTACTGTTTGTATACATCAGTCTTTGGAAGTGTCCAGTGCGCTATCTTGTGTTTCATCATTGGATGAGTTTCAGTTGTTGCGACCCGAGGATGTGGAGAAGGTGCTTGGCTCTGTCCGATTAACCACATGGCCACTTGACCCATGTCTGACTTGGTTGTTGGCAGGTCTGTGGATATGGTTCAGTCCAGGGTTAGGGTTAGGCTCTATGCGGGGCTACCCTTGAAGATGGTCTGGCAATTGCAACTGGTGAAGAATCGGGCTGCTCGGTTGGTAACTGGTACTGCCAGAGTGGCCCATATAACACCAGTTCTGAAAGAACTTCACTGGCTACCAGTTGTGGCCCGGGCCCAATTCAAGGTACTTGTATTGACATAAAGCCCTAAACAGCTTGGGGCCTGGCTATCTAAAGGACCATCTGCACCCATATATACCTACCTGCACCCTTAGATCAGCTCAGGAAGCCCGCCTACAAGAGCCACCTCTCAGGGAGTTGAGAAGGGTGCCAACTAGGCAAAGGACTTTTCTGCTGCTGCTCCCCATCTCTGGAACTCCCTCTCTAGGGAGATTCGCCTGGTGCCATCTCTATTGTCTTTTCGGCACCAGGTGAAAACATATCTTTTTAGGAAATTTTTTAACACTTAGCCAGTATGCTGTGGCCCTTTTTAATTGTTTTATAGATGTTTAATTCATTATGTTTTAATTGGTTTTTAATGTGTTTTTACTCTGTTAGTGTGTTTTATGCATTGTAAGCCACCTAGGAAGGCCTCAGCAATTATAGATGGCCCATAAATATGTGTAAATAAATAAATAAATAAATAAAATACTGAAGAATTTGACCCTGGGACATCTCCATTCAAACTCTGATGGATTGAAGGCTCTGTTTCTAATTTTTTTGCCATAAGAAAAAGTGTGTGTGAGACATATACCGTATTTTTCGCTCTATAAGACGCACTTTTTTCCCCCTCAAAAGTAAGGGAAAATGTCTATGCGTCTTATAGAGCGAATGTGTGTGTGCCCAACGCCCGGGATGCTGCCGGCCACCTGCACCACGTGGCACCACCTGGCCGGCACAGGTGCGCCCTGCTCCGCCCGCCCCCCGGTGCAGGTGAGAGCTGTGCCACTCAGAGGGAGGCGTGCGGAGGAGGAGGAGCCGCAGGCTTTAACCCGCCGGCCGCACGGAGAGATGGAATGCTCACCCCCCCCACCAGGGAAGACCTGCCGCTGCCGCCGCGCCACCCGGAAGACCATCGCCAGCATGCTGCCGGCCGCCTGCACCACGTGGCACCACCTGGCTGGCATGCACTTGGCGCTCCCTCCTCCGCACCCACCTCTGGTGCAGGTGAGAGCTGTGCCACTCAGAGGGAGGTGTGCAGAGGAGGAGGAGCCGCGGGATTTAACCCGCCGGCCACACGGAGAGACGGACTGCTCATCCCCACCGCCTGGGAAGACCTGCCGCCGCTGCCGGCACGCTGCCGGCCCCACGTGGCACCACCTGGCTGGCACACGCTCGGCGCACCCTGCTCCGCCCCCCTCCTTCAGCGCAGGTGAGAGCAGTTAATCACAGGTCGGTGTGTGTTTTCAAATGGCAACCCGTCTTTTAATGAAGCCCATGGGGAAGTGATGGGGAATGTGCCTGTGATTATCAGGAAGCTTTCCATGGATCAGTTATCTGTTAGTTGATCAGACACATTTTTTTTAGGATCAGTGGATATTTGAACAGCATTACCTTCGTGTATGAAGTTTATTCTTCAAAGGCTACTTAGTCCGCTGTGTGTTTGATTTACCGTACAATATCTCATTTTTTGCCAGAAGTTTTTTTCTATTATTTACTAGTAGGGCACCGTGGACATTACTGGCTTTTTTAGATTTGTTATTGAATTATCTGCAGCAGCTCTTGTTTAACTGGTGTAGATTGTGGATTCCTTCAGTAATTCAACTTCTGACTAAAAAAGTGATGTCTGATAGTGAGCAAGAGAGCTTCATAAATTCTGACTCTAGTGATGATGAGTTCTATGGGTTCAACGAAAACAAGAAGAGTACTCGAACTTTAAAGTCTCTCTTTTGTTAATGACAGTGATGAAGGTTCTTAATGCCACTGTTGACTGCTGTTCACTTTACAAGGTTGAAATATGGTATTACTATATTCTGTTATAGTTTATTAAATAGTTTAGTATTTGATTCAGAATTTTTTTTTTCTTGTTCTCCTCCTCTAAAAACTAGGTGCGTCTTATGGTCAGGTGCATCTTATACAGCGAAAAATACGGTAGCTTTAAAACAAAAAACAAACATCAACTGCTTTAAAACAAACAAACAAACAAACAAACAAGTTTTAAAAAAAACATTGATGAGATATTACCCTTCAGCAATACCACATCTGTTGCAAGGGAGCTGAGGGCAGTAGAGATAGAAGGCTAGAAGCAGCCACTAGCTGCTCTTGTCAGGAGACTCTATGGTATTTCCTTACCAACAATAGTCAAATAGTGATCCCAGGTCTGGATAGCTAAAGAACCTGCAGTGAGGTATGGAAACCTTAGAACAGACTGTTGGTTATCAGAAAACAATGGTTACAGAGAAATAATCCTACCACAGAGCAATTTGGGATTAGATTCAGATTACACAACGTACTCACAACATGACTTCAAATGTTGTGTAAACCCACCCAATGATGGGTAATGATGAATCATAAAATCATAGAATAGTGGAGTTGGAAGGGGACAGAAGGGTTGGTCCAACCCCCTGCTCAGTGCTGGACTCCCAAGATAAATCTTCCCTCTCAGATGGCTGTCCAGTTGCATCTTGAATGCCTCTAGTGTGGGAGAACTCACCACTTCCCCAGGTAATTGGTTCCATTCCTATAATGCTCTTAACAGTCAGGAAATTTTTTCCAGTACCTAGCTGGAATCTGGCTTCCTGTAACTTGAGCCCTGCATGCTGGGATGATTGAGAAGAGAACCTGTCCTTCCTCTCATGACAGCCTTTCAAGCATGTGTAGAGTGCAGTTATATCTTCTCTCAGCCTTCTCAAGGCTAAACATGCCCCATTCTTTCAGTATTTCCTCATAGGATATTTGCTCCCAGTCCCCAGATCTTCCTTGTTGCCCTCCTCTGCACCCTTTCCAGCTGTCTGCATCTTTCCTAAATGTGGTGCCCAGAACTGGACACGGTACTCCTGGTGAGGCCTAACCAGTGCTGAGAAAAGGGGGACTAGTGCTTCACGTGCTTTGGAAGCGATACTTCTCTTCATGCAGCCTAAAATAGCATTTGCCCTCTGGTGGCCACATCACATTGTGAGAGAACGCTTTGGAGCTCTAACCCTAGCAGGCCACTCACTAACAACACTCCTGGGGGTAACTGTTTACATTGCAAGAAATGAGTCAGAAATACATCTGACAGCTTCCGGGGAGCACAACACAGGCTCTTCTGGTCCTCTTCCTGAGACGCAATCTGGCAATGGGTGGATGGCACTAGAAAAGGAGGGGACATCAATCAATCTGAGAGCAACAGCTCATGTGGGGGCCCTCCTCTACTCACACCTTCCAATGATGTTTGCCTCTCAGAACGCCTGATCCTAGGCAATCCCTGCAAGACCAGATCATCCCCGGCAAAGTGGAACCATGTCTGCACAGGTAGGCTGCTTTCCATAGACTGGCCTTGCAGCTGGTCTCAGCTTTTGTTGGGGAGAAAAAAGCTGGAGCTTTGAGAGGCCCACTCTGGGCCTTCTGACAATTAGACTGGGAGAAGTGGGGTGGCTGAGCTGGAGAAGTAAACTAGTGTGGGGCAGAATAAGCAGCACAGCGTGTGGGGGGGTGAGGATGGTAGCAGTTCTCCCCCAGATTCAGTCCTCTGTTGATCCACTGGCTCTTGACACTCTCTTAGGTGATGAAGAAGAGGAGTCTGGGAAGTGCTAAGCGCCCACGGAAATGGTTCCTGTGCTCACTCAGAGCCCTGTCCATGCCTGGCCACCAGTACCAGGCCCTGCCTAGTGTCTTTCTTGGCGACTGTGACACCAGCACCCGCTACTCCAGCTGCAGAACCACCAAGATGCCTCTTTCAGTGAGTGAGTTCAGGACACCCCAGCGCCCTCCTGTGCCCCTCCACTGGGTTGACCAACGCTGATTGTACTCTTACCCTGCTCTCCTCCCACTTGGGTTTGCCATTTGTGATTTGTCGCTCTCTTTTGCTCCTCTGCCACTTTCTGCTGCAGAGATTTTCTTGGCATATTGCAATAGGGGCTCCGCCTTAATCTAGGACTGGGGTAGGTGCCATAATTGAGCAGGCAAAGCTGCACTAATCCACTGGCATCCCCGGGCCTCCCAAAAGACCCACTTGCTTGCCACCTGTTAGTCTCAACAGGCAGCCAACTGCACCAGCTGGGCCAGGCCACCCTTCCTCATGCTAGGGGCCAAAACTGTGACTGCGCAGTCGTTTGGCTCTGCTTCCCCTCCCCTCCCCTCCCTCCATCCCCCAGCTGGGAAAAGCTCCCCACTAGTCACTTCTCTTGCTTCTCACCATAGAGTGTGCCTAACTGGTAAATCCCATCTTTTCCCACAAGCACTGTAGAAGCTACTGCAGTTTGGTTTTGTCCCTTTCCCTAGTCCCTGTCCAGCCTCAGCCTTCCAACTTTAACTGAAACAATTCCACAGAATTTAGTAATAATCAAACAGCAACCCCTAAAGCACACATGGCTGACATGTGCAGTCCAACACATGCAATCCTTGACCTCCTACCCCCCCACCCCCCGCCGACACCTTGCAGATTTTATCCCTTATGCCTAAAACCTAGTGACCGAGGTATGCGGCTGTGCCCATAAACCTCCCATGCCTGATTCACTTACCTCCAGATCCCAGCATGTGAAACAGAAGACTAGATGAAGGGCAGGATCAAAAGACTCTGCTGCTCAAGAGAACATTGCTTGCATTTTCCATCATGGACCTTTTGCTGCTATACAGATCCTGGCAGGGAAAATTCTGTTATTCCCTCATTTCTGGTGTGAGACTAAGTATATGAGAGAGAAGAGGACTCCAGGAGGGAGGAAGTGACCAGCTCAAGTTCAGAATATTCATAAATTAGACCAGTCCATTGATCACCACCTATGCAGTCCAGGCCAATGACTTCTTTCCAGTTAAGATTTTACCAAGCATTGCTTGGCATGGAAATTAGCAATGGTGTTTCACACCCCTAGGGAAGGCAGTAGTGTTAGGTTTGCACACCTTAAGGCAGCATGCGTCTCCCAACAGCTAGAACAGCCCAAAGGGACGCGAGTCAGCTTGAAAGACAAGATTTATAGCTGATGGCCAAACACTCATGTCCAGAAGTGACTCAGCAACCAGGCCCAGGACTGAAAGGTGCAGCACAACACCAGAACTGTAACAATATGAGAGTCAAAGTGGATCTGCCCATGTTTTGGACTAGTTAGAAGTCGCTGTATTTGAAAAAGAGAAGCAGTCCTGGTAGATCCTGTTACAGCTCTGAATGAGACCAGCTCAAACAAGCCACTCAAAGGAAGATGGGTGCTTTCTTCCATTGTCCTACCACGCACACCTGCACACACATGTGTGCACATGCACAAATGCACAAACACCCACACACAAACACACATTCACCCCCCCCCCACGCACACACGCACACACACACTAATGAAGTGTGTGTTGGCTCTTTTGATACAATTATCCGGGATAATCTTTATGCAGATTACGGGGATCCGATGGACAGAGCAGATTGGGCGCCTGTGTTTATTAAAATATGGATTTTGATCCCTGTGCGGAGCGAGGCTGTGTGGGGGAGGGGTGGCATGGAGCTGGGGAGGGGGTGCTTCAGTGCAGCGGTTCTGTATAAATCGCTCCGAGCAGCACCAGGCATCAGGGCTGTCATAGTGACCGGAGGGTGGGCAAAGTGCAGAGTGCGGAGCGGTCCTACACAGCCAACTAACTCCGGAAGAGAAACGCCTCCGTCGCTGCGGGTAGGAGGAACCCTGTTCAGAGCAGTGTGTGCAGAAGGGGTGTCTCACAATGACAACAGTAGAAGCTAAGGCAGAAGAGGAGGAGAAAAAGGAGCCAGATTCAGACCAAGCCTCTGCTCCAGAGACAGAGACAGAGACGGCACCGGCACCAGCACCGACACCGGCACCAGTGCCAGCATCCAACCCATCAAGTGGGGTAAGACTGGCCCAGGTCTTGGCCTGATAGACTGCTGATCAAAGTTCCCCATCAGAGGATCCAGTTTTCCCACTACTGTGGGGTTTGGGCTGCTCTGTGGCAACCATGGAGGAGTAAAAGTGACTTTTATCCCGTGATACTGTGGGTTGGTGAGTGGGTTGGCTGAATTCAGTATGGGGGTAGGTGGGATTCAGAATCGTTAGAATCCCATTGAAAAGTAAACACATCACTCTCCATGCTGGCAACAGTCTGGCATATCCAATTTTGCTGGCTGTCTTTCATCCCTTTCATTGTGTGGTCAGCTGCCATTTTGCTCTCCTTGCTTAGTTTTCTCTGTCTCTTCCACCCTTCTTCCCCCTGTCCGATTGTCAGTCTTGGTTGGATCCAGCATCCCTACCTTGCCCCATGGGGAAGTTCTTTCTGGCAATCCTTTTTGGCATCCCATGTATGTGCGTATTACTAGGGTCTATCAGTCCACAATACTGGTGTCCGTGTTATCTAATGTGCGCATGATTTGCACATGAATATAAGTCCTGTTTTCCACTGAACCCTTTTGATGGATTGATTTCAACCACATAACAATGAACATGAGAACTAATGATAAAGTGGGCATAACTGAAAAAGATCAGAATATGACGTCGGCAGGGATTCGTTCTCTCTCCATCCCCCACCCCCGGTGTTCCTTCCTTGCCTCATCAAGCTCTATTTAAACCTTAAAGAAAAATAGTAGCAGAGTGACATTGCTGTGGAAGTGGGTCTGTGCACAGAGCGTCCAGGGACGGAGGCAGAAACGGCGCAGGCTCGGCCCTTTGGAGCCTTCCCAGTGACCTGGGCGTTCACGCAACAAAGGATGAAGCAGCCCAGGGAAGCCCCAGCTGAGCAGGGACACAAGGACTGTACACAACATGCAAGGCTCTCCCATTGCATGCCTGACTTTCCGGGGCAACAAGATACGAGTAGCAACACTGTGCAAATACGGTCTCTGGGCTGGATTCCAGTGAAGTGATCTGCGCTTTATTCCCACTGAAATCAACAAGACTTGTCATGACCAGCTTTTCAGGATGATTTCAGTGGCACCTAAGTGTGACTCATTTCATCTGGATCAAACCCTCTTGATCAGACCTCCCCAACTTCATGCCCTCCAGATAGGTTGGACTGCAGCTCCTCGTATGCTCCAGCCAATAGCTGGCCCGGGCACGCTGGGAGCTGCAATCCAACACACCCACAGAGCACCAGGCTGGGGAAGGCGGCTCTGGATGACTTAATCAGGAAAACAGAGAGGATTAGCAACTGGAAAAAAGGGGGAAAGGTGCAGGTACCTTAAATCTTGTAAACAGCATAGCAAGGCCACAGAGATTGATACTGTGACTGGCCTTGGACCCTTCCTTTTAAAGGGCACTGAAAACTTGATAGGTTAAAAAAAAGCTTGTCTTCCTGTTAGAAAATAAACAGGCAGGGCAAGAATTGAGTCAAGATTCTTCCCTAAAAGCAGTTAGAAAACAGGGCCAGCTATTTAGAGAGGAGATGCCAAAGTACTGGAGTGGCCACTTCCAGCAATGCAGGGGGAGCAATAATTGCCCAGAGACTGATGGGTGATCTGGACAGTGGAAAAAAACACTGTTTTGCTTCTGTAATACAATCTTGCTAGGATTTAAGTGAATTTAAAATGCAGAACTGCACGTGCGCAGAATACTTTTTAAAAAACCAGAGTTGGCAAGCTGATGCCATTCTAATGTATCCGGAATGTGGAAGGATGTATACTTTGGGCACATTGTGAGAAAGGAAGACTCACTGGAGAAGATGATGCTGGGAAAAGTGGAAGGCAGAAAAGGAAGACCAACAGTGAGATGAGCTGAGTCCATAAAGGAAGCCTCAGCCTCGAATTTAGAACAGCAGAGCAGGGCTGTCAAGGGCAGGATGTTTGGAGGGCATCCATTCCTACAGCCATCACAAGTCTGAGATGACTTGATGGCATGCAACCACCACAGGTCACTCCAAGCCTTCAAATCTGCAATAGGAAAAGCCACACAGCAGCAGGGCCTTGTTTAGTCATCTGCACCCGTCTTTCAGAGGCAACCCTCATACCAATAAGCTTCAGTCTTCGCAGCCAAAGGCTTCCATCCAGCAGCCCCTCGGTCGATGCATTTCCTTTAAAACAGCAGAGTGACCAGGCCACACTGCCGGTTAAGACGGCCCTGCGGGGAGATTAATGCCTTAATTCCTAACACTTGCTGGCTCTCCTCCAGTGCTGGCGGACATTCCCCACCCCCACACATCCTATCCCTTCCTCTGCCATTTAGCCTCAATCCTCTCTGCAGAAGCTTAACTCCACTGCTCTTGGTCACTGCTGCATTCAGACCCAGTGCTTTGCCCTCTCTGGCTTCTGAGGTTCTGCATCTTTTCAAGCACAGGCGTCTCCTTTCAAGGGCAAATGGCCAGTCCGGTCAGATCCCCAGGGCATCAGTCACTTTACCTGCCAGGGTTGAAATGCGGCATTCCCTTTGTTGTTGTGCAGTTGCAGTGGCTACAGGATGGACAGGATGAGCATGTGTAACTTTACCACTGGACCAATGGAGAGGCTACAGGCTTGGTGAGCGAGGCCACCAGGCCTTTGCCTGCAGGGGGTCCCAGGTCCCAACCTGCCCAGATTGGTCTGGGAAAGGCTCCGGCCCCAAATTCTGGAGAGCTGCTGCCAGTCAGAGGAGGCAAGACTGGCCCGCATGGACCAATGTTCTGGCTCAGTTTAGGGCAGTTTCCTATGATTTGCCATCATCACTTTGAACCCCACACCTTTCATTGCTTCCCCTTCCTTGCCTCCACCTGTTCCTAGATGCCATCTCTGAGCTTTGCTAGGATGTTGTAATATACTACCCAAGGCCCTCTTTCTCCAGGCAGGGCCCCTGCTGTGCCTAAGCCCCATCTCAGCAGGAGTTGTCCTGTCCTCGCTTTGCACCCTGCTCCCCACCCTGCCCCTCACATCCACTTCCTCAGTCAGTGCTAGAATCTCTCTGAGGACACGGAGAACAGAGACACAAAAGATCTTGGGATACCTGGGCTTCATATTAAGCCTATTTCTTAATCCCTCACATTCATTCATTCATTCATTCATTCAAAACATTTTTATCCTGCTCGGCTGCTGAAAATTCTTCCAGAGTAGCTTACATATAATAAATGAGACAGTCTTGGTCCACAGGGTTACAATCTAAAAGACACAGCACAAAAGGAAAATGGGATGGGGAAGGAAAAGGGAAAAAGCAAACACAGGCAGCAATTCTTATGAAATAGAAAAGTCATCTACATAATGACCAGCCTCTTCTATACTCCGTATGCTTCTGCCTGTGGTGGCAGCTTTTTCTGAAGTTAAGGCAAGAAGGGTGGAAAATCACATTGCTTGATCAGTGTGAAGCAGGGCAAAGAGTTACTAATAAGCAAGCAGATAATTAATGATGAGGATCATCTGTATATATTCTGATGGCCTAAAGTAGCTGAATATATATGCAAGTCACTTCCCCCCATTCTGATTGGTCACCAAAATAAATACCCTTTCCTGATGTGGACAAGTTGCCCATACCTCTTGGAGCACAGCCTGCACACGTAGGTGTGAACTGGTACATGCTTTAGTACTTTTGCAACCTACAAAGCAGAGGCAGCTTCAGTGATTTAGGAGAAGCAGAGAAGAACATACTGATCTCATTTGTTGTTTCTCAAGAGCAGGAAAAGTCAAGTTGGATTTACCCATGTGGAGATAAGGACAACTTGCAGTGCTTTCTTGAGTCCAGCACCTTCTCTAGACCAGCTTTTCATAGAATCATAGAATATTAGAGTTGGAAAGGGCCAAGGAGGCCATCAGATCCAACCCCCTGCTGGTGCAGGACACCAAGTCACACCATCCCACTGAAGTGGCTGTCCAGTCACTCCTTGGATGCCTCTAGTGTGGGAGAGCCCACAAGCTCCCTGGGTAATTGGTTCCATTGTTGTACTGCTCTGACAGTGAGGAATTTTTTCCATGTATCTAGCCACAATTTGGTTTCCTGTAACTTAAAACAGATAATCTGCATCCTTTACCCTGGGATGGTCAAGAACTTGTCCTTCCTCTTTGTGACAGCCATTCAGTTACTTGTAGAGTGCTATCATATCTCCCCTCAGTCTTCTCTTCTTGAGACTGAACATGCCCACTTCACTCAATCGCTCCTCACAGGGCTTTGCTTCCAGTCCCTGGATTATCCTTGCTGCCCTCTTCTAAATGTGCCTTTTTTAAACTTTGGAAGAGCAGGTGCGGAGGGGATCACTTTAGAGTTGTAAATGCTACAGAGTCACCCAAAGGGCTCTCATGGAAGGCAATGGAAATTAATTTCGACAAACTTGGATGGAAGCGGTCAGTTCCCATCTACCTGCCTCTCAATAGGACTGTACAGTGCAGTGGAAAAATACAATTTGCTACAATAAGGAGACATAGAAATATAAATAGGACACCATGGGAAAAATCAGGTGGCAATGAATGTCAAATCAGTGCAATTAAAAGAGAGTCCTCTGTAATTCCATGCAGATACTATAACAGAGACACAAGTGTGATGCTGCCAGCAACCCTAGCAATAAAGATAGAATATTGTGGTGGGAGGGTATACCAGCAACCAACATTATTTTGTCTACATTTATTCCACGTGCTTGAATCTAGTGTCAGACTCTAAGAAATCTGGGTGCCAGAACAATCTAGATTTATTGTCGCTGTGGTGATAAAGCTTCTGACCACCAATTGTCCAAGCTGATGTGACAACGCAGAATATTCATGAACATGCCAACAAAACTGTCAGGATAGTGACAGTCCAGGTTTTCTAGGAGAAGCTGCCTCATGTACACACACAAAAGCACCAGGGACAGGAGTAGCTATGTGGCCCAACTGTGGGTCTGGAAAATCAGGAGAATGATGGTGCAGGGGGATCAGAGTCCAGGTAGTTGAAACGGGGGAACAAAGTAGGCGATGCTTTGCAAACAGGACCTTGACGGCAGGGAGTGGGGTGGGGGGAGCTAACAAGAAAGAGGCCTTAGGAAAAGGGAAGAGAATAAAGAGATCTGAGCTGGTTTCACATTTTTACTTGAACTAGTGCAACAAATACTTTTGCTATAGGGTTTGAATATTTTTGCAGTACTTTGTAGTCAGTGCAACATATGCAGGCATAAACACCCATTGTATGGCAGGAGTAATCATGGGACATTTGTGGATGGCCACTATTGACAGCAGGTCATGCTCGATTGTGCCTGTATAAGAACCGAGTCCTTTCCAAAATGGCTCCTGAAAAGCCCCTTCTGGGGCAGGAGCAGAAGGATACTTCCAGGCATGACAGCCTATACCTGACCCAGGTGCCCTGGCTTTGTGTCTGTCTATATTATGCTCTATTTGCTTGTCAGCCATGATTTAAGCTCACAGTACACACTCACAGAGTAGTCAAAGTATAGGTCCCAGACTAGAGAGCGTTGGGGACTGGGCAGTACAGAAATGCTGTACATTAATTAATAAATATCAGCCAATCCCCACTGTGACCTTGTGGCTGCAGCTGCCTGTTCACTTAACTGCACGCAGCTGCTTGATCACAGTCAGGTACGTGCTTCTCACAAGATAAGAGGTCGATTGCGTGGAGTTCTCTCCCTACTCCCTTACAGATTTGGCAGTGAACTGTGATAGGTTACCACAAAACAGTTCCAAAATAAAACTAAGCAGAGGTTATCAACTTCAGTAGGGCAACCTTCTGCTTCTTAACTTGAATTGGGAAAGGAACAAAAACATCTCCTCCATCTTGGTTTCAAGTGCCATGTCCAGCAGCAGGCTTGAACAAAAGAAACAGACAAACTAACAAAAAAAAAAAAAAACCCTTCCCAAGCACAACTTTGCAGGCATTTAATGAGGTGGAGGTGAACCATAGTCCACATGGAAGAGGCAATGTGGTGTAGTGGTTAGAATGATGGACTAAGATTCAGGAGATCTGCAATCCAACCCCTTTTTGGCTTCGAAGCTTCTCAGGTAACTTTGTGCTGGTCTCTGACTCTAACGTATCTCACAAAATTGTGGTGAGGATAAAATGGCAAGGAGGAAAACCATGTTAGCCATGGGCTCCTTACAAGAAAGAGAAAGTGGGACATGAATGTAATAATAAATACAGTAAATATAACAAATAGCAAATATATGCATTTTAAATAATCATTTTGGCTTAGCTACAATTGCTTCTTCTGCAATCCAGTTCAGAAAGCAGCTCCAGCCACCTCAAACTGTTCCAAGTCTCCAGCCCTTCATACCTTACCTCATTTTTTCCTCAACATTAAAGGAATTAAAAAATAAAACCAGCCCATATCTGAGAGAAGTAGCTATTTCTTATCCCAAACGTGCCTTTCCTGAGGTAATGCAGACATGACTCCAATCATAGTCAAATAGATATTAATTTTCTCAGAAGCAAAAACTTAATATGTAAATCTACAAAAGATTTAAACTCTACCAGGAAGTCTTAGTTAACAGCAGGGTGTGTGTGTGTGCAAGGACATATGAATAGACCATTAAAATCAGTGGGATATTATGGCCCACCATAAGAAGTTCATTTACATTGTACATCACAGTCCTCAAACAAATTATATCCCTGACAAAAGCATTAAGCTGGAAATTAATTCCGATTCACGTTCCCCAGCATCTGTCACTGAACAGTGCAACATTTCAAATAAATATCTATAAGGCAATTTGAATCAAAGCCAGCAGGACAACCCTTATACAAGTCACTATTATAGTTAGACTGTGTTGTATCCGGAAAGATCAGCTCCCTTAACATTACTGCAACATGGCACGGACTTTCCACTAACTACCACCATCACTCCCTTTCCCACCCAATAGTTCAAGTATTATACAAAATGGACCTTGAGTAGCTAATAGGCAGAGTGATGGGAAGACCCAGATTCACACTTTGGATCAGCCACAAGCATACTAGGTGGACAGTCTTCAAGGCAAAGAGAAGGTTCCCTATGTCTGATGTGTTGTCCTTCTTGTTTTTACTGCTCCAAACCTGAACACACAAAGTCATCATTTCTGGAGTCTAAAATCTACAGAACTATGAGAACAATTTAAAGAAGGGTGGGGAAACAAAGCCTTTTGATGAAAGAGTTCTGCTCTGTGTGTCTCCATTTGATTATATTCTAATCAGGAGAAGAGTTGAAAATGAGCAAGAACAGAGGGATTTCAAATCCGATGCAAGGAAGCAAATGATAATCAGGGATTGGGAGTGATTGGAAATGTTTGTGTCCCCAGTTTTTAGCAGAATTAGGAATTAACTAATGTGGGAGGAGGCAGCTGACTTCTCCATCATTCAGCCTTTCCAAATCAAGGTTTGTCTCTTCAACCAGGCACAGCTTCCTCAGTATGGGAAGAACAGGAGTGAAGGGAGTCACAGGTCTCCTAGACACAACTGCAGGTCAGGGCTTTCTGTCCCTTTTGGCTTGCTCACCTTTCTGACTGAAGAAAGCTTCTGCATGATACATTTCCAATACAAATACTGTGCCTGTGTGCCGAAAATTAGACAATTTGTGGCCCCATGGACACACCACAAAAGGTAGATGAATACCTTTCTTTCACATGACAATATACAAGCCATGCTCCTCGGGGAAATTAGACAAAGGCGATCAGAGCCTTTCTGACTCTGAAGTGCGAGGACCCCTCTGCCTAGCAGTGTCCTTTAATGTGTGTTGCAGAGCACTGCTTTTTCCTAAGGAAAGCAAGCAAGCCATGGAGCATCTGCATCACAAAACCACTCTCAGGTGCTGAGTTGGTTGCATCAGCTCTTGCTCTTGCTTTCTGAACTTGCTCTGGTGGGAAGGAGAACTTGGCAGTGCCATTCCTTGCTTTGTCTGTAGAGGAATCTTTACCTAGAAGGGTTATGCCAAATAAATAAATAAATAAATAAATAAAAATTTAAAAACCAGGAAAAGGTATATAACATAGCGATGTGTGATGTCATGCTGCCCTACATATTTCCAAATCATGGAATTTGGAAATACAGCTTCCAAAATGTACTTCGTGATATTGTGCAAAAACTTGTCTGCTTCCAACTAGTGTTTCGATTAAAGGAGAACAACTCTCTGAGCTTGCCTGGGTGGATCCATTACTTTCCAAACACACAGTAAATTCACCTGGGATAAGTTTATCCATCACTACTGTGAACCAGTATTAAACAAAGAACAGCTTTTGTAATTCAGTGACATAAAAAGGGTGGCATTCGCCCAAGGCCGAGTCTTGCATCCACCAGTGCTTTGCTGAGTCCACTGCAGTTAGAGAAGTGCACAGCTTTGTTCCTGATGTCACTGGCACAGGCTCACCAGAAGGGGAGAGTCTCGAGGACACAGGGCAGGTGGGGTCAGTCCCAGCTCACGCACTGTTTTTGCGTTGCAGTCAGGCTCCCCAGAACAAGAAGGATTCTTCAATCTACTGAGCCACGTACAAGGAGGACGCATAGATGAGCAACGCTGCAACATTCAGATTGTGCACAGCAAGAGTGGCTCTGACTCTGAAAAGAGTAAGTGAACTAAAGCTTGGGCGAGAGGGATGAGCAAAGGGGAAGGATCCAGGAGCATCCTGGTGGAGATGTGCAAGGGCTAGCAAAGCTCTTGATCTTCCCCTACTTCTAGACTGCAAGAGAGCCACCTCTCCTTGGAAGTCCACTTCCTCACAGAGCTGTTGATTCCAGTCCCAGGATGTGGGAAGTTCTTTTGGCCTACCATGAAGTCTTCCAAAGGCTTTATAGGAGGAGTGGGCAACTTATGGCCCTCTGGATGTTGTGAACTACAATTCATGACTGGCTGCGCTGTCCAGGGCTGATGGGAGTTGTAGGCCAAAACAACCAGGAGGCCACAAGAGCCTGGCCCTGCTTTATAGTGCCATGTGTGCAAAGTCAGTAGCTTGGGAGATCTGTTTGTATTACAGGTCTGCATTTCCTAATGACAACACTCTAGTCCAGCCTAGCCCATTTTGGGTACTTTTTTGGGTATGAGCAAGATCCCCTAGCTAATGGCTTGTTTGTAAATGGAAATTGTTTTCAACACTGGTCAATCATGAAACGATGCTGACATAGGTAAGTCACAACCAAGAGCCAGATCTACCTACCTCCACCATAACCATCAAGGGCATGGCCATGACGGCACTTTAAGAGGTGGGCTCAACAGACCATCATTCTTTCCAGAGAGCCATGTGTGTCTGCTGCAACAAGAACAGCAGAAGATCTTGTGGCACTTTGAAGACTAACACACTTACTTTGACATTAGATGTTGTGGACTACAGGCCAACAGAAAAGGTCTAGAAGTGAGTCCCAGAGGAGCACAAATGCCCTCCTTTCATACACAGGGGGCGGGGGGGGGGGGAATGTAAAAGCCGGACCATGGGCAAACTGTGGCAGTATCTGCTTGGTGAGGCTAGAACTTGATCTGTTGCGAGTGGGTGCTCCATTTGTGCAAAGATTTGGGAAATGGTCTGAAGCAGGAAGTTACTTCTCCAAAGGTTCCAGAGGGACTGGAGGAGCTCGAAAGACCTGACTAAATCCCCATGCTGCCTAACAAGAAGACAAGGCAACCAACTCAGGAGCCCTCCCGCTGGAAGGATGATAGGGAAAGCACATCAGTTGCTCCACTGAAGGAGATAATTTTGGGCAATGATGTGTTAGGTAGTTTTCATGACTGTCACCAAGATCAAATTAGTAGCCTCCTGTGTCAGTGAAAATACCTCAATGTTTTCAGCTTTAATGCAGAGGTGAATATAGAGATCACAGTGGAAAAGCAGCAATGAGAGAATATAACAACTAGATGTTTTGTCAGGCCCCAATATGGCATGTGAGGCTCCAATGCCAAGGCCAAACTCCAGGTTCCAAACACAAACACCAAAGGTGAGATGCTGCCACCTCAGGAAGTCCATTCCATAGTTCTGTCAAGTTGGGCTTCAACAAATTCTGCTTCCTGTATCAGGAAGGCAGGTTCTGGAAATGGCAGGGTCTTATATGCAAAGCACCAAATACTGACTGCACAGTTTAGAGGGGCCATGGTGCCAGACAGGCTGACAGACGAGGCTGAGCCTGTCAATAGCCTCACCCAATCTGGCACCCTCCAGCTGTGTTAGACCACCATTCCCACAATCCCAGCCAGCCACGTTTTCTGTGGGCGATGGGAGATGTAACCCAGCACTTCTGGAGAGTGCCAGGTTGGTGGGAATTGGCTTATTACATAAGAATTCAGTGATACCAAGGGAAGGGGGGCTTAAGTCTTATTTCTGTGATACTTCTGTGAGCTGTCTCCTAATGGCCACTTCTGCTTCTTGGGCAGAGGACAGCCCCAGCCCACCACCAGAAATGGACAACTTCATGGAAATGCTGGCACACACACAGAGTCGGAGGATGGACGATCAGCGCGTCAGCTTCAACTACCTCCCGGGATTCCAGAACACGGACCGTAATGCCAGCAACAAACCCGCCTCTGGGGCCTCCAAGGTGAGGGCAGCTGGGAATGGATGTGGGCAGAGCGTGACCTTAGAAGGGCCCCTTTAATGCAACCAAAGCAGGGCTAATAATCCACACAACCACAGTCGGTTTCCACACCCTCAAAGACCTCTTATTAAACCGGAAACAGACAATAGGATTGAAGTACATTGTCATGGCCCATTCTGCTTTTTTTTTAATATATGCCTTAGTTTTTCACAATAATGCCCTCAAGGTGGCTTACATAAAACAATTAAAAGCATTAAAATATCAAACCATGATAACGGTGATACACAGATATAAAAATAGCTGAAAAAACTTCATCCCATTGCAGCCAAACTAAACATAAGTTGGCCCCTCCACCTCCTCAGTCATTAAACCTGTTTTCCAAGCATTACGAAATCCCTGCAAAACATGTTTACCAGACACAATGTCAGAATGGACATAAATCCCAAGAGCAACGAGACCTTCAATGCCTAGAGAAAGAGTCTTATCTCCCTCCTAAGAAGCAGCATCAAACAACCTCCAGTTTCGTCCACTAGAGGGCAGTGCCGCTTGCTTCTCTGCGACACCCCCACTTGCAAAAATCCTATTTTTTCCCTGAAATTACTAACTTCGTGACTTACTGAAGCACGGCTACTGCTACTACTGGTCACTACTCTCTGGTGACTTCAGCTGGTTCCGAGATTCACTAGCAACTGCGGAATGTCACTTATTACATGCCTAAAAGATACATGTCGATTCCAGTTATTGCAAAGGTTATGTCCAAAGTGGATTCCATTTTATTGTCGGAGTGGTCGAGCTGGTTGTTGCTGTTCTCCGAAATCGTAGGCAGCTGCTTTCTGAAGACTTTTTGCAAAGCTGCCTGCGGACGACAGCAAATACGGAGCTCTAAAAAGACCTGTGAAAAGGAAAGGGAGTTCAACGCTCCCCTTCCCGGAGCAGCTGGAGAGTCAGGCGAGCGTTGAGAACGTGGGAGTCATGAGTTCGGCGCTTACACGTGAAAGGAACACCTCGCCAAAGGGGAGCGATTTCCGCCTCCCTTTCGCCGCACCTGCTCCCGCAGCTTCCCCGCCCCGTTCGCGCAGATCTTGAAGTGTTGAGCGGGCCCTGCTTGCTCTTACAGGGCTCTCCCCGCGCCCCGTCGCCCCCCACTTTGCACAGATCACGGCACGTGTGCAGCGGCTTCCTGTGGCTTGCCTGGTTCCACCTCCCTGCCCCTTCTGACAGCTGGAGCGGGGGGGGGGGGAATTCGCTGGGTGAGATACCACTTACCACCCCGACGGAAGTACTAACAACAGGACCTCAATGGCACATGTTTGAGGCGCTGACTTAACAAAAGAGAGGCTGCGGAATGAGTGATGGTCTTTCAAAAGTGCAGCTTTGGCACTGATAGAACAGCGGTCCAAAAAGCAAGTCCTCGAGCATTTTTGCTGCTCCTGCAGAACAACCTGAAGCAGATCCTGGTGAGCCATGGCGACGTTGCTCTTCCCAGGTCTGACCAACACAGCAACCTCTTGGCATTCAAATAACCCCAGATCAAGCCATGGCTTGTCAAGGGGACTTGCTTGCAAGCCAAATAAAAACTCTCCTATAGAAAGCAGCACGGGAATGATAATTCAGCCCATGATGGTTTCTCATGCCATGTGAGCCACATATCTGCACTTCTGTTCTGTAAATATTTAAGGGATCTTCTCCGCTATTTCCATGTCAATATTTTCCAGTCCTTCCTGAAAGTCAAATTGCCCAATCTACAACTTTCTTTCAGTGTGGAAGCAGGAACTGAGCTTCCAGGTCACCAACCAGCACCTGCAGTACATGCCTGCCCCAAAAGTCCTCCCACAAATGACAAAACACTCGTCCTGTCACTTGTGGCCCCGTTAACCCCCTGGTGCAAGTGTTAACCCTGTGTGTTGGGTCTCTTTGACAGACTGTCACTAACCTTCCCCTGCTGCAGATGGCTGTTTAATAGTCTCCTCATGCCTTGTCAACAAATTAACTCTTTATTTCTGTTTTTCTTCTGTGTTTCCGGGCTGGATCAAAATGACTCTTTGTCTGTGCTGTGTTGTGTCATGTCCGCAAGAGCTTTCTTCTCTTCTCTTCTCTTCTCCAGGCTGGCGCTTTCTGTGAAGCTTCCAACACGCTGGTGCTAGTGAGGGCCGGCGCACGCCCTTGCTGTGTGCAGCCCCTGCCACTCGGGGGGCAAGAAAAAGGGGACAAAGGGGGGCAGTTTCAGCAGAGAGATGAGCTGCTGAACCGGGGCCAGGGAAACGGGGTGCTTTGTGGCACCTCCACCCTTCCGCTTGCCCTGCTCTCCTGGCAGCCATGAAACAGCAGCACTAGCCCATTTCAACCCAGCCTCTATAAAATCACAAAGCTGTCATTAGCCTAGACTAGGATAAAGAACCACATACGTCCATGGAGGGGTGGGGGCTGAGCATAGGTAGCACCCCACCTTTGCCTATCCCACTGAGCAGTTTACTCCATCTCCTCCACTAAGTTGCACTTACATGTGCCTACCATTGCGGGGCTCCCTCCACCTCCCCCCCGACCCCCGTCATGGAAGGCAGCAGATCCTGTTGGCAGGCATGGGAAGGCACGCAGCCCTGTCGTTAACCTGAGCAGGTTGCAGTGCTCCTCCCCCCTCTCTTCAGCTACACTGCAGAGGATGTGGGTGGTGCAGCTGCCCCCACATGGGGCTGAGCAGACAGAATCTAGTTGCCAGGATCTGGGCTGCTCTGGTGACCAGAACCAGAGCAACCACTAATGCATTCACAGGACCAGTCCCAAGGGCTGCTGGACCACTCATTCTACTGATGAACAGCCGCTGGGAGTCCTGGAGGAGGAGCTATGTAAGAGCAAGCTCTTCCCTCCAGAACTGGCCTCAGCAACACAGGTCCTCCTGTAGATGCAGTGCCTGTCCTTTGCCTGACTGCTCCCACCCCCTAGCCCTGTCTCCAGCCTTGTTGCCTCAGCAACACAGGTTGACCTGTTTGCTGCTGTGCCCGCCTCCTGCCTGACTGTTCCTGGTTCCTGCATCTTCCCTGCCTCCTGCCCTGCTATGCTGCCTCAGCAACACAGGTCCTCCTATTTGCTGTTGTGCCTGCACCTTGCCTGATCCTTCCTGCTCCCTGCCTTTCCGTGTTGCCTTGCTGTTTGCCTGCCTCTCTTGCCTGACCTACCTCTTGTCTTGCCATGAATCCTGCCTCACCATGTTGCCTCCGTAATGCAGGGCTGCCTGCAAGCTGTGGTTCAGCTCCTGCATCTTGCCCGGCCCTTGCTGCATCCGGTTCCTGTTGCCTCACGCGTCTTGCCATGCCATGTCTCCTGCCATGCTGTGCCTCCCACCTGTTATCTTGTCCACGGTACCTGCCCCTCTGCTTGGCCTCCTGCTTCTCAAGCCTTGGCTTGCTCCTGACCGTGCCCTTATTCTTCCCTGAATCATTCTTCCGATTCCTCTCTCAGCCTGTACCACAACCATGAGTTGGACTTGGCATTAAACCCTGCCTTTGGACTCTGTCTTGTCTGAAGTTGGGTTGCCCTGGTCCTGGTCCCCCACACCCTGGCCGCAGACCTCCCTGAAAATCGCCCTCTTGCAAGGGAGGTGGCATGCGGCCGACTCGCACAACCACCTATGGCCCCAGCGTCAGCAGGACATGGGTTCCCACTTGGGCTTACAGGACCTTTGTGCCGGCTCAGTTGGGCTGGTCTGTCCCTGTGCAGACTGCTGCTGCTTCAGCGAATGACCCCTGCCCTTGTGCATCACGCCCTACACCACTTTCTCAACCTGTTGGGTGAGATCCATTTATTATATTTAGGTGCCGCCTGTGCCTTTAAGGCATTCATGACGGCTGACACAATCTGCCACCTCTCCATGTTATCCTCACAACAACTCTGATGTAGGTTAGGCTGATGGTCAGTGGCGGGCCCAACGTTACCTAGCGAGCTTCATGGCTGAGTGGGGACTAGAATTCGGATCTCCCAGAGCTGTGGCACACCAGGCAAGGCTCACAGTCCCCGAGAGGGACAAGAGACTGAACCAAAGGGATCTGTTCTCCAACCAGTCATCACTGAGGGATTAAACGATCCCTAAGAGAAGGTTGCCATGACCTTGTGAGAGAGATTCCTACACCACTTGCTTCACTAGCTTGATTTGGCAGGTGCTGCTGCTTTACTATCATTTCCACTTCGTGGTCTTGAAGAGGGGTCAAAGAGATCCCATAATATTCCTTTCCCAATGCCCTTACTCCCTTGGGCCACCACCCACAAATCCTGGCTCTGGTGTACAGCATTGCATAAGGATCTCTACCTGTGAAAGAGATTACTGGTGCTAAGTGCAGGGGCTCCGAAAGTAAAGGAAGCTGGTGGGGGGGGGGGGCAGTGCTAACTGCGCTTAAAACATTTGAATAACACAGGAAATGGGCATCAGGCACTTTGGCATAGGCAAGTCAAACAGGTGGGAGGCTCGGGGCGTTGTCAGGTATGCCTTGAATAAAACAAAATGATGTGGGTACATTCCTTTGGTAAGATGTTTGGAGCAAAGAGCAAGCAATGGCCAGCATGGGGCTACAACAGAAAAGTCTCTGTTCTTTGCAGCTGGCAGGCAGGCAGGCAGGCAGGCAGTTGCAGCCCGGGTTGGGAAATGCCGATCAGCAAAGGATAGGAGCTCCAGCACACACTGCACCTACGCTCAGCTTCCTGGGATCTTGACCAGATCCTGCTCAATCTGTATGTGTCTGTATTTGTGTCTCTGTCCCTGTCCAGTAAGGCAGCTCCGCCGGAAGGAAGCCGCACTCACTTGTCCTGCGTTACCACCACCGTTGTGTTCTTCTTTGCAGAAATGAGCACTTCCCCAACCCCGGTCAGGGAAAGCAGCAGACAGACAGCGGCCTGATGCCACCAAGCACAGCACTCCACCGCTCACCCAATCGCATCCCCTCTCCGTGGCGCCCGTCCTGCTCGTTCTCTGTACATGCCCAGACACTCCAATAAAGACTCAGACAGTCTCCTCCTCGTCAGTTTCCTTAGCAGATGGCCCTTAGCTCAGCCAGGCCGCGATGGGAGCCAAGCGCTGCTGGTATGAGGGACAAGCGCCGTGCTGGGGGGAAACAGCCCTTTCTTGCTGTGCTCACACACTGGGGAAAGAGGGCAGGAACCCTGCACTGGCTAAGTCACTCCTAGCAGCTTGGGCAGTGGCGAAGAATACAGCCGAAGTCCTTGGAAGCCTTCCTTCCCCCTTGGAGAGACTGAGCAGTGCTCCCGGGCCAGTACGGTGCATTTGTACTGTCCAGAAAAGAAAGTTTCATCTCTGGATAGAATTCCCAGGTGCCCTGCCTGTGACATCCCCTTCGGTACATTGAAAACACACACGCTACATACAGTGCCTCTTTCCTGAGCCCTTGGCTTCCCCTCCCTCTTGAGCTCCAACCTTCACATTAGCTAATTTGTACCCCCACTTCCTCTAAGCCACTCTTCCCCAAGCTGGTGCCCTCCAGATGTTCTGGACTGCATCTCCCAGCATTGGTCCGGTCTGGTTGGGGTTGATGAGAGCTGAAGGCCAAAAGGAAGGGTACTGGGATGGAGAAAGCTGCTCCGTCCGGTAGGGTAGCCTAGAGAGTACTTCAGCCTCAACAATCCCACGGGGTACATTAGGCCAGGGTCTGTGCAGTCACCCAGCCTCACCCACAGAATCCTGAGCGGGCTCCAGACAACATCGCCTTCCACTTGTCCCTCTGCGGTGTTTTCCCACTGCTTGTTCCACCCTTTGTCTGACCAGAACATCCAAGGAAGAAAAGATGGAATATGTGCATGATGCCCTTTGAGTGGTAGCGCTAGGAGGCCTCTATCTGGAAGCAGCCTTCTCACCAAGGAATCAACAAGCTACACAACCAACAGAAAACTAAACTTTCTTCTCTGAAATATTCAGTGCCCACACACGAGCCACAGCTGCTGCTCTGTAATCCCTTTCCTGACCCTCCTAAACGACAGGAACATTTTGTGGCGGGAAAGGGAAAGTTCTCTGGTGCCGGATGGTATGCGGCATCTTCTTTGTGCAGGATGCGGCCCCCACTAGGATCAGGTGCCATTTCAGAGAATCCTCAGGAACACATTCCCAATCCAGTGCAGCTCTCGGGAAATGGAGAAAAGAAATAGCTGCAGAAAATGTTCCATCAGAATGCACACGTGTGTTGCAGGAACAGTTTCTGTGCTGCAATCTATTCTCTTGCTTGTGGATCTGTTCCATAAAATCCATATTTTCAGTAATGATGTTTTTAAAGTATCCCTTTATTATCATTACGAGTACTATTACTACAGATGTGGAATTGACCCACATGCAGATAGGAAAAATTGTAGAGGGAATTTCATTTACATGGAAAATGCAGGAAGTCCAAACAACCAGATTTAAATTAATGCTTACTATATACATTTTGGGGCAGAAATGCAGGGATTAATCTTATGTAGACAAGTGCAAAAGAAGGTAGCTAAAATATCCTTGTCCGGTAATGAAAATATACTCACAAATACCCTACCCTGTATGCAAATCAGACTCTTAAACACCAACATCTTGCCACAGATACCAAATTACATGTGAATCAAATGAAACCTGTAAAGCACAAAGAAATCTGCAGAAAGCAAGAAGCAACTTCTGTTGCAAGACAGCTGGCTATTCAGTAAAGGGCACAGAGAAAAGAGAAAAACAAGCATGACAGAAAGTCAAGATAAACTCTTTGCAGAGGAGATAATAGACCCCGAACATAGCAAAGGACACAGGGGCTCCCACACATGAAGAGAACTCCTCTCTCTGCAGGAGCTCCCTCTTCCATTTTAAGGTGAAGCCCATAACGTGCAAAGGAGACATCCGCACGGTGCTGCCACCCCCACCGAAGAAATGAGGCCAGCTGAATAGGCAAGATCACTTTGTCCCTGTCAGACCATGCGTGGCACTTTGGGTGAGGCAAAATGTAACAAAGTCTGGATCTGAATCCCATAATTCAGACTTGCCCTCGCAACCCAGTGCAACCAGCACCCTCATTTGCTGGGGTTTTGGGCGACAGCAGTGTTTTTAAAATTCATCCCATTCATTTAGGCTCTAAATGATGGGTAATTTAAAATCCGGTTTTCCACCATGGCAGGCATCCGTGTCAAAGGCACATTTCTTGCTTGGCAAATGTCTCTATCATTATCAGCAAATGCCTTAAAGATGACCTCAGGGAAGCTAAATTCTGTGAGCAGCACTTTTTAGTTTAGGATGACTCTTAATAGAAGTGACTAAGATGACTCTTTGTATCCTTTATGGAAGGATAATTTGATGAAAGATATGAGCTAAACATGCTGCTGCGGATGGCTGGAGAAGCCTTAAGATGTGGATCATTTGTGATCAGCCACTCTGCTCTTTTAGTGGGCGTGACTCTTCCCCAAAACCTCTGCAATGATAACAATCAAGCACATTCTTCATATATTATGAATCAAATCTATTTGATCTGTTATCAGTTCCATGGAGCTGAATAATTACTTCCTATTTAATTTAGTTCAGCAGAAAAACTGCTGAAATATCTACCTAATACTTTTTCTTGCTTTGCACCTGAGTTGATTTATGCCTGTCACTGGGTTGGATCCAAGATCTGCCTTTTGCTTGCAGAATCTGTGTACCCCAATCTTCGGTGAGCACCCCTCTTCACATACACAACACTGCTCCCCCCCCCAATTCTGAGGGTCTCATGGCACTTTCTGTAGCCTTTGCACAGAGCAGGAGGAGCAAGGAGATCCATTTCCAGCAGTGCAGCCGTTCACACTTAAATCTGGCCCCAACCCAGCATTAATGAGAAAACCACTCGGTGGCGGCGCCCGTCAGTAACGTGCATGTAATGGCAAAAGCTGACGAGGTGAGTTGCTGGGCGGCTAAGGAGCAGCTCAGTCACCACACCTGGCCTTACCAGGCTGAACAAAGCTTGCTTGCCTGCAGCAGCATGTGCGCACACGGATCACTGCTGACCTCCAACATGCAGCCATGTGCCATGTGGCTAACGGGGCGGGCTGAAAATCCAATAAACAATAAAAGAATATGCACATGCATATACAGGAGGCGTCCTGGTCTGCATTACACACAGATGGGCCAAAAAGAAGGGAAACAACTCCTGGCTACTTCATGTTGCTCCACACGGATCCCGTTCCTCCATATGTTCACAGCAAGTGGCAACGCACCTTGACACTGAATGCATCAACAAATGTGCATGTTGAATGTTCCTATTTGCATCCAGCAACCGCTGCGGCAAACTCACAGCCACACAGCGCAAGTCCTTAGAGTAAAGTGTTGGTAGGGGTAGTTGTAAGATGATTGTGTGCACACACACCTTCTCATGCACGGGTAACCCCACACAAATAAACACAGACACTCCTCCCCAAGCTTGCTAATAGAAGGAACAGTTCTCAGGAATACATGACAAGGAATTATATGCCAAATGTGTGTGGATTACCTACCTACAAACATATATGTATAGTATGTTAAATATACAGTAAGACTATGGACAATTAAGATAATCTAAAACAAGTCACATACAGGAATGATGGGACTGGATACAAAGACAGCTGATCACAGAGTGAATGTGCACATATGTTTCCTGGCACAAATACACATTGATGGCACGGAATTTGATCACAGCCCAACAAAGAGTTTAGTGCCCCTTGAAATTAATTGTCTTCATTGCCTGTAGCTTTGTTGGATTCTGCCCATCAGCAGCGATGCACGTTTTGACTGGTTCTGCCTCGTAGTCTGAAGTAGTCCAGGAAGCCCAGCTGTCAAACCTGGGATGGGCACCCTGATGCCGAATGAAATGCCACCCTGCACCCTGCTCCGATCACGAGGCCAGGATTCTGCTTCTGGACAAAGAGCTGCCAGCCAGTGATCGGATGCCAGGCCCGGTGTGGCTGGGTTCGGAAGGCAGACCAGGCTGGCTTCAGGGAAGGCTCCTGAGCCTGTGCCTCTCCCCTTCCAACCAGGGTAAGAACTTCCTTCTTAACCCCTCCCCGAGCCACACCAGAAGCTCACAAACAGGAGCAAATGAAGCACATGTCAAAACCACTGAATGAAAAAAGCATGCAAAGACAAAACGCCCAGTACGGAATAGGCTGCGAAAAAATTACGCCACACAGAATTTGCAACATTCTTTTTAAAATGTCTACTCCACCTTGTAACTAAGAGTTTTCAAAGAAGTTTACAGCACTTCCACTAGCATGGCCAAGAACATTAAAAGTGCGACACTCTCAGGTTGAACCTGCCTGCATCAAACTAAACAGAGGCATCAGATATAATGATCACTAGTGAAAGAGCCCGGGGTACCTTGGCTGGCAGAGCACCCACTGAGTCTGCTACAGCGAAGCCTTCAAGCGAGCACCACACACCTGAGACGCCTCCTGGCCACCGGTCTGAGCGAAGGTACCGTGGGGGTGACTGGAGGTGGTGTGGACACCAGAGAGGGACCGGCAGGTAGCACTCCGCCACCTGATGCAGGCCGGGCAGGGTTCATTCACGCCATTCCCCCAAGGGTAGCTGCCCCACTGCAGTGCGGTAGGGTCAGCTCTGTCACTCTGCCATGGGACCACTCCCCACTGGTTGAAAACTGCAAGAACGGCAGAGCCGTATGTTGACTAGGGATGGCTGCCACCTAACGAGCCACAGCGGTACTGCAGGCTGTCCACACAGATTAAAATTCATTTCATTTGCGGTAATTAATGCATTTTGATCACAAAATAACCCTGGGGTGAATGCCCCTAGTGTCCCATTTGTTCACATGCAAGTTCCAGGTATGGAGGTTTTCACCATCCCACTGCAGTGGCATGACGGAGAGGCACACATCTGCTTTTCACTCTTTGGAACCAGTTTGGCACCTTAAGCTCGTTAACCGAAGCATTGGAATAGCCGTTTCCCACCCACCATGACTTCATCTCTCATTGTGGGGGCACACAAGAAGCACCTCTGACAGTGGACTTAAGAACTGGACAGGTTCATGTGATACAATTCCAGGCTGTACAGGGCTTTCAGGATTACGAGCAATGCCTCTGAGTCGTGCCTGGAACTGGACCGAAAGGCAGCCGAGTGGCTTTAAAACTGGTGTGACACAGATCCCAGTCAGTACTGTAGCTGCCTTTTCCCCAAACCAACTGTAGTTTCCGTTTAGTCTTCAAAGGCAGTCCAAGTATATTACGCTGCAGTAGAATAATCTTAAGGTTCCTGGAAAATCAGCAACTGTAGCCAAGCTGTCTCATTTGCACTTATTCACCCACACCTGGTCCATTACTGCTCTCAGACAATCATTCATCACATCTGCCATCTCCCCCCCCCCCCCACCACCATTTGATGGAAAAACCCAGCTGGGTGTCATCAGCATCCTTACTCCAAATTCCAGACTTCACTCAGCAGTTTCATTTAGATGCTAACATTACAATCAAAAAGAGTCCTCCGGGATTCTGCAGCATGTGCAGAATCATCATCTTCCAATATCACCTCAAGGAACTGATTCACCTGATATGCAAGGAACCACTGGTGGTGGGGCTTCTCTGCATGAGGCCTCCTGAGTCACCTTACTGAGGCTTCTGCTCCCAGCTTCTTTGTGGGTTTGGAGTGGCTCTCTTCCTCATTTTTTTCCGGAGGGGTTCTCTCCCTGTCTATATGTTCCATTATGCAACCATTAGGTGGCTCTGTGGCAAATTGCAGGAACACCAGAGGGTTTCATATTACCATTTACAGATAATACCAGTCTTTCCTCTGTTTAAAAAAATGCAGAAATGGTTGCAAAGAACTGAAGAGGCCCTGGAGGGGGAAGATGTCCTGCAACGATCCAGTGAACTGCCATGAGGGAGGAATCAGGACTGTCCAATGTAGAAACATTCATGTAGAAACATTCTCTCATTACCCAGTTCCTACCTGGACAGCTGGTTGCAAAGGATTCCATAGCCAATTTTATGAAAGCCAAGGCAAGATCAAGGAGAATTGGCAAGGATGCCTCCCTCTCGTCCTTCTCTCAGCACAGGTCTTTCCGCAACCAAAGCTCTTTCAGTGCCAAACCAAGCTTGGGACCCAGCTTGAAACAGACCTGGATCAGGGGCATGACCCTTGAAATGCTGTGGGGCTGCAACTTCCATCATAGAAACAAAGTGAATCAGAAAAGGTCTCCCGGGCCATCTAGTCTGGCCCCACAGCTCCAGCCAGCTCCACTCTGAATTTCCCAACATGTGGCTGTCCAATCTTTGCTTGTACACCCTCAAAGTGTTCGAGCAAAGGAAGCCCATTCCTTATCGTAGGGATCCTCACCATCAGGAAGTACTTCCTGATATCCAACTTGAAGCCTGCTTCCTTGAGCTTTGCCCTACTGGAACGCATCCTGCCCTCCACTGCAGGGAAGAACAAGTCACAGTCCTCCTCCACATGACATCCCCTCACATTGCTACAAGTTCCCCTGGGAGTCTCCTCTTCTCCAGGCTGAAAAGACACAGTTCCCTCAGTCTTTCCTCATATGTCACCCCTCCCAACCCGGTTGCCATTCTTGTGACTCTGTGCTGAACTTATTCTAACCTAGCTATATGTCTCCTATAATGTAGAGCCCAACACTGGATGCAGTACTCCAGTTGTGGGCACACCAGAGTTGTGTGGAGCGGTAGCAACACTTCCCTAGATCTGGAAGCCACACTTCTGGCTATACCTCCAAGGGTGGTGTTTGCCTTCTTAACCGCCATGTGATACTGCTGGCCCATGTTCAGCCTGTGTCGACAAGTACCCCAAGATCTCTTCTACAAGAGCTACTCTCCAGCCACTTGTCCCCCATCCTGTGCCTGTGACACCTATTCCTTTGTCCCAAGTGCAAGACCTTGCACTTATCCACATTGAATGCCATCCTGTTGTCCCCCGACCCCTTCCTCAGCTTGCCCAGATCTTTCTGGATCTGGATCACCTGATCCTCAGTTGTGGCCACCATTCCCACATTGGTATTGATCATGAATTTAGTCAGCAGACTGGTTATCCCCTCCTCCAGGTCACTGATAAAAAGGTTGAACAGAATCAGTCCCTGAACTGGGTCCTGGGGGACTCCACTCATCCCCGGCTGCCCTTCTGATGATTCCGCACCGATAGACACACTCTGCTTGCATCAACCATGCCGTAGCTTTTCCCTGGCCATTGGCCAGAGCTGATAAAAGCTGGAGTTCAACATCTGGAGGGCTACCTATTTCCCACCCAACCTGTTTGATTAGTCTTACCCAAGAATGCCTCAAGACATACAGCAACTTCACCACCTAACCCCCAAAAGGCATGCTTGTGCCTGGCCAACAAAACAATGTTTGTGATCTGGGGAGATTTCTTGAGGATAGTTCAGTACTATCTTTCCAGGAAGCCAAGAAAGACCACTTGCCTTCCTAACAAGGCATCCCTGGAGCCAGCTGGTCATCTCTCTACAAGGAGACTGCTATTGGCTCAGAAGGGCAGTGGCTCCACGGAAGAGCCCTTGCTTTATGTGCAGGAGAGTCCCAGGCCAACCCTTTTCAGACGGGGCTGGGAAATGGCTCCTGCCTGAAATCCACTGCTAGTGAGAAGAGACAATAGTGCGCTGGGTGGGTCCATGGTCCGACCGGCCTCTGGCCACTTTCCATGTTCCCTGTTACAGTAACAGGGAACATGGAAAGCTCGGTGGCAGAACGCAGCCTCCAGAAGTTCCCATGTTCGATCCCTGGCTTAGGAAGGGGCAGGGGGACATGCCTGCATCAGGGGGTGGGGTGGCTCCCCCTTTGCTGCTGCATCGCCCTGGTAGGTGCTCCGAAGAGCTCTGCTGCCCAACCTCTCCTGCCGTGCATCTGTGGGGGGAAGGCAGTGGGGCTCTCCGGAACGGCCACCGCCCTCCGCTGGCCTCATCACGTGGAGAGCCACGTGGCCAGAGGCAGCAGCTACGGAGGGGCAGGGGCTGCAGGTAAGTTCCTGCAAGAGCTCTCCTCTGACTGCGCAAATCCCCATGCAATGAGGCACAGGGAAGGAAGGGGCAACGGTGAGGCGGTGCCCTTTGTTCCAAGGAGGGGTCACTAAACGGGTAACTGGTCACGTTCCTCAAAGCACTTTGTCCACAGCCCTGGGTTGCCGTAACAGAAATGATTCTGACCAATGTGGCAGCCCGCAACTAACACAGTAGCCTCCTAGGGCTCTTCTAGATGAGGCTGCCAATCTGTTGGATGCACTTTCTACTTCATTACAGGACTGAGATCCAAGCACTACGCCCGTCCCTTTCCTGCTTTTCTGCTACATAAGGCTGTATAGAATCTAGGACTGAGTCTATGATAACCTCTAGGTGGCACTGTGGGATAGCAGAATAGCACAAATGCACCAGTAGAAAAAGGAGTTTACTTTCCTAAATTTTCCCTGTGCTAAAAATAACTTCAAAAGTGCCCGTTGGACACATAAGCAAAACTGATCTAAACAGCCCATAAATGACTGAGTAAGGAATGACAAGTGTACAATAATTCCTTCTGCAGAAAAGCTCCAAGTCAGTGTAATGCATTTTTTATTGTAAGCAACTCTGAACTTCTGTGAGGAAAAAGCCAAGTACAAATAACCTGCATTAAGTAATTAGAGCAAGCTTCCATTTCAGCAGCCAGCAATGCTTTAACTTATTGTTTACATATATAGCTCCAGGTGGTGCAGTGGGTACAAGATTGGACTGGGCCGTGAAGCTCACTCTCAGCCTAACCTACCTCACAGGGTTGTTGTCAGGAGAAAAATGGAGAGGAGAATTAAGTTTCCTTGGGCTCCCTGAAGGAGGAAGGTGGGATACAATGTAAAAGTAAAAACAGCTCCCCTTCACCCCTGAAACTTTAGTAGGAAGAGGTGCCAAGAGATTTTTTTTAATTAAAAATATCCTACCAAGATATAACTGATGTTGATGTCTTGAACTCAGACCCTGAGCCTAACTTACTTAGGCACAGGTCAAAGAGCCGGTGTAGCTTAACGGTGTGTGTGTGGACTGAGGCTCAGAAGACCTGACTTCTGACCCTCCCTGCCCAGCCCTGGCGCTCCCTGGGGGACCTTGGGCCAGCCACTGCCTTTAAGCCTAACCTCCCTCACAGGGCTGCTGTAAGGATAAGCAGCCTTGGGCGCCCTGCAGGAAAAAGGTGGGATAAAGGTTAAATAAATAAAGCAAGCAAGCAAGCAACAGAGAACAGCCTGCAGGAATGTGAACTCCTCACCCAGAGCATAAGTAACAGAAGAGCAGGAAACCCGACTCGGGAGTCTTCTGGAGCGCTGGTGCTTCCCAATGCAATGCCAGCCCACTGATCAGATGTAACCGCTGCCTCTTCCACTCTTGTTTTATAAAGCCGTTTGCCTCAGAGGAATGAAGCTGAGCATCAGGCCAAAATACCACAGCAATATGCTTATCATTTTTTAAAGAAAACATAAAATAATGGATTGTAGGCTTTTCCTCATAGTTGTTAGCTGTTTGACTTAATGTGATTCTTCTAATCATTAGATGGAGCCTGTTACATTACTGAGTTTCTCAGGTTTTATTCTGATTTTTTATTTTTATTTTTGGGCGAATACAAACTGTTCAACTTAATGGACTCGGTCTTGGCATTCGTCATCAGTGTTAAACCCAAAGCATGCTGCTTGGCCCAGCAGAGGAGCGTTTCAGCACTTGCTGGGAGAGGCAAAGCTGTCCTCTGCATCCCAAGCGCAGAGCATGGAGGCATCCGCTCAGGGTGGACCCCATTCATGTGAAGAGACTGACCGTTCCCCCTGCTGCTCTGCTGTCTTGTGCTCAGCAGCAGCAGCAGAACAGCAGTGAGAAATGCCATCCTAGCCATGTTCAGACAGAAAGGATTCTGCATGGCTGGCTGGGGCATGCTGGTCCTTTTCCTGCCTAAATATGCCCAGGATCGGGTCCTAAGCTGCTTATGCCTGAGGTCACCTTGCAGCGTAACAGCAGCCCTGCAAGTCATCGCAGGCACATTTGGTATCGCTGATCTTCGTACTGGGGGACAAGGTGAAGAAGCCATGATGGAATGAAAAGGGCCAATTCCACCACCAGAGTCAGGCAATTTGAAGGTGGGAAATCGGGATGACCTCTGCTCTCCCCGTGTGGCAGCTTCTCCCACATCTGTCCACTGAAAGAGCTGGCACTGTGGCTTTCCTATGTAACAGCTTCCCCACACCGGTGCTTTCTGGATGTTGTGCACGGCAATGCCCAGCGCTCCTGATAGGAGCTGAGCTCCAGGACATCTAGAGGGCATCAAGCTGGGGAAGGCTGCTGTAAAAGATAAAGTGGCAGGAATCACAGTCCTCTTTTACTACAATGTAATTCACCAAGCTTTCTTGCACTACTGCAAGCATCCATGGCTTAGATCCGATTTCTGCAGGATCAGGCTCAGCATTCACAAATTATGAGTAATTCCTGCTCAAGTCTTTTAAGATAACCTTGCCAAAGAATCCCTCAGAGCATTCCTCACGGAAACCCAGATAGCTTCAGGCCCTGGAACTTGGAAGAAGTACAGATCTGGCCAGAGGCCCACTGAAACTTCATCACTCAAAAGCCATTCTGCCTGTAGTGCAGTGTTCAAAATTCCACAGCTGAATGGCTGAAGTTTATTAAAAAATAATATTAGTTGCTAGACTAGTTCATTAAAATGATAGGTTTAGAAATTTAAAAAGATAACATTAACATTAGAGAAAAAAACATTCAAATTGAAACTCAGGTGAAGTCTGGAGAATCTCACTGGAGGCAGGGTAAGGCAGGCAATTAACATGGGAAAACGACCACCCTGCACACTTGTGGGTCGAGAGACACTACAGACCAGCAGCCGTTTACTTGTTGAAGTTAGAAATAATCTGTGGTCATCTGAAGCCCTCTGGTAGATGCCAGTTTGTTTCCTATGCCAGGTCTGGAGTTCTTTTTACTTGCACAACCAGGCTCGAAAGGCACTATCAAGACTCTCCCATTCCCTTCGATGCCACACGCCAGGCGTGATCACAGGCCAGTGGCTACAAGGGAGCATGGTGCCACCCTGATCAGCAAGAACTGCCATTACAACAACTGAAAGCACATGGAAACTAAATGCTTAACCTTGTACTTTAGAACACTGGTAAAGCTCCTATTTAAAACCATATACCAAGCACTCTTTTGATGTTTTTTGTGTAACAACCACTGTTCTCTTCCAACCCATCCAGTCCTGAACTTCCCAAATATCTGATTAAACGTGTATTTTCAACATGACAGCTGATGCACCTTTTTCAATATCTTGAATGCAATGCAAAATTGATTTGATTGCCTTGCCTTTGTGAGGACAAAGATCTTCACATGTGCAGCCTGAAGGAGTTACAGTGAAGGGCGGATGGTACTGATGGTGAGGTCTGGTGGGCAACTAGAGGTAGTTTGCTGCCTAGAGCTCCACGGATCAACATTCTACCGTGTAAGAAGACACAGCCCATGTTTATACAGACACTATTGAGGAACTGGAATCATGTACAACAGGAGTAGGCAGAAGCTAGGCTTGTGAGAGCTGTTTTGCTGTTCACCAGAATCCCGAGAGCCACCAACCAGAACCCAGTGTAAAATACCTACACCTGGAATTAAAGAATTCTGAGCTGGGTGTTTGGAGTACCGGGGCTGAATGGAGCTCACTGTCCTTCCACACAAAACCCCCTCCTGATTGCTCCAAGCATTCTTCATTTCCATAAGAGGAAGTGATTTTGCTGCTGCTATTCTGAAATAGTTGGCAGTAGAAACTCATTGCCAATATCTTGCAAACAGCCTAGGGATCTACCAGTACATCCAGATCTACCTTCAGCCTACCTATAACATTAGAGGCCAGATGAGAATAGGAAAGAGCAATTTAGATATAACTGACCTTTCTGTTTGCTTCCAACAGGAGAGCAAGGACGTGGCTTTACCGGAAGGAGCTGCTTCAGAAATCCCACTTGCCCCCATCGCACCCACAGATGACTATTTTTCTCTCATCAATCGCATCCACATCAAGCAGCTGGAAGCCACTACAGGCAAAGTTAAAAGTCCAGCCCCCAAGCCTGCCAGTGCCCAAGACCCTAGCAGCTCCTCCTAAAGACCTAGACCTGCAAGACCTGCAAGACCAACCCTACCATTGGTTGCTGTAGCCTCTTGTTTCCTCCACCTAAAGCTAAGGACCCCATCTACAAAACCTTTAATAAGAAAGTTTCCTCTCTTGTTCAGTTTCTTGCAATTCCCTCTCCCTGCTTTCAAGCAGCAAAGCATTTTCTTTGCATGCAGAAGGTCCCCAATTTGATCCCCAACATCTCCAGCTATGGCTAAGACAGACTCCTGCTTGAAACCCTGAAAAGCTGCTGCCAGTCAGTGTCAACAATGCTAGGCTAGATGGACCAGTGGCCTGACTCATGCTGTCATGATGTCCACTCTAAATCCTTCTGCTATTAGACACCTGCACACACCTTCTTTCCCCATTCCCTCAAGTGCATGGGATACATGCAGCTCCATCCCAAAAGACCTTGTGTTCCTAACACCACCACCCCACTAGAGTAGCCCTGCCCTGCCCTGCCCTACTGTCTTCTAGTGTCCTTCCCCAGTCTCAGGAAGCTCTACCAAAGTGTACAATTGCCATAGAAGAACCGTTCTTAGAACTGGATGTCTGAAGTGTGGTTATTTATGGAACAAAAGTATGTTCTGCAAGAAGACACACTCATGAAATTATTTTCCCAGGAATGGATTTTGCCAGAATCATGCTGTTTTCATAAGAAGTCAATTGAGGCAGCAATCCCTTGTCCAAACATAAGTGAGTAGATGTTCCTTTTTGTGGAGTCCTATGCACATTAGACAAGATGTAAAAAAAATAAATGACATCTCAGTAAAAAATCTTCATCCGCAGCACGACTGAAACCACTTTCTTCCTGGCTTCCCAATTTGCTCAATTGACCAATATTTCAGAGAATCATATCCTTGTTCAGCCTCCATTCTCACCTCTTCCTTCCATGCTTCAGGCAAGCTGCCCGACCTTTTAGGAGGGTTTTAAATATACACATAATATATGTGTTTATTTATTCAGCTCCCTCATTTTTCTTTCTTTTTTTTTTAAGCCACACACCCAGAGCTGCAAAAAGGCTCTGGGGATAAGGGGAGCAGGCATTTCATTACAGAATTAAGTGATAAGTGCTTTCCATGGGCAGCACTTCCCTACTCCAACTCAAATCTGAATCCATTTTACCTAAGAGCTGAATTATGCGTGATTACCAAGCCATGAATCTGCTGTCATCACTCTCAAAATGATACATTTCCAGGTGTCCAAGGAAAACGAAGCATCCCTGCCTTTTCCTTCCTATGCCCCACATAAAGCTTCATTATGTAGTATTAATAATATAGTAATTGCTCTCCAGAAATGTAGTTTTGGGCTCCAGAAGTCAATGACAAACCAGCTTAGTAGAACTCACAGACATACTTTTTTACAACCTTGATGCTCCGTTTCAAGCCAAGGACCAAGTGAAGCACAAAGACACCAGGATACCTTTACTGGAAGATATGCCGAAGGTCACCCTTCTTACAGATACAGTGCTTTTATTCTAAGTGGCTCACAATACAATGGCAGGGGTCAACAGGGACAGAATAATGTGACAGAAATAGGCAACGTCCACTTCACTTTCCCCTCAGTCTTACATGAAGAACTTCTATTCGGGAATGAGAGGTGGAACTCTTCTCCTTGCAATTCCCCTCATTTCATCATCCACAGAGTCCTGGAGGAGTACAATCCAGTTAAAGAAGGACACCAGTGACAGCAATTTGGTTGAGAGTGCCTCAGACTGTGGCGAGAGGGAGAATGCCACACCCTTACTCTTTCACCATCTGCAGCTCCTGCTCCTCCTGCCTCTTCCTAATTCGCTCTTTGAAGGCTTCCAACTCCTTTCTCTGGAGAAGACAGAAGTGCCTGTTTCACCATCCGTTTCTCTTAGACACACAATCACAAAATTCATAGCTGAGGTATATTTACCTGGTAGTCATTTTCTGGTGGAAAGATTTCTTTCTGCAGGAAAGAGTTCAGAAAAAGAATCATGCAACTGCAGGCATGGAATGACTTGGAAGTCACACTGAATACCCCAGAATACCAAATCAATACTTCTTAAATTTTACTGAGATGCACAATCAGAGTGCAGATGAACTGCATCAAAGACTCAGAGAAAGCCAGTTATATGAAGGAGCTATGCCATGCAATAAGCAAACACATGCATACTTTAACAGAAAGTAGGGCAGGGGGAAGTCCTAGCACACTAGACATTCTTGCTTTACTTCCCCTCCACCTCACACCCCCCCCCCCCGCAATTTATATCCTGCCTTTTTCTACAAAGGGCTCAAGGCAGCTTACATCATTCTCCTCCTCCATCTGATCCCCACAACAGCCCTGTGAGGTAGGTTGGGCTGAGAGTCTGTGACTGGCCCAAAGTCACCCAGTTGGCTCCATGGCTGAGTGGGGACTAGAACCCAGATCGCCTGATTCCCAGTCCCATGCCCTTAACCACTACGCCACACTGGCTCTCTTAGTCCTAAATGCTTAAGATTGTAGCATACCATATACCCTAACAAATATGAAGCATTTTCTTAGGGACTAGCAAACTCTGCCCCACCACACATCCCATTTTCAGTTATGATGCTTCAAGGAAGAAAACCAGCATTCCAGTGAGGCTGGAGGGGCTTCATATATACTACATTGTCACCAGACAGGACTGGCTAGAAACATTTGGAAAGAGCATCTTCTAGTAAGATGAACTTGCCCCAGAATAAAACAAAGAATGGAACTATCTTCTTATTGTTTTAAGCTATTCCTGTGCATAGCAAACTCAAGATTGCTATAAGAATGTTAGCTAAAAAAGAGCCATTGTGAAACAGGTGGAACAAAGATAACTTTTGCAAACAAACACTCCAGTCTCAAAACTTAGTAGGGGAAATAAACCCTCTCACAAAACCCAAAACAGCATAATGAGAACTGAACATGCTAGGCAGCCACAGAATATAGAGTGGTTATTAAAATATGATAATTGAAGGTTGAGTGGAATGTCATCCTTGGAGGAAACAGGCTAGCTGGGAAACTGAAAAGGAGGAAGAGTAACTACATTTTGTTGCAGGTTCCACTTGTTACTATACTTGTTTGACTTTGCTCATGTGATCGTAAGAGACGAATGGCTCTTGCCAAATGGTGGACCTGCACCAATTAAGTTAAAAATGTCTTGGTGCACAACGCCAGATTTTGGAATAACCAGCTGTAGGAGCCAGGATGCTACCATGGGAACTGAGCATTCAGTAACAATATTGTCACAGTGTTTCTATTCCAATTCTATTTCTATTCCAATTCCAGAGCTGAAATTAACTGCAGAATGGAAAAACAGGAAGGACAGGAAAAAAAAACATAGAAAGTTTTGACATCACTGCAATATTTCCCCCTTCTAATCATAGAAGACCAACCTTCCGTTTGATTACATATTCTTCAAAATATTCTGACTGGTTAGAAATCCAGAACATACCGACTGGGAATGTCAAATACACTAACATCTGTAGGACGAAAAGAAAGGGAAATGCGATATTCCTGCATCCAACATGATACCTTGCAGAATTGTACCAGATTCCATCTGACTCAATGTATATATGGAAAATACAGATATTTGATGCTGCATTTATTTCACGGCAAACCAAATCATTGTTTGTAAGAGCCCGCTCAAGCAAGGGGACCCCCCCCCCCCCGCAGCAGAATATCCCATTAGCTGAAATTGAGAATGTAGGTGCTGTTCCACGACAACTCCCATCATTGACTGGGCTGCCTGGGGCTGATGGGAATATCTGTCCAGCATCATCGGGACAGGGGCTCTCCCTTGCTCCCATCAACGGAAACACCCACGGGTGCGGGGGGGGGGGGTGGCCGTGCCCTGTCGCAGGTGCTCAAGCCCTTGCACTTTATCCCATATCTTGGGTAAGCAGCCCGCCAAGATAGAGCAGGGGGACTCCAGCCATGGGGTTCAGCGCGCAAGGGGGGAGGGGGCACGCGCCCTTGCAGAGCCCCCCTCGGTCGCCCACGCAGGAATCTGCCCATCCCGCGGCCCAGCGCCCAGCGCACAAACCCGGAACACTTCCAGCTTCACCCCCATCGCGCCGCTGCGTCGATCCAGGAGAGCGCCCCGCCCACCACAAACCCCACCCTCTAAGGCGGAGCCCGGTCGCGGAGGGAGAAGGACAAGGAGCATCACATCCCTCCCTCCTGGGCGACCAATGGGAAGGCCGCTGATGAAAGGTGCCTGGATGACGTCAGCGGAGGAGGAGGGGGATCGAGAGAGCGACGGCGATAGCGCCGTGGTGCGTCATTTTGGCGCGCCCTGCTTGGCTTCGGAAGGCGGAGGCCGCGATGCCGGAGCTGGAGACGGTGTTGGGGAAGCGGGAGCTCTTCTTCGTGAGTGGGACCGCGGGTGGGTGGGTAGGGGAGTGGTGCTCCGGGAAACGTGTTCTGGTGGATACTTCACCTTCGTTGCCTCGCAGAGCATATTTTGGGACAGCGCAGCCCCTTTGCAAGCCGGGACCCCCTGAAGTCAGTGCCTCGAGCGTCTGTGGGGCGCTTCCCCCCCCCCCCCCCCGCTGAATAAGCAGGCCATGCGAAGGAGACACCGCGGAGTTCCCATGTGCGAGCTTCTCCCTTTGCGAATACCTTTCAAGAAGATCTCCCTCGTTGTGAAGCGTGAGGGGTCCTAGGTCAACGGCGTAGGAGGGAAGGGAGCATGGTCTGTGAGGGACTCATAGTGGTCATAAGCAACTATCTTTATGGTATTCCTTAGGGAAGTCTTATGTTTTTTATCGCACAGGAGGAAGAAGACCTGCAGTATGAGGAAGAGATCTTGCGCAATCCCTTCTCTGTCAAATGCTGGATCCGTTACATTGAGTTCAAGCAGAATGCTCCCAAACATATCCTGAACCTGATCTATGAGAGAGCTCTTAAGGAATTGCCAGGCAGGTATGCAATTGTGCCTCTTTCTTAGGTGGAGAGTGCTATGGCAAACTGACTGAGTTCACATGACATGGCAGCCCTTAATGGGTTACTAGCCATGATGAATTGTCATGTTATGCGCATTCAGGCTGCTTTCTGCAGGGTAGCTTGTGGACAGCAAGTCATCCTGTCAACCCATGGTTTCTTGTAGGGATTGTTGAACCTATAATGAGTTGTCCTGTCATCACCAATTGACCTGTCCATTGTGGGTCCAGGTAAATACTGAGTGAACTGTTAAACAAAGGTGGCAAATACTGCTTGTCAATGCTAGTGACAGCTGTTCCACCAGGTACCCAAGTAGCTCTTTAGAATGAGAGTCGGTGGCTTAATGTCTGCTATGATTGTGAACCCTTTGAGCACCCTGTAGTTCCCCACCCCTTTTTTCTTCTTTTGGATACTGCTTTTCTTTTTAAAACTCTCTTGTTTTTGGACAGGGAGATATGCAAGGATGAATCAACGTATAGTTTCCAGTCAAAAGAAGTCAATGTAAATATTTGGCAGAGAAATGCTTATGAAAAGCACATGGAGCACCCCATGAATTTACTTCCCTGAGTCACAGGAGACTCAGCAGAGAGTGAAAAGTGGGAATACTGGGGACTATGGGGTAGAACACTGAGCCCTTATGTCCAATAAGATGAGATAAAAGATCAATCGATCAATAGAGTCCTGAGGATCTGAGTGCAGAGGAGGAAAAAGTTGCCACCCTAGTTTGCAGGCAAAGATCCCTCACAACTTTGCTGTCTCGTGATCTCTCTTTGTCTAACAACTGTCAACAGAAAACAAAATAACAAAATAACCTTTTTACAGGCTCTCCTGATCATTGTCAGTGCTTAGTGTCCCAAGATGTCAGTGATGGGACAGTATATAAAAGTGATAGATAGATAGATAGATAGATAGATAGATAGATAGATAGATAGAGCCTACAACATTTTAACAGCAAACATTTTCTAGGACGCTATTCAGGCAAGCCTGTCCATTTTGGCTCTTTGGAGTTGCGTACTTGTGCAACATCAGAAAACTTGCAAATAAGAAAAACCCACCCCAAATTGTGCACATTCAGTTGTGCAAAATAAAGAAAAAATAATAAGTTGCAAATCACTTTCAAGCTCGCCAGCATGCTGGGTGGGAACTTTGGAAGGGCTGTTAGGAGTTGTCCTTTTGAAGATTGCTAATAGTGATCTCCAGGATAAAAGTTATGGAGAGTGAAAAGGGGTTTCTGATCTCAGCAAGGAGAAAAGGCAGTTTCAGCTGGGATACTTCCAAGAAGACAGAGCAGAAAGGAGGGAACCAAACAACCCATGGTGTGCCCTGTTGTCTGTTGAGCACTTCATAGGTTGTTCCATGAATAATCCTTATTCTCAGGGTGGGTTGCTGTGTGAACTTACTCTGTGTATGTGTATACAGACAAGAAGTAGGATATATTTTCCATTGCCACATTATTGTAAAAATGATAGTAAAAATTTTAAAGTTGCATATGTAGGGATAACTCAGGCTCTGTTAGAACCCTTTGGAGGTTTTACCCATAGCCTAATTTCTGATCTTTTTGGAAATAGTCCTGTAAGATTCCCCCATCCTCCACATCCCATTATGTTTTGCAGCTACAAGCTGTGGTATAATTATCTGAAGCAGCGGCGGAAACAGGTGAAAAGCAAATGTGTGACAGATCCAAGCTATGAAGAGGTGAACAACTGCCACGAGCGTGCCCTTGTCTTCATGCATAAGGTACAGTTGTAAGCGGCATGCTTAGAGGGGCTGGTGAAGCCAGGGAGGAGTGGAGAAGTTATGATGGCTGGCATCCCGGTTTGGTTGTGATGACATCTGTGGGAAGGCCTCGTGCTCTAGAGTTTCTCCTTAACTGTTTCATTGATGTAGTTTAAACTGGCAGCCTCTACTCCGTAAACAGAGATTGTAAGCTTATTAAAAAGCTCTTTGGAAATGTTAGGTCAATGTGGTGCTGCAGCAAAAAAGACAAAATCAGTGTCGGTCGTGAGTGTAAAAAAAGCTGAAAACAATACAGGTATCATACTGCTGTTGAAGAAAAGGAATTTCTCTCTGTATTTATGTTAAGTAAATAGGTTTAGTACACATGCACACCAGCAATTGCAGGAGAGAGACGTGAAGCTAACAGAGTGTCCCCTGGAAGCAATAAGTGTGTCTGCCCGCAAAGAAATGCTCCTTGCATGTATAGCATTACTTGATTAAAGAGAGGGAAATAGAAACCTGTTCAATTATTATGTTTGTAAATTGCAGTGATCACAAATAAGAGAAGGGTTTGTTAGTTGATTTCTCTGCTGGCTTTGATGTTGATTTACAACATGTGCCTTTCATCTTGTGTCAAATTAAAAAATGAGATATACAGAGACAGATTACATCCCAGGTTATCACAGAGAGCCATGATTAATTATGTCCTGACTTTGTCAAGAATGTGTACTAATTGTCTTCTCAATACATATGTATGGTTTACTTATCAGGTCTAGTTGAAAATATTCAAGGCTTGTGCATCTCCTACTTCTGCATTGCCATTATTTAAGACTGGAAGCAACCATTGTTTTTCTCTGTGTTGAAAGTTCTGTGTAACGCAGGGCTGGCCAGACCTAGCCTAACGAACTCATGTGGCTCTCTGAGTTTATTTTGGTGGTTTGCTAACCCCGGGCACTCACTTGCAGCTCTCAGACATCTGACATTTGCCATACGTGGCTCTTCTCTTGAGCAAGTCTGGCCACTCTGGTATATTGTCTCTAGGAAACAGACTATGTAGTTCTGGAAAGGCATGCAAACCCTCTTTGACTAATGAAAAAAGTGGGATTAAAAAATTTGTAGATACTTTGAGAACAGTAATGATTCCAAGTTACTTTCAGCTCTCTTAAAAGCAATGATCCATTTTCAGCCTCTACCTGTGGTTTTCCCACTTTTAGAATTTTGCATGTTTTTCCCCAAAAGAACATGGGAAAATATTTCAACAGCGGCGTGGCATCTTCTTTATGAAAAAGGGCTTATGAAGTTGGGGATTTTTAGTTTAGAGACAATGACTGAGAAGTTTATAAAATCAAGACTTGTTTGGTGAGATCAAATAGCAAGAAAATAAACCCCAAAGTCTGGGTTATCAACTAATTGTTTGACAAATTGCTTTAGGGCAAGCAAAGGGAAATATTTCATACAACACATCATGACTTAGTGTGTATCTCACAACTCACATGTGAGCCACTTCTGTTTATTGTAAGCTACCTCCAATTGGCATAATTGGAGATTGTCAGATTACTGTGCAAGCCTGGACTGCTGGGTTATTCAGGGGCTAAGCAACCCTGTGGTTAACCCATGCTTTTCTGTTTAGTTAACTGCTGAGTCCTTAAACTCAGTGGTCTGGGTTCACACTTCATGCAGCCAGCTTTCAGTCGCCTAACTTGGAGGTTGTTTGCAAACATCACATGCAAATTATATCTCCCGGCAAATACTGGGTTTGTTGCTGCTTCATGCAAAATGCCCAATCAGGTATAGAATCTCTGTAGCAGAACGGTCGTGCTTAAATACATTAATTGACTTGAAAAGATCTCTCAATGCTACTAGGCAGAATAGCTGAGATTGGACCCTGTATATCCAGAGCCAGTGTCCTGCCTGACTGCTGCATGCTGGGACAAGCAGGTATTGTCATTCTAGCTTGCTTGTGAACATCCCAACAGTATCTGATTGCTGGGCTGGGCTGTTGGAGCAGACTGTTAATCTGATCCAACAAGTTACATTTGTTGCATTTGAATTGTTTTTTGTGCCTGTAGATGCCTCGGATATGGCTCGATTACTGCCAGTTTCTCATGGACCAGTGTCGGATCACCCGTACACGCAGGACATTTGACCGGGCACTTCGGGCCCTGCCGATCACACAGCACCATCGTATATGGCCACTGTACCTCAGGTTTGTGCGCTTGTATCCCTTACCTGAGACAGCTGTACGGGTCTACCGTAGATACCTAAAGGTAAGAGAACCAGCCTGTCCCCAGTTAACTTTCCCTGTTTAAGAATGTATTTATTAATTTATTTTATTTGGGCGACTTCTATGCTGCCCCATTCGCCGAAGCCTCGGGGCGACTCACAAACTATAAATAAATAAAATTCAATAAAACAATATAAATTAACAATATAAATTAAGTCGCCCTGGCCAAAGAATGAAATGAATAAATAATATTAACAATTAACATTTGAATAAAAAGGTCTTCGCCTGGCGCCGAAAAACAAATAACAACGGCGCCAGGCGGACCTCTCTGGGGAGTGCATTCCATAGATTGGGTGCCACCGCAGAGAAAGCCCTCCTCCAAGTACTTACCCTCCTAATTTCCTTCAGGGAGGGCTCCCGGAGAAGGGCCTCTCTCGCTGATCTCAAGGGGTGGGCGGGCATACATGGACGTAAGCGCTCCTTCTGGTAACCAGGACCCAAGCCATTAAGGGCTTTATAAGTCATCACCAACACCTTGAATTGGGCCCGGACTTCAGTGGGAAGCCAGTGAAGCTGACGGAGGATTGGAGTCATGTGAACATAATGCCCAGTCCCCGTCAGCAGCCTGGAAGCTCTATTTTGAACTAACTGAAGTATCCGGACCGTCTTCAGGGGCAGCCCCACGTAGAGCACGTTACAGAAGTCAAGTCGGGAAGTCACCAACGCATGTGTCACTTTCGCCAGGCAGTCATTCTCCAGGTAGGGGCGCAGCTGATGGATCAGCCGAAGCTGAAAGAAAGCGCTCCTCGCCACCGCTGTCCAGTGAAAGCTCTGGGTCGAGGAGCACTCCCAAGCTGCGGACCTTGTCCCTAAGAGGGAGTGCAACCCCATTCAGGACTAGGTTCAGTTCACCCTCCCCGAAGCCCGATTCGCCAACCAACAGGACCTCCGTCTTGTCTGGATTGAGCTTCAGTTTATTGGCCCTCATCCAGCCCATTACCTCGGCCAGGCACCAGTTCAGCACAGCCACTGCCTCACCTGGATTGGTGGAGAATGAGAGGTAGAGCTGGGTATCATCAGCGTACTGATGATTCCACAGCCCACACCTCCTGATGACCTCTCCCAGCGGTTTCATGTAGATGTTAAACAGCAAAGGGGACAAAATGGACCCCTGCGGAACTCCATGGCATAGCTGCCATGGTGCAGAGCCATAGTCTCCCAGCACCACCTTCTGGAACCGGCCATCGAGATAGGAGCGGAACCACTGCAAAGCAGTGCCTCCGACCCCCCAATCCCGCTAGCCGATCCAGAAGGATACCAAGGTCGATGGTATCGAAAGCTGCTGAGAGGTCCAGAAGAACCAACAGGGGCACACTCCCCTGTCCTTCTCCCTGCACAGGTCATCGTACAGGGCGACCAAGGCAGATTCAGTACCGTACCTGGGTCTGAAGCTGGACTGAAATGGGTCCAGATAATCAGTTTCATACAAGAGTGTATGGAGTTGTCCCACCACCACCCGCTCCAACACCTTGCCCAGAAACGGGATGTTGGCCACTGGTCTATAATTAGTGGCCAGTATTATTCTCCTTTAACAAGGTCTTTTGTGTGTTAGCTAAACAAACAATCTCAGGATTCTGTTCTTCTAGACAGGAGGCTGAGCTACTTTTTATTTTGCTGGAACCCAACAATTTTCAACTGAACCTCTCCACAAAATAAATTCTTAAAATTAGAGAATTCTGAAGCCAAGAATGTGTTTTGAGTAGCAGAACTGAGCAGAGCTTACTGTCTTACTCCACAAACATTTACTGTTGGTTACCCCATGCTTTTTTCTTTTCAACATTATAATTTTAGGGCAAGAAAAGAGTTTGTTGCTGCTATTGCTAAAACAATCCAGAGTCAGAAATTGTAAACGACTCTGTAAATCATCAAGAGATCCGTTGGCATTGACTAGAAGCAAGGAATTTATTCTGAGCTTCTTACTGAAATACCGTATGTAGCTTGTGTACACAGGATTTTTGAAAAACATTTGAAGGCTAAAGAGGGTATAGAGTTCAGAAAAGTGTGAAATAAAATTTTAAAGGGCACATAAAACACTGATTTATGTAGCCTTTCTCAAAAGAATAAAATTGCTTTTTCTGCAAATAGAAATTTGTTCTCAAGGGATAAACATCAGACAAAATGTCAGTCTGTTTAATTTTGCACCTCTCTGGTTCAGGCTAAGATGTTTCTTTCACATAAAATGGCCATCTACCTTGCATTTATTTTTAATGGATGTATGTTTTACCCTTTCTGTGTGAGCAGCCTTGAGTGAGTTTTGTCCTTAAAGGGAGACTCTTCACAATAAATAAATAATAGTTGTTCCTGTGTACACAAGCATTGGTCTTCAGGTTGAGGATTGGAATTTGCAGGCGACTGTCATACCAGTTGTAATTGGGTCACACCAGTGGGATCTTGGGATTTTCTTTGCCTTTTATGTGCATGTGTATTTAAGCTAAAGAAACTGAAGCCTGGTACAAAGATCATTAGTTCGCAATAGATTAGCATATGGGAGAATTTCAACATGGGTGCGGGGTTTTACAGCCCTATATGAGAAGCTGCATTTTCTGTAATTCCAACTTAGATATAACTATTAAAGATGGAATATCCTTGTCCTCCTTTGCATCTGATGCTTCTAAAGAGAAGAGAGGTGACAGTATTTTACCATAAAGATGAGTCTTTTTTTGCTGATTTGGATTAAAGATAGGTTCTTGCACTGAAGCTTGGTTGAAGACTGGTTGGGCTAATTTTCATGACATGGCTGGCTCATCATGGGTTATTTAACCTGCAATGAACTGGAGTATGTACAGCCACCATTTTGATTGCACAAACCCCATTTGGATCAATGGGGGCTTGTGACACCTTGTCCAAATCTGGCCATCATGGGTTATTCAAGCCTTTAAAAACTCACCCCTTCTACAAGGAGTGACTTAAACCAAGAATAGGGTTTGTATGAAATGGTGCAATGCCCCATAGGCCTGATTGGGGTGTGTGAAGTCGAAACAGCTGTGGCACACTCTCAGCACATACTGCAGCTCATCATGGGGAAAGTAACCCACAAGGAGCCAGCCGTGTTGTGCAAAGAGTCTTGGTCGAAGGCACCGTTTTTGTGGGAGAGTGGCTAATCGAAATCTCTATCCTGTAGTTCTACTGCCTCTTTTATTTTGCAGTATTTGGATTAGCACAAGTCTAATTATATTAGATGAAAGAAATGATAACTTGTATTTCCTAACACACTTTTATTCACTTTATGTAAGTGATCGTGGGGGCACTTGATAAAAACAACACTGAAAACCAGAACAATACAGGACTTTTATTTAGTAGCAGCATGATCAACAGCCAGGAGTGCTGAAAGTGGTGATCTAAAATATCTGGAGGATGCAATGTTGGGGAAGCCTTGCTTATTGCATGCTATTGGCAAAGTACCACTCCATCCCCTCAGTTTCCCTTTGAGAGAACAGCTTGAGTCAGTTGAGCAGCTTTCCATAAGGAAAGTGAGTGTATCAGTTCTTATGTCCCTAGCTAGCCCAAGCTGGCATTTCCAGCAATGTTGTATTTAATCTTCTGCCCTCCATTGCTCTGTTCAAAGTTCTAGTGGATTCTGAGCATAGCTGATTCTAACATTTCAGCTGAGCCCAGAGAATGCAGAGGAATACATTGAGTACCTGCGCTCCATTGACCGCCTGGATGAGGCTGCTGTCCGGCTTGCCGCTGTAGTGAATGATGAACGTTTCGTCTCCAAAGAAGGCAAATCCAACTATCAGGTAAAGTAGTTGGTGGTCAGTTCTGCCCACCAGTATCATGCGAAGGGTGCCTCTTTTCTTCCTCTGAAGAGGCCTCCCGCACATCCTTTGCTCTTTGCTTGTCTTGCTTCTCAGTGGCCTGGGGAACTCTCTGACATTTTATGTTCTCCCCTGCAGCTGTGGCATGAGCTTTGTGACCTCATCTCGCAGAATCCAGATAAAGTGAAGTCTCTTGACGTGGGTGCCATCATCCGGGGTGGCCTGACCCGCTTCACTGACCAGCTGGGCAAGCTGTGGTGTTCCTTGGCAGATTACTACATCCGCAGTGGTCATTTTGAGAAGGTAGGCACCACAGCACAAAAACTTGCCCTAGGACCCAGGGACGTGGCTGAAACCAGAACCCAGTTTGAAGTGTACAAGGACACAGAATGTAACATCCAAGCCTTTGGACAGTGGTTGATCGGATCCGACCAGGGCCTTTGTGTGGAAAATGTTGGCTTGGGACAGACAGCAGAATTTAGGGAAGGCAGAACACTATTGTAACAAGGGTTTCCTGTTCATGGTATATGCATATAGCTTACTGTCCCCCTATTAATCCAAGTTCTTGCATTGATTCCAAACCTTTTTGCCATAGGATTGCTGTCAGAGAGAAGAAATTTATGTGCAATGCAAGTTGTGAAGTCTTTTCCAGAATACTTCCGTTTCACTTATATTAAGAGTTTCTAGAAAGGTAGCTGAGTTAGTCTGTTAGAATAAAAACAATTGAGTCTTGTAGCACCTTAACGGCTAACAAATATATTTTGGCATACACTTGCATGGACTCCACCTACCTTCATCAGATACACTGCATGTGATCCTATGTGGGTGGTTCTGTATGCGCACACATTCATACATATGCAGGGAGAGAAGCAAAATAGCAATCTGATTGCACCTCTACTATGACATAAACGTTGCAATTCTTATCACTTGTGGATTGAGAAGGGTCAGCTCTTTTGAATCAGGTTGTGTATGTTAGTCAAAAAATCAGTTTAAAGATGTTTGAGTCATCATGCAGCTTCTCTTTGAATAGTCACTACAAATAGATAATTCATCACAGTCTAAGCTGCACTTGAATTCTCTTTGCTGTCACTGTTACAACCCCTGCCGTCCAACCCAGCAGCCTTGTGCGCATATGTATTTAGTTCAGCATACCACTCTGCATCTAACAAAGTGGGCTGTCGTGCAGGAAAGCTTGTGCCTTTAAGGTGCCCCAAGCCTGACTAGCCTTCTTCCTGCTTATCCCTTTAAGTATTGTTTCTGCAGATAACAGTCAACAAACAGTAGGAAAATAATCCACAAGGCTTATGCCAAAACAAGACAAAATGGAAAATCTGGAAGGCTGCCAAAAGAAGTAGCTGATAAAGTGAAAAATCCAGTGAGCCTGGAGAAAGGGCAAGAGCAGAGGAAAGTATACAAGAGAGGGTTGTTAATCTATCACTGATGGAAAGAGGTACAGAAAACCTTGGCTCACAAAAGGAAAATTCTATCATTCCTTTCCATCCATTATAGATTTCCACAGCAACTCATATAATAAAAGCACAAATTAAACCTCTGTGGTGGATCCAGGTTTTATCATGCTTGGATTAGATCTTTTTGAAATCAGTGAGCATTGGGCCAGTCATCACAAAGTTAAGTCTGATTAATTTTCAGTAGTCTATTCTAAGACCTGATTTGCTACATGTAACAGTGGCAAATTATGGGTTAATTAATGCAAGCTTTGCTGACTGCACTCCTCCTCCACTTTGCCTATAAAGCATCTGAGCAGAAGGGGATACATGAGGGTGGAATATAAATGTCAGTGCATGAAGGTGGGACCTACACAAGCCGGAGAGAGTTTGGGGCACGTGGCAAAGCAGGAGGACAGCAGCTGAAGGCTGATCAGGCGTGACTGTCTCAGTTGTTGCTGTTTTGCGGAGGCTGCCCATGCTGAACTCAGCCACAGGCAGCCTTCCTCTCCTTTCCAAGTGCTTGAAGAAATGGGCGAGCTTTGTGCTATTCACAGATTCACACTTCCTGTTAGCAAATGTTGCTTTAAAAAAGCCGATTAGGCCTTCTTGCAGTGTTACCCACGCAAGCCTGCTGAGGCCACTGCTTCTCTCCCCAGAGCAGTACTGCAGGCACAGGGCACGCTGGAAGAGCTGCCTTGGGGAAAATGCAGCATATCAAAGCATTGTGCTGTAGCTGGGATGAGGGGGAGAAATGGCACAAGCAAGACCATTGGAGCGCCATGTGCCGTGCCGGTGAGTGGTGAGCGAGGCATTAGGAATGCTTCATGTGGATTCCTCAAAAGCCTCTGGGGCATTTTAAGTGTCTCATACTAGAGCAGGGAAGCAGGTTCTTTACTGGCTTGAGGAGCACTGAGAAGAACCCCGCCAGCCAACTTGCAATTCATCTGATCAAGTCAGCAGGTTGAACAGAATTCATTCCGTACCCACTGCTAGACATGGGGCATCATCTTTTGGCGATACAGGAGATCAGTTCTTGGGGCTGTGCATGTTCTGAGTTTGTCTTTGCTGGTGTCTTTTTCTCATGCTTTCTGGTGTGCCTTGTATGGGTAGCATCATTTGCATGTCTTTATAGGATGCCAGATTCTAAGAAACCTGCAATACTTTTTCCTGGCTGGTGCTGAGGAAAAGCCTGCTAGGATAGTGGGAGGTGGCTAATAATTACTACTCAGTGTTCCTTGTTTTGGTGCTATCTCAAGCCCCCAACCTTTTTGGATGAAACATCAAGAGATCCTGCAATTTAACTTCCCTACAAATTACAACTGGAGATAGAATCATAGAATAGTAGAGTTGGAAGGGGCCAGAGGGCCATCAGGTCCAACCCCCTCCCCAGTACTGGACTCCCAGTTAAACCATCCCTCTCAGATGGCTGTCCAGTTGCATCTTGAATGCCTCTAGTGTGGGAGAACCCACAGCCTCCCTATTAGTCCAGTTTTCATACTGCTCCAAGACCCAGGAATTTTTTCCTGGAACCTAGCTGGAATCTGGTTTTCTGTAAATAGAGCAACTTGAGCCCATTATTCTGTGTCCTGCACTCTGGGATGATTGAGAAGAGATTCTGGCCTTCTTCTTTGTGACAGCCTTTCAAGTACTTGTAGAGTGCTACCATATCGCCCCTCAGGCTTCTCTTCTTGAGGCTAAACGTGCTCAGTTCTTTTGATCTCTGTTCACAGGGGTTTGTTTCCAGTTCCTGGACCACCCTTGTTGCCCTCCTCTGAACCCTTTCCAGCTTGTCTGCATCTTTCTTATACTGTGGTGCCCAAAACTGGACACAGTACTCCTGGTGAGGCCTAAACAGTGTTGAGTAAAGGGGAACTAGTGCTTCACTTTATTTTGAAGTAATACTTCCCTTAATGCAGTCTAAAACAGCATTTGTCCTTTTTGTAGCCACATCACATTATTGACTCATACACCACTTGTGATTTACGGCAATTCCAAGATCCTTCTCACTAGCAGTATTGTTGAGCCAAGTACTTCCCATCTTGTAACGATGCATTTTGTTCTTTTTCCTAGTTGCAAAACTTGGTGTTTATCCCTACTGCTTTGGCCAACAGATGTTAGGTTTGATGAATGACTTAGTTGGTGGCAAACCTATGGCACATGTGCCGCAGCGGGCACTCAGAGCCCTCTCTGTCGGCACACGAGCCAAGTCACCCCAGCATCACCCCAGCAGCCGAGCATCGGATAATAGCGCAGATAGGGGCCATGCGCATGCTTGGAAAGGAGTAGCGGCACCAGGCATTGACGTCATGGACCGCAACTCATTAGCCGTGACTCGTCCGTGCTTTTACATGGCCGGTCAGTGCACTGCCAAGGAGATATATATATATATTTGCTTGGACTGGCTGTGAGTTGTTTTTTCTAAACGTAAATCTCAGTTTTCAGGTTTTATTTCAGTGTTGGCACTTTGCGATAAATAAGTGGGTTCTGGGTTGCAGTTTGGGCACTGAGTCTCTAAAAGGTTCACCATCACTGGGTTAGGGTTACAAAAACGAGGTGTCCTGACATGATATTGATGGTTGGAATGTGCAGAAATGATGACCTGTGCAGAAAAAGCTACTCAAGACTTTTTCAAAACTGCATTATTTTCAGTGGAACTTTAGCCCTATATTAAGGTTAGGGGAGTGCACCAGGGTAGGGTTAGGGTTACAAAAACAAGGTGTCCTGGTGTGGTTTTGATGGTTGAAATGTGTTCAGAATGGGCAGAAATGATGAACTGTGTAGAAAAGGCTACTCAAGGAAGGCCTTTTCAAAATCACCCTCTTTTCAATGGAACTTTAGCCTTATATTAGGGTTAGGGGAGTTCGCCAGGGTAAGGTTAGGCAGTGGTGATGAACCTATGGCGCGTGTGTCGCAGCCGGTGCGCAGAGCCCTCTGTGTCAGCACACAAGCCAAATCACCCCAGCATCGACCCAACAGCTGAGCATCGGATAACAGTGCAAATAGGGGCCATGCGCATGCTCAGAAAGGAGTAGCAGCACCAGGCGTTGACATCACGGACCACGACTCATTAGCCGTGACTCGTCCGAGCTTTCATATGGCCAGTCAGTGCGCTGCCAAGGATATATATAAATATTTGCTTGGACTGGCTGTGAGTTCTTTTTTCTAAACAAAAACCTCAGTTTTCAGGTTTTATTGCAGTGTTGGCACTTTACAATAAATAAGTGGGTTTTGGTTTGCAGTTTGGGCAGTTGAACTCTAAAAGGTTCACCATCACTGGCCTATACTTTGCTTTTAAATATTATGTTGAGCTCTGAGCTGTTCTAATGCAGTTATCTCTTTAATGGAAATTAATGGACCTTGATTAAACTGCTGCTTTTCTTTTGTATGGGCAGCTTCTGTTGCCTTTTCTGGTTTAGTTGCTTCTCATCTTAGAGGCAGCTGACTTGTGGCCCACCGATTCTTCCCATGAAAAAGGGGGCTTGCCTGGTGTAACCGCTGATGCCTGTTGATGTGAGCTTTTTCAAGACCGGTTTCTCTGAAATCTTTTAAAGAGGCAGCTGCTAGGGAACTGGTGGTGGTGGGAACAGGGAACCCCACTGCCCCTTGTGAATGGATTCCATGCTAGTTATCCCTTTTCCCTCTCTGTCTTAGGCTCGCGATGTGTATGAAGAAGCGATACAAACGGTGATGACCGTGCGGGATTTCACTCAGGTGTTTGACAGCTATGCCCAGTTTGAGGAGAGCATGATTGCTGCAAAGATGGAGACCACCTCTGAGATGGGACGTGAGGAGGACGGTAAGAGAAGTGTAGCTGTTGCAAAGCAGGTGCTGCTTCTACCCTTGAGGAGGAGAACCTGGACTAGTCCAGGATGCATCTTGGGGAGCAGACATCAGAGCTTTCGAGACTCCTGGAGCTGTCTTGATGTCTCCTCAACCTTTTAGATGAAGGTGGGCATTTCTGTCTGTGCTCATATCATTGATCAAGCTTGCATTAAAGGAGAGCTACTCTCTGCCCCCACACCCCGATTGACTGTGGGCACCACCATTCCCCATTTCCTTTCTAGTTGTGTTCATACCCTTTGGAGCTGTGGGTGACTGGAATGCACAGGTAAGAAAGCAGAGGAAAGCTCAGCCACAGACAGCTGCCTTCCTACATGATCTCATTCCTGTTCTGTTTCTCCTGGGGAAAACAGATGACGTGGACCTGGAACTGCGCCTGGCGCGCTTTGAGCAACTGATCACACGCCGGCCCCTGCTTCTCAACAGCGTCCTCCTTCGCCAGAATCCCCACAACGTCCATGAGTGGCATAAGCGGGTGAAGCTGTACGAAGGGAAACCGCGGGAGGTAAGAAAACTTAGTGACGTGAGCAGAGCCAGTGCTGGAAGAAGGAGAGGCACTGAACTCTCAGGCCATCCAAGGCTGCCGCTCCCTTTTAGGTATGGTATTGAGAGAGGAACGGTGAGGTCTGGAGCTGATCCAAATTCTTTCCTGGTTGTTGCCGCTGCCCAGCTGTAGCCAGGCTAGTGGAAATAGTTGATTCCAAACAGAAATGAGCAGTATTGCAGTGGTGAGGGAGCTCTGTCAGCCTGGGGGCCAAATTCAATATCAGAGTCACATTTCAACAGTGCAGGGAACCAAAGGCGAAAGGGGCAGGGCCTGAAATATCAAAAGTGCTAGTGTGTTTTAGCTTATAGCTCTTAATACTGGGAACTAAGCCTCCGGAGTGGTATTTATGCCATTTAGTATGGGTAGAGGGAAGACACAAAAACCAGGAAGCCACCAAACTATTGGCAGTCAGCGGAAAGAAGGTGACAGTGGAGGAAGAGGGAGTGGCCATCTGAGGGGGCAAAGGCGTCTGGGTTTTGTACCCTGGGTCTGAAGTTCCCCACCCTGCTGCAGTGGAGGCGCAAGTGTCAAAGGGGCTAAAAGCTTTTGCCTGCTAGTGGAAACTCAGATGCTGCCTCAACGTGTTTGCTTAGAAGAAAGTTCAGACATGGGTGCCCATGTTGACCCAATAAGCCAACTCTCATTCTTTCTCATCTTTCCCTGTCTACCCTCCAGATCATCAACACATACACGGAAGCAGTGCAGACTGTCGACCCGTTTAAAGCCACCGGAAAGACCCATACGCTGTGGGTTTCTTTTGCCAAGTTCTACGAGGTCAACGGACAGATAGAAGATGTGAGTGATGCACTGGCTGGCAGTAGGGGCTGCGCTAGTAAATTCTGTGCTGCCCTTAGAGAGGGAGTTCCTGCTTCACTGTCCTGGCAGCTGTCTAGTCTGACAACAGAGAGGGTAAAATTCTGGGTTGGAAATCCTTCACAACTACAGAATGAACCTTGTCTCCGCGACCATTATGGAGCTGCAGGGACTCTGGGGACGGCATCAGCCTTGGTGACAGAGCGGTGCCAAGTGCCTCAGGTTAACTACCACACAATAAGTAGCCTAGCCCAAGAGAAGAGGAGCTGAAGCTGTGGGCCTGGCATCCCCTTAACTTTGCCTCCCTGCTTGTCCCAGGCAAGAACCATTTTTGAAAAAGCCACCAAGGTGAACTTCAAACAAGTGGATGAGCTGGCCAGCGTGTGGTGCGAGTATGGCGAGATGGAGTTGCGACATGAGAACTACGACCAAGCACTGCGCATCCTGCGGGTGAGAGGAAGAGGGCAAGAGCGGTTCCTCTGGGCTCTCCAGAATGGGGGAAAGCACCTCCTCCTGCAGGGAAGGGGAAGGATGAGTGGAGCTGGCTCCTGGGCTGAAGCACTGGTTGGAAGGACTCCAGCTGGCACTTTGGCTGGGGACCTGACCCACTGCCTTGGGTGGAGTCTACCCTTCATGACATCATTCCTGTGGGCAGGATATTAGGGCCTATTGCATCGATGCCCTTGGGGTGTTTTTAGTTCCCTGCTGCTGCTCAGAGGGTTACTTTTTGAGTGCAAGAACAAATGGTCTTGTGATCAAAGTGCAAGTTTCCTTGATTCTGTCAACATCTTCCTGAACGGAGTGAGATCTAGTGGTTGGACCACAGGGAGGCACAAGACTGTGCGAACAGAAGGACATTTTTGGCTACAAAAGTGTTTTAGGAAGCCAGAATGCCTATCCTTCTGAAGGATAAACAAGGCTACCTGCTCCCCCTTGTGTTATCTGTGAGAAAGTTTGTGTCGTTTTTTAAAAGAACAGTCCTTCTTCACCATCGTCATGTACTACTGGGATTTCGTGGGACCCGTCACGTTGCTGCCCCGGATTCTGTTTCTTCCATTTTCACTAGTATTTATTGTTTCTTTTCCCTTGCAGAAAGCCACAGCCATCCCAGCTAAGAAGGCCGAGTATTTTGATTCCTCAGAGCCTGTGCAGAACCGTGTATACAAGTCCCTCAAGGTTTGGTCCATGTTGGCTGACCTGGAAGAAAGTCTGGGCACTTTCAGCGTAAGTGGCTTTTCCTGGTTTTCTGTTCTCCCCCTGCCCCGGGGGCCCACTGAGGTTAGAGGAAGTGCTACTTCCAGCATCTTGGTCTGGAGAATGTACAGTGGCCCACCTTTTCCAGACAAGAAAAGTCTTGGCTTTGGGCTTTTGTTCTCCTCCTTATGGTTCTTTTCTGTGGTAAGATTAATCATTATTCAATCAGTTTAATCTCCTTCTGCTCTTAAGTGTCTGGGAACTGAGAAAGTAAGCGCTGGGCAATAAAGGCCTCCTTAGACTAACAGGGGGAGAGAGAATAAGATTTGACATCTGGGAATTAAACTAAAGAAGAAATAAAAATCCTCTCCCAGTTTAGCAAGCAAAAGGATTAACCACTGGGACAAGCAGTCCTGAGAGCAAATGACTTTTTGTTCCTTAAGATCTCCTGAGACAGGAACACAGAAAAGTTTTTGAACTAATATTCCTTCTGCTTGGCCCAAGTCAGAACTTAGATATTCCACAGGCCTCTGTGTTGGCTAGTTACTGCTTGACTTGCAGTTTTTTCTGAGTCATCCCAAAAAAATGTTATCTCTGTTTCCTTGCTGTCTTTCTGGAGTTTGTGCCCTGAGCCTCCCTATTTTAGGACTTTGGCTTTGAAATAATCCAGTGATGAGGTCCTAAGGCCACAACGAGGCTCCTGAAACAAGGCCATCTGCTCCTTCGAGAGTGGCTAAAGGCGGGCAGGACGGCACTGACTCCCTTTTATGCCTAATCCTTGCTGGCCCACTCCTTCAGTCCTCTTTGCTTGCAGACGCTCCTGTAATCCAGCTGGATATGTGGAATTCCCTTGGTTTGCTTATAGCTGCCCAGGAAGCAATTTAGATTAACCGGCGGTGTGTGGCAGCTTGAAAAGGCCTATGATATGGAAGCCAGGGGCTCAAGTGCTTGTGTGGACATTTCTCTGGGGCCCCTCATGACGTGGATGGGTCTCCTTGGACGAGGGGTAGTGCCTGAGGGCCCAGGCCATGCCTGTGGCGCTGGTATCAGTAGCGGTCCAGCCTGGTATTGACGCCTCCTTGTGTTGCCTCCTCTAGTCTACTAAGGCTGTATATGACCGCATTCTGGACCTGCGCATTGCCACCCCTCAGATCATCATTAATTATGGTCTCTTCCTGGAAGAACACAACTACTTCGAGGAGAGCTTCAAGGTAAATTGACCTCATCAGCTTGCTTCTGTTCTCCATAGCAGCTGGTTGCCCGGTTTGGAGACTGCCAGGTTTGAAGGCTTCGGACAGCAGAACAGGAGAGGGAGGGCTTTGGCCCCAGAATAGCTACAGCATGCTGGGATGCCAACAGTGCCGTAGCAAAGGAGAAAGAAGTGGAGCTGCTTCTCTCGAAGCATTTGCAAGTTGGCGAATTCCATCTTACACTCCATGACATGGGCTGAGTAACAAAGAGAACGGTCAAAGCAGGGATGAGTTGATGTTCTGCCTGCAGCTGATTGTGGACTGCCAGACAACGGTGAAGCAGAGATTTATGAGGGGATGAAGGTGTTCTGAATGGGGTCAGGGGCCCATAGTTGGGAGAGTTTCTGCTCTGAATGCAGAAGGTCCCTGCTGTCGGGCAGCAAGGCTGCAAAAAGATCTGTCCTCTCAGGAGGATCTTGCTTTGCTGCCACTTGCCAGAGGAGGCAGTCCTGGGCTGCAGTTGCCTGCCTAAATGCGTCAGCTTTAACCTGGGCTAGCTGAGAATAGGCAGGAGCTTTTGGAGGCCAAGGAAGCTTTAGCCATCATCTTCCCCCTATCCGTTCTCTCTGGCAGGCATATGAGAGGGGGATCTCGCTGTTCAAGTGGCCCAATGTGTATGACATCTGGAATACCTACCTGACCAAATTCATAGATCGTTATGGTGGGAAGAAGTTGGAGCGTGCTCGGGACCTCTTTGAACAGGCTCTGGATGGCTGTCCCCAGAAATATGCCAAGAGTATGTGATCGGCTTTCCTGCAAAGAGGAGACACTAGCCCATCCGTGGGGTTGGCAATATGTGTGGATGGTGGGGGCAAGTGGCTGGCTGGAAAAGCTGGGTCCTGCGTTCCTGGGCAGTGGGGGCTAGAGTACGGGAAAGAGTCGGGCCCCAGGGGCAGGGGGAACAGCATATCCCGTACAGAAGGGTTCGCTCTAGGAGCCAGCCGGAGTAGATCTGCCTTACGAGCCTTGCGAGCAGTCTGATCACGGCTTCTGCAGGACAGGCACTGGATGACACCTCTTCATCTCCTGTCTTAGTGAAAGAGGGTGACCTGGATCAGAATAACTCACTATTGAGAGAAGGCTTGGTTATTCCTTCTGTGGTACAAAGGTTGCTTCCAAGGGGTGTTGCTGTAGACCGGGAAGCATCTTCAGGCTAAAATGTCTGAAGGGCCACTTCTCCAGTATAGTATTTTGTATACTGCCCACAGCTGGAACTCTCTGGGTGGGTGCAACATTAAGTTACCCATCTAGATTCCAACGAGGCTCGATCCTGCTTAGTTTCCAGGATCGGGCTGGATCAGGCACTTCAGGCCATACGGAAGGGAGCTCTACCCAGAGAGCTGTTGATCCAAGGATGGAAGGTGGTCTCCTGACCTTACTGTGCTGCCTCTTCACAGCCATCTATCTGCTGTATGCCAAACTGGAGGAGGAGTATGGGCTGGCCCGCCATGCCATGGCCGTGTATGAGCGAGCCACCCAGGCTGTGCAGCCGTCAGAGCAGTACGACATGTACAACATCTACATCAAGAGAGCAGCTGAAATCTATGGGGTGACCCACACCCGTAGCATCTATGAGAAAGCTATTGAGGTTGGTTTCTTCCCCCTGACTGAGTATGTATGTATGTATTCGTTTCGTATGTATTTCGTGCCCCATAATCCGAAGGTTATGTGCAGGTCAGATTGTCCACCCTGGTTTACAAGGGGTGTAATCTGCTACATAGTGGCTGACTAGGACCCAGTTCCCTTACACTCAGAGATGCAAGGACCAGAGCGGAGTCTGGCTCTCTCGTGCAAGCCAGACTTCTTTCCCATGCTCAGCCTTGGCTGGAAGAGAGCCGAGCTGCTCAGAAATCCTAGCAGATGCTTTGCGTTAGGTATGCCAAGTGCATAATTCTTTATGCAAAGTACACAGAGGCTGCAAGACACATGTGCGGAAGTGGGTCTCCACTAGAACTTGCTTCCTGCCAGGCACCTACATGAATGCTGCAAGGCAGGCACAGAAAAAGAGAAAGCAGACCAGAGTCCTGGGAGCCGAGCTAAGGAACTCTGATGGATTCCCTCTCCCAAACTGGATTCCTCACACATCCCTACGCTCAGTATGGGGCGAATGTCCTTTCCATGACAACCACTCTGTGAAATTTGTTACTCAGCAGTATTTGAAGTGTTGGCGATTATCTTACAAAGCCCTGCAAAACTCGAGAGCTCTCTTCCTCCACTCAGATCTGCCTCAGGTCTTCTGGAGAGGTGAGGCTAGGAGCAGGAACGGAGGGGTCGCCTCCTCAGTTGTAGTTCCATGTCTTGGAATGCTCCCCCCAGAGGCCCCTGCAGTGTCTCTTCTCACTAAATATGGTGTTTATTGTCCCAGGCTTCTTGACATTTAAGTCAGTGAAGTTTTGCTGATCATATCCGCCTTTTGCTTTTGTGCCAACTTTTATTCTTTTGCTTTGATAGACTGTTTTTATTCGTGGGTGATGACTTGCTAGGTGCTCTGGAAGTAGACCTATTTACTGGGAGAGTTAAAAGAAGTATCCCCTTGCAGGTGCTGTCCGATGAACATGCTCGGGAGATGTGCCTGCGCTTTGCTGACATGGAGTGCAAACTGGGTGAAATAGATCGAGCTCGGGCTATCTATTCCTACTGTTCACAGATAAGTGACCCCCGTGTAAGTGACCTGCTTCTCCCACTCAAGAACTAATCCAGATGCCTGCCTGCATCCTCTTATTTCCCAGAGGCAGGAGAAGGACCTCCCATTTTGCTAACTACCCACCCAGTTTGAAGATAGCTTGTTTGAAGCAACAGTATTATATTTTGTCCTGGCAGAGATTCTTGATGTACCTGTCAAGGTGTAGGATAGAAGGGGTGGCTGTTGCTTCCCCAGCAGATAGCATGTCCACTGCTCTTGATTGTCCACTCCAGGGGCAGAAGATGTCACAGTGGCAGATGACCTGTGCACCCTTCTGCACTCAGCCACAGCAGTCTGTGGAACTGTGCAGTCGCCTGCCTGCTCCTGCATCGCCCCTCAAACCCACACCATTTTTCTCCCCAGACTACCGCTAACTTCTGGCAGACATGGAAGGAATTTGAGATCCGGCATGGGAATGAGGACACAATTCGGGAGATGCTGCGCATTAAGCGAAGCGTGCAGGCTACCTACAATACCCAGGTCAATTTCATGGCTTCCCAGATGTTGAAGGTTTACAGTAATGCCACAGGCACAGGTAAGCCTTGCTCCCATGCAGTTGGCCTCTGGCAGAGGGAGGTGTTAGCTACTTAAGCCCAGTCCTAACCCTTTCCTGTATCTGCTGCCCCTGCCCCTCCTTGACTCTGTTTCAGTGTCTGACTTGGCGCCTGGCCAGAGTGGCATGGATGACATGAAGCTGTTAGAGCAGCGGGCAGAGCAGCTGGCGGCTGAAGCAGAGAGAGATCAGCCCAGACCTAAGGAGAAGATCCTGTTTGTCAGGTGAGTCTGCTGTAGGTGAAAGATTTTGCTAGTTTCCTCCCTGTGATTCATGCGGTATCTGGGGTCATACTGCAAAATTTCAGGGCTGGGTAAGAACCACGCTGCTGATCGTAAACTTGACAAAATGCTGGCCACTGTTAGCAGGCCGCAAGGAAATCAGGAATGGGTAGAAGAGGAAGGCATAGAGTTGTAGCCAAATCGTCTGCTCTTTAGTGTACAGAGTTGTAGCCAAATTGTCTGCTCTTTAGTGTACGTATTTCTACGGTTGCTTTATTATTGGGAAGAAAACTTGAGTTTAGACAAATATTTTGACATCCTCTGTGGCAAAATTCTACACATATGTGCATGTACTCAAGCAGGAAAAGTAGTCAAATTAGAGTGAAGAATTAGGGTTTGGCTTAGTAGGTGCAGGATGCAGATAAACCAGAGAGTTTAAAATGCCCAGAAAGCTTCAACTCTGGGGTAATATAGAAATGAAATTAACAATCCTGATGTCCAAAGAAAACTGTAATTGGCCTTTGTGTGATTGCAGAAGAGAAATTCCTACTAAATGCTATGATGAGAGAGTGGGAGGGAAATAGGCAACTTAACGGAGTATAGTTTTTTCTTATCTGAGAGGGTACATGGAAAGTGTAGTGCTATCTAATAGGATTGCAAGTGAAGCATTCACAAATCAGGCAGTGGGGAAGCTGATGTGCTTTGATAGCACAGGAGCCCCGTATTTCTCTTTGCTCCATTTTTTTGGCGCATGTGCCCATTCTGACCACACAGATCACTAAACTCGCACTATTGAACTACCATTTGCAGGGCTCCCAACTGTTTTGGCACTGGAGACAGAGTTGGGAATGTCAGAGACTGCTGTAGGCACCACTACAAAATCGCTTCCATGGAGAATGTGCCTAGTCAAATCGTGTCTGGGCCTGTCTACTCAAGGGGTGGCAATGGGGAGAAAGATTTGCATTCTGGGTTGCCCCCCCCTTTTCCATCCACACAATACCTCTCCTCACTTCCCACTACTCCAAGCCACCAGTTTCCCTTCCTTTCCCTCCTCCTCTCCCCCCACTCTAAGCCTCTAGCCTCACTCTTTTTCTCTTTGGCAAGGAGGAGGAGCAGGTGCCCTAATATGTTTACGTACTGTATTAAGTATTATTTTTGAAGGGGGCAGGAAGTGAAGGGCTTTGCAAGTGCCACATTGGAGATCTCTGATCTATCCCACAGGTGCTCAGAGCTGGCATAATTTTGACTGCTGGTTTTCAGTTACAAGTTGAGATGAATGCCTGTGTGAAACTGAATCGACAGCTTAACCTGGTGATGAGGAGGGCAGTCCCTGCACTGGGAAGCACAAGCACTGGCAGCACAAGTGTTGCCTCGGTGCTGCTGGGTTGGGCCTTACCAGTCTCCCCGTTTATTTCTAGGAGCGATGCTTCCCGCAGCGAGCTGGCTGAACTTTCCAAACAGGCCAACCCTGATGAAATCGACATTGATTTGGATGATGGGGATGAGAGTGAGGACAATGAGCCTGACGGTAAGAGACAGTGGCTGCGTGATTTAATTCCGTTTGTCTCTTGCTCTGTGTCAATTTTCCTTTTCTTTCCCTCCAACAGAGGTACAGCTGGAGCAGAAAATCATCCCTTCTGCTGTGTTTGGGGGCCTTAAGGATGACTGAGTGGTCTTGAGCTGGTGAACTGTTTTCAGCTAGTGGAGGAAAGACCATCCCTGCAGATCCCGGTATAACTGTTTTTTGATCATCCAAGCTGATGTTCATTGTAGCAGCTTGCTGCAGCCTGTCACAAACTCCTATTTATAAAATACATTTTTTTCAGTGACTGCTGTCTTTTATCATCATCATCATCATCATCATCATCATCATCATATATATCTTTTTGGGGAAAGGTGGGAAGGTCCATCAGCAGCTGTCCTTGGCCTGAGTAAGCAGGATTACTTGCTACTGGCAGCTCTTGTGCTTCATAATTAGAACCTTCTGCTCAGAGGATAAATGAAAAAAGGATCCTGTGTGGTAGGGTTGATGGAGGAATTTGAAGCCACAGAGGCTTATGCAGAGTTGGCTTGAAACTCTGCTTCATTCATGTAAGTGAAGTTGATGCAAAACATTCATAGTGAAGGTACTGTCTGATTTCAGAGTGATCATTGGTAGTAACTGCTATGGATTAAGTGCTGTATATTTAAAAACTTGTCTTGGACTGGGGAAAAGACAATATGCATGTATGGGAAGAGTGACGGCCCATGACAGATTTCTCTAAAGCAGCCTTCCCTAACCTGGGGTCTTCCAGATGTGGACACGGATAGCTTTTGTAGATGTCATGGGATAGCATCAAGTTGGAGAAGCCAGCTGTTCACAAGCTGCTTAGCTGCTTACCTTTCGCTCAACACTACTAGACACCTGCAAGCATGAAATTAAAACAGATTGATGCATAAGCACTGCTACCCAAGAGCCATGACTGTCAGTTGAAGGGTGCACATAAGTTGCAGTAGCTTTGTTACTGACACAGGACCTACTGCAAATGCTGATGGGACTGTCATTCATGCCATATGTAACAGGAAGGGGTGCATTTGACCTAAGGGGAAGGAATTCTTTCACATTTTGGCTAGAAAATGATGGAGAGGCACCACACATCCTTCAGCCAAGTGGCTGAACACATGAAGCATCTGTTATTTAAACCAGCATGCCATTGTAAGAGGAAGCAATTGCATAGGGCCAGGGCAATGCAGCTAGCCCTCCTTCCAGTACTTGCAGCTTTATATTAGACAAGGAAGAAACGCAGACACCCCCGAAAAAGGGCTTTCGGAACAGGGAGATAAGCTGCTGCTCATTTACAAGAATTGCATTCAATGTCCGCTATGCATCGTGTCGAAGTACAGCTGTTCCCTGCATATTGGTGGTAAGCTTTCTCTTTAGGGTCCAAGATACAAAAGTTTCACCAAGTAACAATCACCAGAAGAGCTCATTTAAGTTACTTTATTCAGCAGTCAGGGGAAAGCCCCCACCTGCTTTTTACACCAACCCAATCCTGCACTAGACTGTACCCCCCAAATACCTACATGACATTCAGTCAGCAACAAGCAACCACAGGAGACCAGGAATAAAATTGGACAAGACAGACTCGGGATAAGGAATCAAAGCTGAACAGCACGGATATCCCCTCATCCTCCTGTTCTTTGCCTTCCAATTCCCCACAAGGGCAGGAGGCAGACATGGGGAAGAAAACAGATGTTTGGACAGCAAGAGGGTAGCAGCACTGGGCCCAGGCCTCCTCTGGTTCTTAAAAGGGACTAAAAGGAGCAAGCTACATTCACTGCCTATTTGGCCTCGAGACCAAAGCTATTGCTCGCAACTGGTAGGGGATGGGGAAGGAAGAAGAGGACGGAGCCCACTTCTTCCTGGAGTCTGCTTTGAAGGGGCAGTTCAGCTCGGGACACAGAGGCCTGCTCTGTGACAACAGCAACGGCAGGTTTCTCAACATTTAAATGGGAGTGGCCCCCTGAAACTTGTTCCATCTCACCAGAGAAACAGGCTCCTTTCTAGTAACCTGCCATCCCAGAAATGCCTGCTAAAATAGTTATCACATGTAACAGCCCTTTCCCATCCCTACACCCAATAGCCCTTGTGCACAAGGGAGTAGCCCAAAACAAAATAAAATTATCAAGAGGAAAAGACATTCAGTGAAAGACTTTGGAGGGGTCATACATACACACACGCCCAGCTCTGCGCTAGCCTACCCCATGCCAGTCTCGTATACAAATCCACCCCACCCCTCTGTTCCAAATGCAATTTGTTCCTTTTTATATACAAATAATTGAAAAATCATTAAATAGCTCCAATATATATATATGTATGTATAGTATGTATAAATATAAACAGGAACACCCAGGGAATGAGAGAACCCAGCACAGTACTCGAGAGGGCCTGGGCACCACTCCCCAGGCAAGCAGGAGTCAGAAGAAAAAAGAGAGACATTTCATTTCTCTGGCTACGGACTGACATTCAGATGGTGGCTGAAGACAGACACAACATGCAGAGCCCAGACCCCCAAGGCCCCATATGTAGGACAATGTCACTATGGCAACTCTGAGCCTTGAGCTTATCGTGGGATTTGGCAGTTTCCAGCACATCTGTCCTCCCCCCCCCCCCCCCCCATGCCAACAGCAGTCTCATCTTCAGATCAGGCACAAGAACTATGTGCAGGATTTGCAGGTGGCTCTGATCCAGCCAGAGGTAGTGCTGTTCCAGGACCTAACAGCCCTGTCTACTTGAGCCACCCATCTCAGAAGGCCGTCTGTAAGGCCCCACAGATCTAGGCTGGGCTGGCAACCTAACAGCATCTCAAAGTCCTGGCAGAAAGGAGAGAGCAGACACAGTTCTGCCAGTCCCAGCTATTTTGGGGTGCCCGGCTTCTTAGGGGTGCCCGGCTTCTTGGTCTGCCAAAGGTGGCCTTGAATGGTGAAGGCATCCACACTCATGGACATGGTCTTGCTAGGGATCTGAGTGAAGCGCTTGCGGTCAGAGCTGTACTTGTAGATGCCTTCGATCATGGCCAAAGTGATGGTGCGAGGCCCATAGCCAGCTAAACGCGTCAGTTCATCCGTCTCCGCAGACAGCGTGTAGAGTGCCCGGAACTGGCAACTCGAATCACGGAACAGAATGAGGAAGTGATTCGCTTTGCTCTTCTCAATTTCCTTAAAATGGAAGGAGGGAAAATAAGATTATTTAGTTAGGGCCTAGGTAAAACTAAAGTGAAGCAAAGAAATTCCTACAACCTTAGAACTTGCTCAAGAATAACTAGAGATTTCAGTTCTAAGTTCTTGTGAATGGTCACATCATCAAACCAGGTGAGCAAAAACAGCCACTTTGTTTCCCGCTTCCTCACAGGTAGGACATAGAGTGGTTCTGCTTTAGGCAGAGTTCCGCCGCCTCCATACTCAACCAGCACCCTGCTCAAACTCTTCACCAAGAAAGCAGGAGGTGGTGTCCAACCATTTCTGGCATATAGGTTTTTCGCCCCCTAAACAAGCCTATGAGGAATAACTACAAAGGCTTAGACAGTGGGTGAAAATAACCTGAAAGTGCTTCACCCCTTGCCATGCAAGAGACTTTGTGTGGTCTGTATCATCCCTGTGGTGGAGTTTTAAAAAGGAAAATGGAAAATAAGTCCCCATATACACAATGAAATGTCTGATCTGGCAGTACTAATCAAACATCTACAATTCCAGGAATTGCAGCCAACATTTTCTTCTTCTACACTAGGGACAAACTGGACAAACTCAAGGTAAGGTTAAACCACAGAAATTGACCAAAGCAGGAAACATGGCATATGGTGGAAGAAAAAAGTAAGCCACACGGATGTCCCACCTCTAAAGACTTTGTCCTCTGAACCGGCATGTACATTTTCCATTTTTTCTCAGCTCTACACCCCTTTACCTCATTTGACACTACACACTTGAAACATGTCCACCTGCCAGGATTCTTTAAAGAAAGCCATCTACTGAAACCGACCTCCCCTCCCCTCCCCTCCGCTCCCCTGAGCTTACTTCCAAGATGCGGTTCTTCTGGGGCTCATTGACTTTGCCAGCCAGGCAACAGTGAGATAGTGCATTGTGAATAATGTACTTATTGGACTTGGCACTGGGCTCCTTGTACAGCTTGGGTCCTGCAGAGAGAAGGTCTGTTATGTTTCCCCTGCTCCAAAGAAACACAGGCCCAGGAAAGGCATGCAGAGGTGCTCACAAATCCGTGGCATAGGCAGAAGGCGGATGGGGAGGCCCCTTGATGCACTGGGCCCATCTGCAACACCCCAGGGGGGAAGCTGGGGTTTGTGGAAGGACAGAAGGAAGTTTACCAGTGTATTCTGGAATGGAAGCAGGCGAGGAGGCAGTGGAGGCATTCTCCCAATCACGCTCCCGGCTCTGGTTTGGCAGCAACCTGCTGGGGGACATGGGCCCGGAAGGAGAAGCAGCTCTGCAAAAGAAGGAGGTCAAGCTAAGTGCTTTCCCTTGATCCCGGAGAGGTGCAGCCTTGTGTAAGCAAGGCTGACTGCCGGTTGCAGCACCCTGGCCACAGACCCTGCCCCAGTCTGGCCTGCTTGCATTAGGGCGGCAGTACCCGGCGGGCAGGCTGAAGAGAAGCATCGCGCACTCACCGCGAAGATCTCTTGATGGAAAGCGAGTTGCCAGGATCGTTGGCCACCGTCGAAAGTGAGAGAGTGGATTGAGAGTACACCTTGCTGAGCTTGGAGCCTAAAAATAATGGGCATGAAAAGGAGTTGGCAGAGCACCCTTTCACAATCGTCCACAGAGAAGGAATCTGTCATTACAGGCAGGCTGGAATGGAACAGGTGCCAGTTTTGACTGCCCAGTCAACCAGTTCACCTCTGGCTCCCTTTACAAGCCTGGATGTGAGTGTCAAGCCTGCACCTGGCTGACTTCATTGCTCCAGGAATCCAGTCCACTTCCTCAGGTTGTGCAAACACAGGAGAATCTAATCGCTAAATAAGCCGCTGCACGAGGTTCCTCCCAGGCTCCATGTTGATGGAGTCCAAAGTCAGAACAGACAGGCACAAAGTGCCTCACAAATTGGTCATTGTGGCTTAATGAAGAATCCTCCAACTCCTGGGAACCTTGACGTAGAGACCACAGGCCACCCAGACAAGTTCTGCTGCCAATTCTGTGTGGCAAAGGCACGACGACAGAAAGCTGCCTTCAGTGTCATCTCTGCCGTGGTGCGCTTCCAAAAACTGTTCTCTGGCCTGCATTTGGTATGTTTGCATTATGAGCTGTGCTCCACTTGCCCAGTAATCACCACCACCAAGTCCCCAGGGAACAGGAGCAGCCTTCGCTCCGTGAGTGGAGAAAGGGCACTCTAGAGTAATAGTACTAATAGCCAAGGTCATGCCAGGCCACTGACTGTGCAGGCAAATCCAGCAACAGGAATCTCTCTGGATCCATCCATCCATCCATCAATGTGGTGGCGAGGAGCGCCTTCCTTCAGCTTTGGCTGATCCAACAGCTGCTTCACTGGCTCCCACTTGAAGTCCAGGCCCAATTCAAGGTACTGCTACTAATTTAAAAAGCCCTGAACGGTTTGGGACCAGGATACCTGAAGTAACGTCTCCTTCCCTACACACCCTCATGCCCCTTAAGATCAGCGGGAGAGTCCTTGCTCCGGGAACCCTCCCTGAAGGAGGTACAGAGGGTGTCTACCCAGAGGAGGGGCTTCTCTGTGGTGGTGCCCAGACTATGGATTGCGCTCCCCAGAGAGCTCCACCTGGCGCCAACTCTCCATTCTTTCCAGCACCAGGTAAAGACCTTTTTATTTAGCCATCATTTTAATATTTAAAATTAATAACTTTTAATAATAATTAATAATTCTACACAGTCGCATTTTCATTCTCTTCTTTTTCTTTCTTTCCTCCCTTTTCTTTAGTTTTGAACTGTTGTTATTATTGAATGTTTTAATTGTATTTTATATTACTATTTTAACCTTTTGCAAGCCATCCTGAGGCTTGCTGCAAAGGACAGGCTAAAAATGTTATAAATAAATAAATAAACCTCTGAAAGTGGACCATTTCAATGCCCCCCCACCTATCCCTTGCAGATCTCAGGGGTTCCAGTAAGTCTAAAGTCTACCATGACAAAGGTGTGATTGTAATCACCACCATCGCTACTAGATCACGATCCACCTTCCCAGCAGTAAAACCCAAGTCCAGAACAGCTTGAAGACGGTGGGTAGACACAGCCAACCAGTCCTGTGATGGCCATGAAATCCTGAGCTGCACATAACATGGTGATTTTGGCATGGTAATTAAAATCCTCTGGCATGAGTAGCCTCCAAATCACCAGTCAGCTCAGGCAGGGAGCCTTTGAGGCAGCAGGTAAACATACCCCAACAGAATCCCCATCCAGTTTTTTGTATACCCACCATCGAGAACAGATGCTCAAAACGAGCAACTGCTGAAAAAGGCACCCGGGGGAACACCTGTGCAACAGGCCGCGTGACCACACTTTCTGGGCCTGCTCACATCCCACTGACACACCAAGGCGTCCTGCATGCCCTGCCCTCACAGGACACGGCAGCCTCATGCACAAGCCCACCCCTGCCTACAGCACATGCCCAGCTCTCTCCTTCCTTCATGCCTTCCCCGCAGCCAGCTGCAACCCTTACCAAGGAGACCTTTAACAGGGCTGCGCGCAAGGGCAGAATCGTCGCAGAAGACCGTCTTGGGCCTCCCCTTCTTCAGGGCTCGCACCGTGGTGGGCTTCTGGCGCAGCACCTTGTCTAGGTCTTCCATCAACTTGAGCTGCTGCCGCCGCTGGTACTCCTGGCGTGTGAAGTCCCCACGCCTCGGCCCCACTTCATCCTCCTGCCGGGTCCGCTCATCCGTCTGCTGCCTGCGGAAACACAGCCAAAATACCACTGAAGGGGAGCAGCAGCTACACACGCATCTGACCCACCTCACAGTTTGTTGTTCTCAGCAGATGGCGGAAGCTGCTTTCCCAACAAATCCTGAGAAACCTCAGGTGCATTCCAGGGATTCTTCAGTGCAAAAAAACTACAATAGCAGACAAGCTTCCTAGCAAGACCACCACTGCCCCTCCCCCACCATGCAGCACAACAGAGACTGTTGCCTGTGACCTGTTCACACAGGGTGACAAGAGGCCTGGCCCATGTCCTGCATAAACTGAATGTGCCCTAGAATCCACTCCAGGATTTTCTGCCAATCAATGGAGATCTGTCGCGGACCAACAGAAATTCCTGAGCAGATAAATGGACATGAAAAAGGGTTTTCTAAATGTATACACTTTGAGCAAGAGTCAGTTCGGGCAGTCTTTCCCAGCTTGGACTGCAATTTCCGTCATTCCTAGCCACTCTATTCTCTATCCTGCAAGTGGCAGACCCAGCCAGGTAGTATATCCAGGTAGGCAACTGCCTGGACGGGGACACAATATTTTTGCTCTGAATGGCGAAAATGCAAGTTTTAAAGCTTGCAACAACTCAATGATCCAAAGAAAGGACATCAGTATCTTAGCACCAGGGCAGGACTGGTGGCAGCACCACAATGAAGTGGGGCAGTTGCCAAGGGCCTGCTGGAGTTTGAACTGGGCCTTCTTGCCCTGCGTGGCTCATGGGACTGATTTTACCGGGCAGCAGTAGCAGAAAGCAGGTAGGATGCGGCCATCCTGCACTCCCAGTGTCCCTGGAGCAATGCAACGCCAACGCACCACGGCAAAGTCAGAATGGCGGCTGCGTGCAAAGCCCTGCGCAGGTCACGGTGCTGCCCCCCACCACGGTGCCATCAGCAAACCCAGTGAATGGAGGTGGGTGAGCAGATGCCTTTGGCCAAGCTCCTCCCAAGACACAGACACCACCCTCGCCGCAGAGAGTAGCTATCATTTCTTCTGACACCGATCTGAATCTTGACATGCTCGTGGAGTTGAGCTGCACCACAAACGGCAGTGCTGACGTTCGTAAATGCGCAAAAAGAAAACATCTTTAAGGGTTGGGGGATAACCCCGAATGGCTCCACAACAATTAACGGCACAGACTATTGAGTGAGGAAGAACATAAACGGTGCAAATGGAGTGCGAGGTCTGAAAATAAAGAACGGAGGAAACACACAGATGTACGACAAATCTAGAAACAAACATTTCATGGTCTGGATAGGTCAGTTCCTGGTTCACACGGAGAAGCTGTTTGTAAGTGTCCCCAGAGATGGGACAAAGAGCTGCCCACAAGCATCAGTGGAGATGTCAAATAAACGTAACCAGGACTGAACACAAATCCATCAAACATACACACATCCAAAGCACAAAAGGAGGGAGAGAAGCCCCAAGCAGGTCCATGACGACTTAGCGTGCTCCATGGCATGGAATGCTGAGTCGCAGTTGCTGGGCTGGGGCAGGTGGGGAGGGGGGGAGGGAGGGAGGGAGGGAAGGAAGGAAGGAAGCAGCACAAATGAACCCTGAAACAGAAGCAATCCATATTCAAACATTTTGTTGCAGAGCACCCCTCGTAAAGGTCTTTGAACTACCACAAGCTTCTTCTGCACTGATTATCCTTTAGCTGCATAAGTCCTATTCCGCACAGTGCTAGCACATACTTCCCCAAATGTCTGAACTGCAGTGAGAATGGCCAGGCACAACCCCAGCCTCCAGCTTAGCCAGCCAATATACCAGCATGTCAGTATCTGCGACTGATTTGGCCTACTGGAGGGGCTGGATCCAGACATAAGTCGCTGAAAAGGGTCCCCCCACCACTACCACCCTAATTTCTTCTCACAGCAGCCCTCCAGCACCCTGAAAATGGCACAGTGACTCTAGGGAAGGCAAGGGGTGAGCTGTGGGGAGGGGGGAGATCCCCCAAAATTTGACAGAGGGATCTTCCAAGAGCAGAGCCCTCCTCTCAGGCAAGGCAAAGCCTGGATCCAAGAGTCCGGGTTTAGCTTCAAGAAAAAAATCAGACACAATTCTTGGAAAGGGCTTAACAGATTTGCATCAATTAATCTCTTTATCCATTCCCAGGGCCCCAGGCAAGTCAGTGCGGCACACCTTGCAAGAGTCCATGGGGAGGAAGCAGCCCCACACCCAGCTGGGCACCAGCTACCTGATGCCAACATTCACATGCATCCTGCAGCCGAAACCAGACAGGCTGCACGCCCCCCTGCAGACACGTGAAAGGGATCGAACCAGGCTGCGGGGAGAGGCACTGTGGCTCGCCCCCGTCCTGCCTCACCTGCTCTCCTCCTTCCTCTGCTCCTTCTCTGCTTCCTGCCACTGCTTCCTGCGCCGGGCCTCCTCGCTGCGCCGCTGCTGCCTCTCCAGGAGGCTGGCACGCTTCTGCGCCATCTCCTCCTCAGCTTTCTCCTCATCCTATAGAAATACAGGACATCGCAGTACTGATAGAAGGCAAAGGCTGTAAACCCAGTCAAGATTATATGAACTTCTGGAGGGGATATGGAAATAATCAAAGTATATTATATATTATTAATTGTTATAGTATGTGAATGGTGGTAACATTGGTCTCCGGGGTGGTGGGGGCACTTTATCATTTACTTTATTATTGTGTTTTTGTTATATTAGTATTGTTGTGATGTATTGTATTTATGTTTGTCTAAAAAAAATAAAAAGGGGGGAGAAATACAGGACATCAGTATTGGGAGGAGGCTGCAGGCAGGGAGTCCTAACCAATGCAGCGTCTCTCTCCACGTCCACGAGGATGGACAGCCAACCTGGCTGCTCTACTTCCTACCCACCCCAAGGCTGGCTCCAATCCGTCTGGGCGAGCTTACAGAGAACATCCTGACTGCGCGCAGCTTTTTCTACCAGCGTTATAGCCTGCGTGATCCAGGTCGCTACGAGTGTCAAAGAAAATGTGGCTCACAGCATCCATAGTGGGGACCAGGATCCCAGTGGAAGGCAGCAGCCAAAGTCATGGTACTATCAAGCCTTGAAACTGGGTCAGACAGGCAGAAAGCGCAGGAAGCACCACTGCAGATTCCTGCCCCAGGCCGCCCCAGCAGCAACCGGCACGGGCTCGATCCGCACTGCGCCGTCCCTCATCCAGGGCAGAGCTCTGGGAGTTCGCGTGTGAGCACTACACTTGCTCCCCGCAGGGCGTTGCAGGGAGCTGTGTCACCAGCAGAGAGCAGCAGGTGGCACGAGCGAACCAGCCAGTGGCAGTGGCAGGGCAGGGCAGGCCCTGAAATAAGACCTTTCCTTTCCTAACCAAAGGACCTTAAAAAGGAAGTGTAGCTTTAAATGGCATGGCTCCACACATGCCCGACCAACCCATCTGCAAGCTCTGGGCATAGCGATGCCCAGCAAGGGGCCCCCTGGAATCCCAGCTCTGCTGCTGAGCTCGCATGCAGCCGGCTCACATGACCTGCCGCCAGCCAGCAGAGCCCAAACCACAACACCTGTCTGTGCTCCGCTCCACACCCGGTCAGAATTGGCTGGTCCCAGGAGAAAAGTCAAGTCCAGCTTGCTCTTCCACGGCCACCCCCTTCTTCCAGAGCCTCTCCCGGGGCAAGCCCAAGGAATTGGCTGTAAGCCACTGGTAGCCAAAGGGAAAGTTCTCACCTTGAAAAAGAAGCCCAGCCCAGAACGGGGCTCAGAATCCAGCGTCTCCGCAATGGATTCCTCCAGCGAGTCATCCCCGTCTATCTCCTCCTCCTCCTCCCCCTTCAGGCTGGACAGAGGGATTTCTATCAGACTGCTGCGCCGGTCACTGGGAGAGGAAACATCACTGGTGCCGTCACCGGAAACGCGTCCGTTGCCCCCCTGCGGGGGCACCGAGGCCACGGGCCTCAAGTTGCTCTGGGCCTCTGCCTCTGGCACGGGCAGCTCCTCATCCTCGGCAAAATGCAGGGAGGAGCGGGTCTGCACAGTCACCTGGCTGGGGGAGAACTTGCGGAGGTGCGGGAGGGTGTCCACATTGTGGGGAGGCGTCAGGACCCGCGTGAGGGTCGGCAGTTTGAGCTCCACTGGCCGGGCGTGCTTGGGGCTCTTGGGAGGAGCAGGGGCCGGGGACTTCTTGGGAGTTGGCTGTGGAGAGCGAGACTTGCGGGAGGGCGACGGCGAGGGCGAGGGCGAGGAGAGCTCCAGGGATGAGCGGGGGGGAGCCCCCTCGCGGCCGGTCCGTGGGGCTGGGATCACCCAGGCTTGGGCACTGGGCTTCTTCTCCTGCATGAGGCGCTGCTGCTGCTCGCTCAGGCGCTGCATGTCCAGCTGCAGCGAACTCAGGGCCGTGTTCAGCTTGGCCACCGCTCTGTTGTAGTCGCCCAGGTTCTCGTCAAGCCCTCCCGCCTTGGTGATCTCCGGGGAGAAGGTCACCTGCTTGTTGTTCTCCAGGCGGGTGCGAGGGCTGCCACCCTCCTCCTCGGCCTCCAGCTGGGCAAGGCGCTCCTCCAGGGCCAGGCGGCCATCCTCCGTCTGCCCCTGGGCATCGGGCGCCTTCTGCAGCTGCAGGAAGGCGCTCTTGCCCAACCGCTGGCGGTGGCGTGTGAAGATGGCCTCGATGCGCTTCTTCTGGGCCTCGATGGCGCGGCGCTTCTCCTCCAGCCGGGCCCCCAGCTGGCTCATCTCCGAGCTGAGGGCCGGGCTCTGGGCAGGGCTTTCCTCGGGCGGCACAGGCCCCGCCTCGGACCCCTCTGAGCTGATGCCACTGGACTTGCTCTCCACCGCCGCCAGCTTCTTCTTGCGCTCCGCAAAGCTTGTCATGCGCACACCGGAGGCCGAGGACGCCGTGCTGTCGGGCTGCGAGCTCAGCGAGCTCACGCATGAGGTCGAGTCATCTGGGGCCCCCGCAGGCCGCGGGGGCTCCTCCACATCAGAGTCCAGGCTGCCCTCCTGGGCTGGTTCCGCGCCGTTGGGTGGCCCATTGTGGCAGCGGTACACGATGGGCGCAGGGGCCTTCTCCGGCACAGCAGCTTTTGGCGGGTCGGGCGAGTGCAAGTAGAAGCCATCCGGGGCACCCTCGGGAAGCAGCCGCTCACTGCTGTGGATGATCTGCAGGGCCTCCTCAATGGTGGGCAGGTCAGAGTAGCCGTCACTCAGCCCGTTCTCCAGGGCCAGCCCCTCCTGGCTCTTGTGCCCTGCCCCGTGCAGCGACGGCCCCACCGACCCATTGGGGGCCTCAGCCGCCTCACTGGTCCGCGGGCAGGGGGAGCGGGGCAGGGTGGGATACAGGGCAGGTGCCAGGCTGTCCGAACTGACTGAGCGGAGGATGCCTACCGGGTTGCCCATCACAATGTCCACATCGCTGTCCAGGCCAAAGGGGATGCTGAAGGAGACAGCCTGGGACAGCGGGTGGCTGGGAAGGACAGGGAAAGGAGGAGGGGACTGTTAGGAGCTTTGTGCTTCCCTGTCCAAACTACACTGTTTTGTCCTTCCTGGATTCCTGTTTCCAAAAACTGCTGTACTTCTGACAGCTCTCAGAGACAAGTGCTAGCAAAAAGCTGTGTGCGCATTGTTCCACCTTCCTAAGAACCTATAATCTTGCGAATGGATAGAGAAGTTGGGAAAACTGGGACTTGAGGGTGGATGGGAGAAGTCAAAAAGCCTGAAGATCTTACTGCAAAGGGGGAAGGAAGCCTGAGGATCTCACTGCAAGGGAGGGGGAGGCGCCCATCCCCTCTCACAAGCAGCGATCACTTGCAGCTTTGCTTTGACTTGGCCGCTGGCCCTTCGACTGCTGTCATGTCAAAACAGGGCATACCACAATCTCTCCGGGTCAATGTCCAGGGCTGGGTACCTGCTGCACTTTGCCAGCAGGCATCCTCCAGGGCATTGCCCAGATGAGGCTACCCATGTTCAGACTGGATGAACAAGTCTGAGTCTGAGATACACGCACACACACACATGTGCACGTGCACACACCCACACAATTACAAAAAAGGTGCGTGTATTCTCAGGGCACCATAAAATTATTTCAGGAAGTAGCAGCAAACTAGTGGCAGCCATCCAATGTGCTGCTTGGGCACTTCAGAAGGGTTCCGGCTGTGACGCGGGCAAAATTGCCAAGAGGTTCAGACAACATGACAGCCCATCATGGGTAAAACTATCCCTAGAACATCCCAGGGGCTCTCGGGTGGTTTGTTGTGCTGCGGGGAAGCCTCCCTGTGGGAAGCAGTCTGTATTCGGGTGACATGACAAGTTATCAGTGATGGGTCACTGCATGGTGTGAACAAGCTCACTATCTGTAACCTTTACATGGGTTTAAATCCATCCATCCCGCCCACCACTAACATACATAAAATGTGTGCTGGCAAGTACAAATGCAGCATAGGGTTACAGCGTTTGACTCGACAGCTTGCGAAGACCTTCGTGGTCCCCCTCCGCATCTTCCAGGACTACCATCCCCACGCTCCCACGGTACTTCTCACCTGAGCTGCTTCTTGCTCCACGCTTTCCCAAAGCCTTCTACGTGGGACATGGATGTGGAATGATGCAAGGAGCCTGTGGGCACGAAGAGACAGAAGTACAGGAGGAGTAAAACCACGACTGTCTCTTGGCAACGTCACGGCAAGAGTCAAAGCACACACCCACAGGGATGGCTGGCACCAGAGGGGGAAAGCTCCTGCGCACAGGGCTGAGGAAGCTGTGCCTGTCCAGAAGTTTTTAAGGCTCAATTCTCCTCAGCCCAAGCCAGTTTGACCGATGAGGAGAGATAAAGAGCTCTTTTGGACACCAAGCATGCATTTGCAAGAAAAAAACTAAACAAAAACCACACTCTCCCCCAGGAGTATGCAAAGCAATTAGTACAAACACAGATTACTGTTGACATCTCAGATTATGTCCACAACTCTCTTTTGAAGTTATAATTAAAATCTAGTTTCTCAGGATGAAGCATCACTGAAGTCCAGCTTACAATGCAGTCCTATACACGCCTGCCGCATATTGTGCATGGGATTGCAGCAGCCCTGGGTGCTTTACACTATATAAGCAGTTTAATAACATCGGTTCTTAGTCATGAGATTAATCAATGCAAAGCACACCTTTTCAGAACTCTTAAAACTGTGCCTGCCGAGACAGGCTTACTATGGCTGTGTTACCCCTGAAAAACATGCAGAAACTGACCAGGACTACTGAAACTTGCTTTCAAGGCAACAAAAAGGAGCCCCACAGGAGATGTTGATAGATATGATCAAGGCATGCCCGAAGGACCTCTAAGAGGCTTGTGCTCTGCTTAACCATGTAATGCAATTCCTCTTCTTTGCATGGGGGGCAGGGGCAGAAAATGAAACAAACACAGCCAGCAGCATCTCACCTAAGGAACCACAGAGGGGGGACTGCGCCTGCCCTCCAGGTAGCAGTGGGTGGCGAAAGTTGAACACTGGGGAGCTGCTAATAGAACAAAAGAGACAAGCAGAGATTAGATCAAGACAGGGACATAGTTACAAAACCTGTGGCCACATACAGGAAGGCTAATGCAGGAGCTCATTGGTTAGGAGGGTGGCAACCAACGCTTGTACTGGGGCTGGCCCAGACAGGGGTTCAAACCACCTAGCAGCACAAATAGAGGTGACCTGCAAAACATGCCAGGGAAGGCTGCAGCGGCCAAGTGGGCGGGCGTGGAAAGCCAATTCTACCGGGAAAACGCCTAGAGTTTTGGGGGTGGGAGACAGAAATTCAAGAAGGACTTTACACAACACGAGAATTGCTGAGAATTGCTGCATCACACGCACACACATTTAGAGCGCAAAGTGTCAGTCTGCTCATTCATTTGACAAATAAAGCGAACATGTAGTTACAGGCTTGCAGAAACCAGTTCCTTTAATGTGCTGCCTAAAGGCATTCCCATAGCTTGGGAATGGGAGGAGATCAGTGGCCACCTTAAGATCAGAGCCTTTCCCTGTCCCCCAAGGAGGACGACAATTTCTACTGGCCTGGAGCAATTTGAGAACAGCCTCTCTGACCAGGAGAGTGCTCCTCTTTCCCCTACCGATGCAACTCAATCCAGGTAGAGCTGGGGGGGAGGGGGGTCTCCTGATCAACAGCTACAGCTGACCAGCCGAGGGGGCATGCTGCCCCCCAACTAAGATGCTTAGGACTCAATTCTCTCCTTGCAGCAAAGAAAAATCCCACCAGCCTGAAACATAAGGAGGCACTGAGCCACCATAAAATACAAGGCATGTTCCTCCCACCCTGATTGCTGGAATAGCTCCTTCCAGATTGAGTTTCCCTGAGCAGTTGCTTATATGTAAAGAGTCCCTTGGGCAAGCAGAGAGGTAGCAGCCAACAGCAGAGCAATCAGGTGCTATCTAGCTCAGCCTGCTGCACAGCAGGATCACCCTGTCACAAATTGGCACCAATTACCCGTCCATGAAGAAATATTTGCCTGCTTTGAGCCAGGATCCTGGGGCACTGCTGAGCTGGAATGGGCAGCCACCAGCGGCTCAGCTTCAATGCTCCTGAGGCTGCTTGAAGCCGTCCATCAACATCTGTGCGGCTCAACAGTTTGGCAGGTTGCTGCCTTGACACTGCCCCATTCCGGCATTACCCCAAACATGGCAGGCCACATCTCAAAGCCTTGGAGGTGGCTTACCAGGCTGCCAGTGACAGCACATGCCAAAACAGCACAGGTCCAACCCATTTCACTATGTATCTGCAGTGAAGGACAAGATGGCATCTCCCTTCCTTCCATGGACAAAAGCCAGTCAGACTGGCTGTTAGTCTTGCTTCAACACAGACGTCAGGACAGCTTCCTTCAGGATGCCTCAGAATCTGCCACTGGAGGCAGCTGCCTCGCTTTGCCTAAGGATAGGGCCAGTTCTGCCTCAAGGAAAGGCAGCCTCTGATTATGGTCAGGAACCAGAGCTAACACAGACCAACCCAGTGACAGTCCTCTTGGAGGGTCCAGCTGATAAAATGTCAGGGTACCACTGCTCAGAAGAAGAGGACCCGCTGTGAAGCCACCACTGATCCCCCTCACTCTGCAAGCTTTGGCTCCAGAACAGGGCTCTGTGTGGAGTGTGCCCCTAAGAAACCATTCCGCCTCATTTAATCACTTATTTTTCCATGTACACCCAAGCATCGCCTCCAGCACAGACAAGCAAGGGGGAGCACGGTGTGTGCTCAAAGGGGTGACGAAAGCGCCGGAGGCTCACTCACCTGTTGTTGTTCCCACTATTGGGTGTCAAAGCGTCACTCAACCCAGGGGCATCTGAAAGAGAGCAGCCACTTCAGCAAACAAGCAGGGAAGGGAAAGAGCCGAGAACGCGGGTGGGGGATTAAGTCAACAGAAGGTCAGGAGAGAGGGTGGGAATGCCAGCCACGTGTGCCAAGGTGCGTGAGAGAAGCCTGCTCCGACCTCAGCTCACACAGGAGGGCCATTGTTCCAGGACTGGGGCGTGCCAGGTCCCAGCAGCCGCTCCACTTTCTCCGCAGGGCACTGGTTGGGTGGACGGGGCGGCTGGCAGGGAGGGCTGTCAGAAACAAGCCCCAGTGTGGTGTGTGTGTGGTGCCCACGTGCAATACAGAGTGCAGCTCCATAATGCGGTCTGCACCCTCCTTATGGACGAGGTATGTAATGCACCACCTGTTGTATAAAGTGCATGAGGTTGAAAAGAAGAATGCAAAAGGGTCTGCGGCATCAAAATGCAGAACTACCTTGGAAAGGCCAGGCTTTAACAAGCACTTGGAAAAAGCATGAATGATGAACAAGGCAAAGCAGTCAACATGTGCACTTGGGAAAAAGCAGTACGACAAAACCCACAGACACTCTGCAGACGGAAGAGAAGGATGCTGCAAGGTATGTTTGGTGACAATCAGATCATAGCAGGTAAGTTTTGCTCTGTTTGCCTTCTACCTTTCCATTCTATTTAGTTCGTACTGCAAAATGTGGGAGGCATCTGCCCTGCCTCCACCTTTCTTTTAGAAAGGGAGGACTTGCCCAGAAGCCTTTACAAACTGGATTTTATTGGCTTGCACACTTTTGTATAAGTGTGGCATCCTTTCGCCCCTCAAAGCCTTGAAAAACTCTCCATTTTGTTTTAAAAAACAAGCACATAGGCAGCATGGTTTAAAAAGTCAGGAAAACTTGCAACTAATAATAACAACCCCCACTAGCCAAATTTGACTAGGATGAAATGAAAGATTTTTTGCAAAAGTTCCTTTACCTCCCCATCACTTTTGCCTTCTCTTCTCTCCCCCAGGTTTTCTCCCGGTGTGCTAAATGCCTCGAACAAATTCTCATATTGTGAAGCATACAGGATGGAGACTTGCTCCATTGGTAAACCGAGGTCTTGGCATACTCAGTGGTGATCAGGAGAGCACTGTGTATATGGCCCTACTAATAAGGACTATATTAACATGGCCTTTGTTCAACCTTGCGCCATACTATTCAGGTGTTTGCCTCACCTGTAAGCTCTACAATGCAAGAATTGGGGGGGGGGCAGAATAAAGAGTGCAAACTCTACCCCTCCCTTGCCATTCTTGTTCTTTAAAAGTGGAGAGCCTTCATGTCTTTCTAAGATTTTAAAATCCTGATTTTGCATCCTATGCAAATCCCGGGAGAGTCTCCATGGAGAGAGGTGGCTCTCTGTTGCAGCAGGCCGCAGGAGTAAGGCTAGAATGCTCTTCCTTTCATAACACTGACATGTGAGGAGAGCACATGAATAAGGCTGGGAAGAGCAAGCCACCTACAGGAAGCTGAGGATGGATGATTTCACTTGCATCTTGGAGTATCTGCGCTTCAAGCCAATTGCTACCCCCAGAGATTGGGGCAGGGACAACCGTACCTTGAAGTCTGGGCGGCTCCTTCGGGCACACGAAGTCTGGCTTCAGCACCTCAAAGCACAGGAACAACTCGGCCAGGAACACACCGACATTGATCTGGGGAAGCAGAGCCGTCATTAGCAAAGGCCTCTGGGAGGGAACACAGTCTCCTTTCCCCTCAAAGCACTGGGTCCCCAAGGCCTGAAAAGAGCCCAGAAAGGACAGGGGGTCTCTGCTCCAAGTCCCACAGAACCCCGAAATCAGACCTTCAGGGCTGGAGCTGGTGCACAGGAGTGGCACCTCCTACTGCCTCCGTCTCACCCCACCCCCTGCCCCGCCATCCAGCACTGAAGGGCCCCATTGACTCGGCAAGGCCAGCTCCTAATTAGCGACGCCGCAGGCACTGGCCAAGGCTCATTAGGGCCAGGGCAGGCTGAGCACTGGTACTAATCCGCACTTGCTCTTCATTAGCAGCCACATGGAGCACGGAGGCAGCCCTTCCCCTCTGGGCCAGGTCCGTGGCAGTGGAGACCTTCTGGGTGGTGACTGTCCACTGCCACAAAGACAGCGCTCCATCCTGCAGCCAGGCCATCCCTAATCCCTCCCAGCAGCAGAGGCACCCTGGCTAAGGACCATCTTGACAGTTACTTTCAAGCCTACTGAATTTTTAGATCTTTATTTCACGTTCACATGGCACTTTTACACTTCTAGAAGTGCTGCTGTTTGCTTGATTATGCTTTTAATGGTTGAGAACTCCCTGGAGAGCTTCAAGCCACTGGAGAGTACAGAAATGAAATTAATCTGAAATTCAGAGAGTGGGCTCAGGCTGAGGCAGGCCCTTGGTCCATCTATTCCAGCTGTGTCGCCACTGATTGACAGCCATGGTTCTTTAGGGCTGCAGACAGAAATATTTCCAGTTCCACCGGGAGATGCTGGAACTGAACCTGGGGCCTCTTGTCTGTAAAGCAGGGGCTCTACGCTTCGCCTCGCCTCTCCAGCTGCACAACTCACCCTCAGCGTTGGGGGCATGTACAGCAGGTCCTCCAGCGAGAGGAAGCAGGAGCGACCCAGGTAGTCGGAGCAGAAGCCCTGGATGAGCTGCAGGTTATACAGGCTGTCTGCCACAGACATCGTCTCCTTCAGGCACACATCTGTCCAGGCAGGAAAGGGTGCAAGATCCGTTAGAGGCGACAGGGGGGAGAGGAGGTCCGCTCCCAGGTGCTGCCAACCTGCAAACGGCCACCCCATCCTTCCACGCCAATCCAAAGCACGGACTCACCCTCGAGGCGTACAACTTGGGGGCAGTAGTAGTGGATGGTGGCAGCAATGGCGGCCCCGCTGGCAAGATCCTTCAGGCCTGTGATGGCAGGGAAACAGGGAGTCTGTTTGGGCAGTGCCTTGTCCTTCCGGTAGCGGATCTGAGCAGGACAGAGATGCAGGAAGAAGTCAAAATGGCACCAGGAGCTGGCCCGTGCGAGGGCCACCTAAAAGCCGGATCAGTGTCCTCCCTTGTCCATGACTCTGCCCCCCCCCCCGAGCTGCTCTGCCCTAAAGCCCATTCTGCTCCAAACCTGACCATGCAGCGACCCTCATACCCTGTTCCTGGAGTGGATGCCCAGAGGCTCATGGCCAGCTGGACCCTCCCCAAGCAAACAAATAAAAGGTGTGCACACCGTATGGTACCTCCATTCCCCACCCCAGACCAAGAGCAGAGTGCATGCTGGGAGGGGAACAAGGATCTAAAGCGGGGAGAGGGCAAGCGAGAACCTGGGCCACGGCCCCTTCAAAGGCAGCCCAGAAGGAAAGCAGGAGGAAGGGGAAGAAGCAGCCACTGCAGGAATAGAAAAGGAGACCCTCTCCCTTCTATTGTAGCTCCAGGTGACCCAGAAGGGCAGGCCTCCCTTTCCCCTTTCCCAGCACTGTTCCAAGAGAGGTCCTTGTCTCACACTTGGCCCAAACAGCTGCATTACCACAATGCCTGGGGCAAGGAGATGCTAGAATGGCAGGATTCACACTGGACAGGAGAGATGGCAGAGGGGCCATCCGTCAAGCTTTCCCCTCCATCGGGCCACGGCAAGTTATCCTTTCCCACTCCAAACATGCTTGTCCTCACCCCAGGACACAGCAGACAAGACAAAGGCAGCCCCCACACCAGAGAAACACACAGAGCAGGGCAGGCCACGCATTGACAGTGTACGGGGGAAGGGGGGGGTGCACAGACAGACACAGACACCCAGCAGGCCAGCAGGAGGAGGGGGAGAAAACTCAAACTAGGCAAAGGGGCACCTCCGTTCCTGCTGCAAGGAGCTGGAGGAAGGCTCAGCGGGAAAGGACGGGTGCAAACAGTGGGCCACACAGAGCAAGCCCTCGATGCAGGCTTCCTACCCGCTCCCAGGCCCAATCCTGCTGAAATCAGGACTGCAGAGCACAAGGCCTGCCCTCCTGCTGCGGATCAGACATCTGCCACTCGGGGGAAGGCAGGGAGGGAGCCCGAGCAAACAGAAGGAGTGGGGTGGTCATCTGGCCAGAGAGACCGAGCAGGGCAGCTCCAAACACAGCCGTGAGGGTTCAAGCAGCCACGTCTGCCTTCCATGCTTCCCTTCCCAGTGCAAGGACGTGCGTTGCCATGTCAAGGACAGACATCCCGCCCTGACAGGCAAGGTGCCTGCCTGAAAGGGGAGGTGCCAGCTGAGGCTTCTGTGGACTCTGCAAAGGCAAAGGAGTCCGTGTGGCAAAGCTGCTGGCATGCTGGACTAGGATTTGGGAGATCCAGGTTCTAGTCCCCACTTGGCCATGAAGCTCGCGGGGGCAAGTCACTGAGTCTCAGCCTAACCTACCTCACAGGGGGCTCGTGAGGATAAAATGGAGAGGAGCAGGAGGAGCATGTATGCTACCTTGGGCTCCCTGCAAGAGGAAAAAGGCAAGATATTAAATAAGCGAACGAACGAATGAATGAATACATGGGACACGTGGCTGTTTGACCCAGCGTAATCAAAGCAGCCCGGAGCACCTTACTTAAGCCACAGCGGGCTGAGGTGCGCCTGCGCATTGGGAATGCGTGGGGAAAGTGTGTGCAGGTGGGACTCTGTCAGGTTCCCCGGGCTCAGCAAGCCAGACTCCTGTCCGCTTCGCTGCAGCCCTGAGCCTGAGCCCTTGGAGAGCAAGGCGCCAAGGAGGAGCCAAGCCCCATGCATGCGCACGCAGCCTCCCTCTCCCGCATCAGGAGCGGCTGCACCTGGTGCGGAAGAAGGCTGCTAGTTGTGCAACAGGGGACCCACTCTACTTCTTCACTTTGGGAGACTGGGCCGAGCACAAGAGGATGTCTGGGAATACTTGCAAGGATGGAATCCAACAGAGTTCCTCCCTGGTTGCCACTTGCCATGTGCTCTGAACTTGGGCAGCAGGGACCGTGCAACGGTCAAACAACTCTCTTAACCTGTGGCCTGTCGCCGGGTTATGCATGGGTCCTTTAACCCTTGCGCAACTCCTGCTGCCTGAGTTCACATGACACGATAAGCCAGGGCCAGGTGTTCAATATTTGAAATGGCCATCTGTACATGTCATTGCCCTCCATGGCCCAAATAAGCCACGGCAGGCTGTTTGACCATGCAAGCCCACTGCTGTTGTGTTCGGATGCCTTCGGGGCGAGAGGAACTAATGACACTGACTCCCCACAGCAGTCACCGAGTGACATGTGTCTTGCACTGTGAACATCTGGAGCCACTAGAAGCAGCTGCCTGCTCCCCCGAACGTATGGAAAGGCCCCTGGAAGTGTCGGCAAGGGGGTGGGGAGCTCGCCTCTTGAAGCTCCAGGCAAGTTGGCAGCAAGTGGGGTGGGGGCAAGCCCATTGCAGCAGGAACAGCCAAGAGCTCTAGAACAGCAACCCAAGTGGATGGCAAGGCGGTGCAGGTGGGCGGGCGGGCGAGCACGCGCGCCGGCGGATACGTTACCACAGGAGGCTTATTCCCCGACTCCTTCAAACAAAAAGCGATGGCATGCTGGATGCAATAGCAAAGAAAAGAGAGAGCCTGATCAATGCACCCGCAAGGAGGGAGGGAGGAGGGAAGGGTTGCGGCCTTGCAAGGCTGGGGGCGGGGGCTGCTCTAAGGGGCGACGGGGGCTCTAGCTCAGGCCTGGCATCCTGCCTACATCACTCCCTCCCAGCATGCACTGGAAAACTCAAAGCCCCGTCCTGTCGACAACACCCCACATCCTATCCAGACCTTCTGGACAAAGTATCCTCTGGCCACATACTTGGCTACATCAAGCAGAGCAGGGCAGCAAGCAAAGGTATGTGTGGGAGACGGGGGGCAGAAGGCAACAAAAATGGGGCAGGGATAAAGGCATGTCATGTGACTAGCATGCTGGTCCTGCTTGACAGCCCCAGGCGTGAGCTGCCCCGCTCTGGCCGTCTCTTAGCCCCTCCACACCAGTGGCACGTGAGGACTGTGCGTCGGTCTCTGGAGGATGGCTCTGGTGCTGGAGCACCTGCCGCCTCAAGGGGGCCGTGTCAGTTATCCAGGCAGGAGGAAGAGGCTTGGGGACCCGACCCACACACAAGCACGCACAACTAGCAAGCTGCCCCTCCGGGGTCCCCACAGGAGGAGACCTGGAGCTAAGAGAGACCAAAGCCGGTACAGATGGTGGAGGAAAGGGAGATGAGAACAAAGGATGCTGGGATATACCAGCATCCCGGCCGCTGGTGTCTCGTACAGGCCACTCCTACTGCCCAGACCAGTGGGACCCCTCTGCCCTCACAGTTCAGTGCCTACCCCTGGGGAGCAGAGCAGCTTAGCCACCAGAACCTGTCCTCAAGGGAAGCCCTCCCTACCACACAGATGCTGCTGCTCCAAGGTCCTAAACCCCCAGCATCCTTTGCTCTGGGTCCCCCGGCATGCAGCACAGGAGCTGAGGCAGCAGGGAGATAATAAGTAAAGCCGCCCACTTACAGGAACCAGTTTCCAGTACCACCTTGTGGGACACTGAAGCAGAGGTAGGAGAGAGAGAGAGGAGGCCACGGGGAGGAGAAGAGGAAAGAGATGCAGAAAAAGACAAGCTCCATCACGTACTGCACCTGGACTGCATCACACTCACAGCATAGGCAGCCAGAAAGGCAGCTTGGCTGGGATGAGACCAACATGCCCATCAGGGGTGGAGAGGGGATGGCCGCCCAGACAGGCTCGCCCCTCCCCTTCCCTCCCACCCCAAACTTCCCACAGTTCCAGCCTGGCAGCCCCAGCCAGCCCCACAGAAGAGCTTTGGGGAGAAGTCAGCGCCTCCCATTTCCCAGGAAAACAAAGGGGCTGCCCACAGGGCAAGGGGGGATGAGGCAGACCAAGACCACCACACGGGCGTTTGACAAGGGGGAGCGGGGAGTTCCCAGACCTGAGGTGAAGGGAAAGCAGGGAGGAAGCCAGTTCTGTCCTCTAAGGCAGGATGGTGGGGAAGGAGCAGCTCATACACAGAGCAAAGCTAGTGTGGAAAGCCACCCTTCCCTTCCTTTGCCCCACCACCCTTGGGCCAATGGGGTAGGGTCTGCAGACCTCCTGCCAACCCCCTGCCCGCAGTCATGCCGCAGCCCAGGTGTGAGGCTGCCAACCCGCCTGGCTGCATTCAGAGGGAAGCCGCAGCAAGGCACACGCACCTTGGGACCACTGTTGGAGGCCGCCGTCTGGCCGTCTGTGCCAGGAGCAGAGCGCTGAGAACATTCCTGCTCTGTGTTCTGCTGGATCTTGTGGATGATCTGCAGGGAAGCAACCAGAGGGATGCTGTGGACAAACACCGCCGCTTCAGCCCCCACAAACCCCTGAGGTGCGGAAGACGATGTGCCCCTTCCATTCACCTCCCAAACGGGACACAGTGTGCCTGCATGTGTCTGTGTTTGTGCATGTCCACAAACACACTCCAAAACTCTTCAGTGTTGAGAGGCCCATGAACCTAACCCCCCCCCCCACCCCAGACCTGTCCTTCTGCTTCCCTATCGCCCATGAAAAGCAGTGGCAGCAGGTGCTGCAGCCTGCTTGCTCTCTGTCTGTCTGCCTGTCTGCCTGTCAGCAAGCAAGCAAATCTGGCAGCAGAGAGGAGGAAGAGGATGAGAGCAACAGCTGGTGACCGCAAGGGACAGAAGGGCGACTCTTCGAAGGGTCCAAGGGCCATTTGAAAGCTGTAGCTGGCACTGATTGGATTTCTGCACACACCCCTTTCTCCTATGAGATCATGAATTACATTTTTACCTTGCCTCCATCCTGTTGGTTAAGGCTGATTCACAGCAGCTCCATCGCTAGCTCTCTGGGTCCCAAAAGGGTGCGCAGTCCAAGTAAACCCACTGCCAGCTACTAACCGGCCCCACAGTTTGCATGTCAGAGGGCATGGACTAGCGAGGCCAGGCTCCCAAGTCCCACTGAGCCAAGAAGCTCAGTGGCTGTCGCAGCCTAACTGCTCTCACAAGGCCGGGGTGCGCGTGAAGTGGCAGAACCCAACCACATTACCCCGAGTGATCTGGAGGAGGGAGTAACTGCACACACAACAAGGGAACACTTAGAGTACCATGTCTATCCAGTGCAGAAGTTTCTGGTCCCAGGAGATGGCAGCTGGATCAGCACCGGGCACAGCGCTCCATGAGCGGGTGGCTTCCAATGCGAATGCTATCATCAGCGAGTCAATCAGTGCCAAGTGAGCACCCTGTAAGTGCGGCAAGGAAGAGTGAAGAGACAGGGCACATCAGAGATGGGTGGTAACAACAAGAGTACCCTTGCCCCACAAAGAGGGCCTGACAACACCCCATACCCCCCACCCCCAGGGTCTGAAATGTCCAGGGATGGGAGAACGGTCTAGCCACTCAGGCTGAGGCAGATGGAAGCAAGCTTAGGGTGGATTCCCAAGCTGCAGGTGTCTTATTTCTCTTCACCCTCCCAAATATTGAGAAACTCAGACCGATTCTACAGAAAGCTGACAGATGACAGAGCAACAGCTAGCCACTTCATCAAATGCACAGCTTCCCAATTTAATAACAAGGCAAGAAAGAGAGCAGCCGGAGCATACAATGAGGCACAGACATGTCTAAGAGAGAACAAGCTGCAGCAGTCAGAGCCATTGCATGCAAATTTGGAGCAGGAAAGAGGGATGCAAAGACTCCTCCATTCCCCAAGGATGGAAGCGTGGCAAAATAAAATAAAAAAATCCTCTTTTTGCCAGACTGAGCAAGCTCACTCACCTTAACCCAGTCTTACGCCACAGGAGAGCTGGATTAGTTGCCTTAAGCTTTTAATGCTGTTAAGATGAACCCAGATGAGAGCACCAGGATGTGTGCGTGTAGATATAGGGCTATCTGTATCTCCAGGTCTGCAATACACAGGCAATTTGCCCATGCGCCCGCCACCATGTGCACCAAATTCTACAGACAAGTCTCTCGGCACTAAGCGCAAGGTAATCAGGCCCACTGGTCCCGAAGCAAGGGCCCCTGCGGCTCCTGGGTAGGAGCTAACAGGATAGCCAGCAAGCCAGTGATCAAGAATACCCAAAGCTGCCTGGTACCCTAAACTGGGGGCAAAAGGGAAGGAATGGTAGGGAATTCCCAATCCACATTTGCTATCCATAGTGACCCAGTAAGATGCTTAACTGTTACCATTAAAATATCCAACACACGGTATGGGGAATAGATAGGGAAGCATAGCTTCTGTTTCATCGGGCCCATGTGAGCACCATGCGAGATTAAAAGATGCCTACGGGCTGCCTGAGCAAAGATGGGACCACCTAACTCCATCTTCCCAATTGGGTCCCCTCCAGATGTGTTGGGCTAAACCTCCTATCACTCCCAGATGGTATCACCAATCGGAATTGGAGCCCAACACAAGCTGCAGGACACTAGAAGAGGGGAAGGCTGACCTGACCCTGGAGACTTGTGCAAGGTCTCTTCTCTTCACAACTGACCCTCACTGAGCTCTTACCCACCACCTCCCATGGACATATAAAGCAGAGATTAGCAACAGGTGGCCTTCCAGATGTTGCTGGGCTGCTGGTCCCATCACCCTTGCTGGCCATGCTAATGGGAGCTGCAGTCCAAAAGCATCTAGAGGCCATGAGCTGCCCACTCTTTGTACAGGGGAAGGCTACACACCCCGAAGAACCGCAGGCTGACTCAGCGAGGAATGGGGAACTCTCCTTTCCCTGGCCTCAGGCAACAGCCGCACTGACACTGCTGGAGGATCTTCTACCAGCGAACTGCCAACAATGCGGAGCAATGAGGAGACAGGGCTCCTTTTCTCTTTCTCTCCTGCTCACCCATCACTCACATGGAGGTTCAGTGTACACCATCAGATATTCTACATAAGGTCATTCTACATGAGATGGAGCTGCATGAAAAGTTCCATGCACGTAGACGTGCTGAGGAGATTAGGCTGAACCTGCTGACATGCTCATTCTCCATATGCAAGGAGCCCAAGGGCTGTCTTCAAAGTTGATTTACTGCGTTGCTGTTTTATTCTGCTGACTATATATATTGATGCATTTCATCACAGCTTTGTTAGATCCTCAGGAAAAGCTCTGGGAAGTCAGTCCACACCTGCAAACTGGGATGAGTACAGCCCTTAACCAAAGCCCCAGAATTCACTTATGACTAAAACAAACACGACTGGCAGCCACCAAGGGGAATCCTGAGCAGCTGTCTACATACATAATGGTGCCATTTCCCTCCCCTGTCCCCGCGGCTTTACACTGATCTAATGTGGGGAGGGGGAGAGCAGAAAAACAGGATCCAAAGAGCGTGTGGCAGCAATCTGACAAGAAACTCTGTGAGGAGAGACAATTGGCAGCCTAAGGGCTGGATTAGCCACTAGGAGGGATGCTTGGGCGGAGGTGCTTGTCAGCAGTTGGTGAGGCCAGCACCTAAAGTGGGTGCTGGCAGTGCCCCTGAGGTATTTTCATAGACATACTCTTACACCTTTCCCAGATGCACAACCCACCCATCAGCAGATCGGTGCAGATGTGCTGGAGGAGGAGGCATCTTCATCAACACAGAAAGGGGCATTTTAAAAATACCTGCCCAGCACTCAACCTTGGGGATCACAATCAGGGCCTCTCTGATCTTTAACTGAGCTGAGTGGGTCAGCTTTGGCTAATCCATCAGCTGTGTCCCTACCTGGAGGAGGATTGCCTAGCAACAGTAACACACGCATTGGTTACTTCCCGCTTGGATTTCTGTAACGCGCTTTACGTGGGGCTGCCCTTGAAGACAGTCCGGATACTTTAGATGGTTCAAAATAGAGCTGCCAGGATGCTGTCGGGGACTGGGCATTATTCTCATATATAACCCCAGTCCTCTATCAGCTCCATTGGCTTCCAATCGAAGTCCAGGCTCAATTCAAGGTGCTGGTTATTACCTATAAAGCCCTAAACGGCTTGGGATCAGGATACATAAAGGAACGCCTTTTTCCCTATTTGCCCTCCCACCCCCTGAGATCAGCAGCAGAGGCCCTCCTCCGGGAACCCTCTTTGAAAGAGGTCAGGAGGCAGAGTACTCGGAGGAGAGTCTTCTCTGCAGTGGCTCCCCAACTGTGGAATGCGCTCCCCAGAGAGGTCCGCCTGGCGCCATCATTATATGTTTTTCGGTGCCAGGTCAAGACCTTTTTATTTAATCAATATTTTAATATGTTTTAATGGGAAATGGTTTTTATTGTTTGTATTTTATTGATTCGCAGCCAGAGTGGAATTGTCAATTTATCTATTTTATCTTGACCTATGTTGTAAGCCATCCAGAGACACAAGTAATGGATGGCATACACATTTTATAAACAAACAAACCAATAAATAAAATGCAGCAGAGTGGCCCCAAACCAGTGGTTCAGTACAAAGTTGACTTTCCCATCCAAAAAGAGAGTGCAGGAACAAAGCCAACCAAGCTGCAGTCTCAAGAAGCACTCTGTGAGACGATGGCTCAGTTAGGAGCTGCCCTCTCGCTCCTGCTCATACCTCAGAGGAGAAGGGCTTGGAGGAAGAGGCTCCACAGGCCAGGCAGGGAGGCCTGGGAGGCCAAATTCAGCCCATAGACCTGAGGATCCTCAACCTTGTGCTGGAACAAGCAGCATCACCAAGTGCCTGACAGAACCTGGGCAGAAAAGGAAAGGTAACCACATGTAGGTCTCTAGGAACATTTGCACTCAGGATTTGCACCCTGGAAGCGAAATCTTCCACAGCACAACAGACTGAACTGCTGCAGCTAATAAGGTGTTGACAAGGTAGTTAAATGGGAGGTTGTTAATGTGAAACTCATATTCAGAGAAAGATAAGGAAGGGGAGAATGGCTGCACTAGGAACATGCCACACTTGAAGGCAAACCATTCATTCATGCATGCATGCATTTATAGGCTGCCTATAACTGCCTAGGCCGTCCTTCAGAGCAGGGACATCCCTAACATACTTCAAGATGGAGGCTGCAGAAGCCCTCCTGCTTTAACACCTTGGCTACAGAGATGGTTGGACCCATTCCCAGCAGGAAACAGGCCTAAACCCTAGTCCAGGGCCCAGTGCATGGGCCAGAATAGAGGCTTTGTGTCAGACAAGGCTAGGGAAGTAGGATAATAGCCACAACTCAACTCCAACTGGTAACTGTTTCCAGTATCACTGCTAGCAGCAGGCCACCATGGATGTCACTACCAGCTCCCTCCACAAAGCAGCTTAGCCACAAATGTGCTTTCCCATCCTTAGAGTCGGTGTGTGTGAATGTCAGTGGTGGCAATCCAGTTACTTTCTTCCTGCCCCTGCAGGGCATTTTGTGTTCCCCATGATTCTGTCCCAAGGAAGATCTATACCTTCTTTGTAGGACTGGGAGAAGACTTCTAAAAGTTTCATCAGAATCAAGTCACAATCATTTTTTCCAAGGCCATTCCCCCTAAAATCAAATCTTTCCTTTACAACTTCCTCCACTGACAGCATTTCCTGGCACAACAAGGAGAAAGGACAACCCTCACTTTACTCTGTTGGAACTACAATCCCTCCGACCCTCCACAGACATCACAAAGGCAAAACTAATTGCAATTCGAGAGATGTGCTCAGTGCAGATCAACCTGTTGGCACCTGTTGGCAGCTGGGATCACCCCTTGTCTCCTCCTCCACGCATGCATGCAAGAACTACAACTGTTGGGTCATAGGAGTGGAAAACAAAGGTCCCACCTTCAGGTGGGAGCTGGTTAGCCATTCAAACATCCTTCTGGCCCTGGACGTAGAATCTGACAAAGCAGCCCCTCTGACTTAATGGGGCACCTTAATGTGGGAGGGGACCTTGCAATAACACAACCAGGACCTACCACAGAAGGGAATGCTTCCCCAAGGCATTACCAGTGTATTTGGAATCCCTGCCTCAAAAGTCTTGTTTTGTGCTTTTTTTTAAACCCAGAGTGGGGCTAACAAACCCCATCCTCAGCTTCTGCTGCCTGCCTGCTGCTCCCCCTTCTCAGGCACAGCTGCCTCCCTACAATGCTCTCTTTCCACCATCTGCTTCCATGCAAAAAGGAAAAAATCCTTCTCCAGTCCACCCCTCCACCTTCAGCCATGGCACTGCCTGCAATCCACATGGAGAAATACATACAAATACACAATTCTGATGAAGCTATTAAAGGTGAGTTTAAGGAAACGTACACGGAGAGCTCTCTTGTTTATCCCTACTCGAGGTAACAATAGCAATAAAGCAAAGAACAAAGACACCCTGCTCCCTTTAGCACAGCCTCCCCTAATGCCATGTCCTCCAAAAGTGCTGGACTACAGCTCCCACCCTGCCTGCCACCAACCGGGCTGGCTGAAACTGGCAGCCATGGTAGTCCAGATTACCTGGAGGACACCACGCTGGAAAATGCTGCCTTGCATATTCTCCCACACCTGCTTTTGTTTTAGACTTGTCAACTACAGTAGGAACGGCTATTCCGCTGCCCAAGATAAAGGAACCCTACATTATTCCCATGTAATTTGGTCTAAGTAGAACAGGTCTTGTATCTTGCTATGGGGCCCTTAATTTCTCCACAGATGTGCCAGAATTGCTGCATGCCTGGCCACCTAGGCTGAGCGGCATCATTATCCATCTGAGCTCCCTGGTAGGTCAGGACGTGGAGCAGGTGGTGCTCCAAGGGAGCTGCAGCAGGCTCTCCTCTCCCTGGCAGGTAACCTAAGCCCTGGGAAAACACTATTCCTGGGGTGGCTTTAGCCACACCTCCGCCCTCCCCACCCAGAGAGATGAGGGAAGGGGTTCCCACAGGGCGGCTGGGATCTAAGCTTGTAAAAGCCCCACCCTGAAGCTGTGGCGCCACATGGGACACTCCTAGTATTAACAGAGAAAGAGAAAGGCAGGCACAGAAGGAGGCTTGCGGACTTGTCTGTCATCAGCAGGGCCTCCACCAGCCCCCCTTGCACGGGGAAGTGTCCTGTCTACACCTGGCCATCAAGGGGAGCAGTTCCTTTTGGAGTTGCCTACAGCAGATTTTGCAGGCTGCCTCCTGGGTGAGAGGGAGGAAAGAGTCTTTCAGTGGAGAAAAAAAATCCCTTCTCATAATTACACTGAGAAAATGCCCAAAACAGCTAACACTCCTCTCCTTACAGAAGCACAGTTACATTTGCAACCTCCTACCAGCATCAACACTTCAGAGAACATACAGCCATTTAGGAAAACCTTATTCCCAAATTCTCACAACTTAAAGTCTCAGTTTTACTGCAGCCTCTTAGGAGTGCAGTTTCTGCCATCACAGAGTTGCAGTAGTGCGGAAGTTGTCCATGCTGAAGGATTCGATCTTCCAGGATTCTCAAATGGATCCAAGTCCTTCAAAGTGAGCAACACACTATTCTGTGGGCAACTCCACGTTCTGCAGGAAATTTATGTATTTAACCAATCTATGGACTGCTTGATTGTATCTTTAAAAAAATCTCAAAATGATTTGCAGCATGAAAGTTGCAGGGGCACAGCTCTGTGAGAGAGCACCTGCTTTGCATGCAGAAGCTCCTGGTTCAATCCTGAGCACCAGGAAGGGTGGGAAGGACTCCTAGCAAAATCCTGCAGAGCCACAGCCAGTCGGCACCAACACAACTGGGCTAGACAGACCAGCAATGTGACACTGTAAAAGGCAGCATCCTGTGATTTTGTTTAAAATGCAGAATGTCCACAGATAAATCATATAAAAGCAGGATATTAAATGCCTTTGTTAAGAATTTTTAATGTGACTGAAGCATTTAAAATAGAGCTGCATGGGTTCCTTCCAAGAAACCCAAAAGGAAGACTACTGTGCTCCCCACTGCCGTTACTGGGCTCAGCTGAGGGACTGGAGAACTCCCCTCTTCCCCAGCAAGCACAAGCAGCGTCTGTCCCGCCTCCTCCACAAGAGCAACGGATCAAAGCGGTACCGCCTGGGATCGCAGGCCTGCTGGTGGACTTACCAGCCGGATGGGTTTGTGGTGCAGGTCGGCCTCCTTGACGGGCTTCTCCTGGAAGGTGGGCACCAGGCCCCGATGGGCCAGGAGCTGCAGCAAGGCCGCATTCTCCTTGGGGGGAGGAGCACCATCTGGGCCCGGGGGCAGGGCCTGACGCCAGGCACGGCAGTAGATGTCCGAGGAGAGCAGCAGGCGGATTAGGGGAGGCTTCATGTGCTCCTGTTCATACTGGTCCGTGTAGAAGGGCTCCCGCAGCTCAGCAGGGACGTGCTCTGGAAGACAAAACCGTCCAACGATTTCTTGCACCCTTTCCACTTCCCCAGAATATATCACAGGTGGTTGGCTGCGCTGCGGACCCCAGAGCTTCCTGCCACCATCTCCATCCCACCTCAGTGAGGCACACTCAGTGATCAGGAGTTGAACTGGCAGGCAGGAGTCCTCCCGCTTCAAATTCCCACTCAGCCATGAAGCTCATCTCCAGCAGCCTGGGGCAAGTCCCCAGCTCGCCCTCAGTCTAACCGTTCTGTGCTGGACTGCTGTGAAAGTAAATGAGGCAGCCCCTACACACCGTGCTCTGGCTTCCCTCAGAAGAGAAAGGAATACACAAGTCACAAAAACTAACCTGCACCAAGAAAGGAAAGACCTTCTCTCTCTTTCCAGGGCCCTTCAAGCCCCGCGGTTCTTTTCTCTTCCCATTACCACAGACCGGCCTCCTGGGGGCTTGCTTACTTCCAGTCACAGAAGATGAAGGGCCTACCTTGCACAGCATTCAGGCTGTCAAGGCTACTCAGAGATCCCAAATAATAACAGAAATAGGTCTCCTTGCTCCTCTGAGCAAGAATCAGACAAGAAACAGAGACATCAGCTACCGCTCAAACTCTCAGCTGCCTGCGTGTGCCGCATTTCTTTAGGCCTGCCGCAACAGGGACCCACAGGGGCTACTGCTTGTTTGGGGCAGCAGCTGGGAGGCAATCTCGGATGGGCCCTGTTGGAAAGCATGCCAAGCACAAAAAGGGTTAAGCCAGGGAGCCTACGGGATGACCAGGCATCCCCTGGGTCCCCTGGTCGAGGGATGGTGGTGGATTCCAGCAAGAAAGCTGCCCAGCATTTTGGTTTTCTTATAATGCTCCAGAGCACTCGGCACAGAATCATTCTGGAGTGGTGCTGTGAGAAAAGAAGAACGCCAGACCGTTTCCAAGAAACAGCTCCTGCTGCCATATAAGCATGAGATTGGGCAGGCGAAGGACAGCTTAGCGTGACCGGGGAGAGCAGCCCCAGGGTGCTTTCTTGCAACCTGGAGCCTGCCCAGCCTCAATCAGAAGCTTCCACAGGTTGTCCAAGGAGGTGCACTCCCTGCTAGAAATGCCTCAGACCTTGTGTCTACATGCATAGCTTGAAATCCCAACATGTATATCACCCATTTTCAGTAATTAAACACACCTTGAGTTAGCAACGTACTGTTGATCAAGCTACATACGAAATGCAAGGCTGCTGAAGGCTGTTTCACTCTAATCCCCTTCCTGTCCAGACAGACGTATTGATTCCTTCAGAAAGGGGGTCAGGGGTCCCTACATGGGCCTCTCAATAATTTGGGAAACTGAGTGCATAGTCTTAAAGCTTGGGGTGGGGGAGCCAAAACGTACTGCATAAATTCATTGCCAGTTCATATAGCCTTGCTTTTCCTTTACTGGCACATCAAAGAAACCAATGGCTATCTAGAAAATCAATAAACGTCTGGGAACTTGGGCAGGTGTTCTTTTCCCAGACCTCTTTCCAGGCCGGGCAGGGGAATGGGGACAATGGGGAACAGCCACAGTATGGCTGTGTCAGAACCAGGAACAAGAACTAACGATCTTGATCACTTGCAGAATAATCTCTGCTTGTCCTCACAATACTGGAATTCCCACATCATAAAACATTTTTGCATGCAGACATGCACACTGGCACAGCATCCTTTGATTTGGCAACACTTGCAATTTGGAAATGAAAAGATTCTCTCATCCTTCACCTGCACCTCCAATGCAGACGCCCTGCCTTATTCAACATGCTTTGCCTCCAGCAAGAGGGAAGGAAGAAGGCAAGGAGCGACATAGCAGGATCACTGCCCCATTGGGCATCAGACAAGATTGAGTACTCCAACCCAAGACACACAGTGCAGAAGGCAAAGTCCAAGGTTCATGAGACGCCTCCACTGTGCATCCAGGTCACACATGCGAACACAACCCATCAGGCAAGAGTCAGGCTTACTGATGGCCACTGCCAGAGCTGGCATTCAACCCTAAGAGAAAGAACTTAATTATCTACCCTGGCACCATGTTTGACATCAGCATGCCCAGACACAGCCACCCACTCCAAAAATGATTTCCAGAGCTTCACCAGCACTACTCCAAGGGTCAGCAGAGCAAAGGAGTTGGGAATCTTGTGCGGAATTGTGGGGCTGCAAAAGGAGAATCATGTTTAATGGAGTCAGGACATCTTAGTTTCATCCTTTGCTTTGGAAGAAAAGCAGGACAGTCTTCCCCAAGCTGGTGCCCTTCAGATGTTTCAGACTACAACTCTCAGCATGCGATGGCCAGGTCAGGAAGGCTGGAGCAGGGAGCCAGAAGGCTGGCCTCCAACAGGCTCACAAATACAGATATTAAAGCCCAGACACGTCCTTGCTCTCAGGGAAACAGTAATGCCAATTGCCCCAGCCTCTGGCACTCTGGATAGTGAATGGCAGTAATAGGAAAAGCAAGATGATTTTGGCTCCAACAGAAAGTAATGCCAGGGCTTAGATGCACATGCTCTACCAGTCATTTCCTCAAGAGGTAAGGCCAGGAGAGTCAAGATCTACGTGTCAGCTCCTGCCAGTGACTTGGCTAGGAGGGATAGGACATTCCTGAGAGAGAGTGAGCAAGAGAGAGAGAGAGCGCACAAGAGGAACAGGTGGAACAGCCTCACCAGCTGATTCAGCATCACCTGATCACAACCACAAGTGCACGAGACCAGACTTGTGGCTACAATCCCAGCTCCTTCCCATCTCATGGCTCAGGGCCCAAACCAACAAGCCCATCCACCCATCCTGGCACAGAGCCCACCACACCCACCTCCAAGTGCACAGGGCATCCAGCACTGGGAACGTTCGGCATGGTGGGTGGGGGTGGAGGAGACACACAGAAACATTAAGGTATGCTTCGGTTGTGAACACGGCAGCTCCTGGACCCTCCCAAGAACAGCAGCCGCTTACTGTTGTGAAAGATGGGCAGAGCAGGCAATAACCCAGCCATGGGAAAACGGGCCACGGGCCAAGACTCAGCTGAAGCTTCTCCCCACAGTGAACACTGATGGATAGACCCTTCTTGCGACAAGCACAAAGTAGATCTTCCACCAGCCTTCCCCAGTGTGCTGCCTTCTGGATGCGCTGGACTGTAACTCCCATCACTCCTGCTGGCTAGGAAAGATGCGAGCTGCAATGCAACCCATTTGGAGGGCACCAGCATGGGGAAGCCTGGCCTACATCAAGCAGCACAAATCACAGAGGGGTGCAGAGAGAGTAATCGAGAGAAGAATGACTGCGCAGAGCATGCTGGTGTGTATCCTGGCCCCATGTCACTTTATGCGCCAAGCATTTCTCAGGAGCACCATGGCTGCTGGCAGTTGCTGCTGCTCCCAATTATAGCCAAGATTAGGTGCTTTGCTCTGCACAGGGAGCAAACCCAATCCTGCAAGCTAACAAAGCAGCTCCAGCAATTATCAAGGCAACACACTTGCCCTCCAAAGGAATGAACCATGGTGCGCTAGGGCTGAAGCAGTGCCATACAGAAAACCATTTGATTCTGGACCCAGTTAATACCCCACCTGTGCTATTTGCCCCCACCCCATTCCCAAGGAAGCATGACCTTCCTTTACTCATACTAGAAGGAAGCAGAGAAGAGTGGCCTCTGCAAACAGGTTTGGCCTCACAGCCGTCACCAGCCAAAACCAAATCCTGTCACCGGCCAAAGCTATTTGTACAGGCAATCCAAACAGGAAAGCTTGTGGCATGCTTCTGCCAAGACCTTGCCCTGAACCCATTTCTGCACTAATGCAAGTGAACAGAAATTAGCTTTTCCTGCAGCCAAGGAAGCCTCAACAAGACTTCCTGAGATTGGAAGTTTAGTTGTCCATGCCTTGGTGGAGACGGCACTCCAGCAGATAACTATGCGGGACTCAAAGGTTTGCTTTTATCTGGGGCCACTTCCTATAGACCCCCTGTAGAAGAGTCCCCCCCCAAATCCTCCAGTTTCATCAGGATATGCTAATACCTACCCATTCAGAAGGTGGTAGTGCAAGCCACAGAAATGGAAGAAGAAGGCAACTTGCAAATGGCATAGTTCCAAAGTGAGCTTCCCACAGCATCGCCTTCTCCAGCGCTGGATTGAGCATAATGCTAGGTATACTCTAGTGTAGGGGGCCAGACACTTGGAAGCCCTGCCAATGCAGGTCCTTGGGATGGGACTTGAATAGAAAACAAGCCTATCCTGCTCCTTGAACCAGATCTCAACAACTGAAAGAAGTCATCTCCTTGTCACAGCCTTCCTCACCCTGGCACTGTCCAGGCGTGTTGGACTACAATTCCTATTATCTACATCGTTATCACATTACCAGAAGCGATGGCCACATTCCCAGTTGCGAGGAAAACTTGAAAAGGAGAGTGGCCTGCTCAATACACAGCATGAATGCCCTTTCCACAAAGTGAATGGAGAAACGCCCCTGCTCAAGCGTAGGCGGGAGAGGGATACCAGCAAGAGAAGCACTGAGCCGAGGCAAAGTTCAGCACCAGCTGCCCGTGACAGTTTCATCCCGTGTGCTCTACCACACTGAACATCTGGCAAGCACAAAGGAGGAAAGCCAGAAACTGCAGCTAAGTAAAGACTACTGCTGGCGGTGTCCAAAAGGTCATGGCAAGGGCCCCTGAGGTCTGGCCCATCCACTCCAGGAAACGCTGCAATCGGTACTTAGCAACAAACGGGAGACCTCACCAGCACCCAAGACAAAGCAAATAGGATCTTTGCCTTATGGTTTGGCCTTGTGTGGCTGATAGGGCCAGGGGAGGAGGGAGGCGGGGTTAACCCTTTGCCCCTACCAAGATAGGAGTGAAAATCAGGGTCTCTCCACCTGCTATTCACCAGGAAGGAAAGCTTCAACTTGTGCCAATGCATGCTTACTTCCTGTCACAAGTGCAAGCCTGCAAAGGGGCTGGTTCTGAAAGGGGCAGGGGTAAAGGCACTCTTTGCCCCCATACCACAGTCCATTGGCTGTTTCTTTTATCAGCCAAGCAAGACCATTTGACCCTCACATGTAGCCCTTAATTGTTCAATTGGCACTTATTAAGGTGTTAGAATGGAATCAGTTCAACTCTCATGACAGGGAGTCACAGCACATCCAAGGTCACTGGCTTTAAAAAAGTTTCTGCTGCAGAGGACAGGTGGAACAAAACAAACTACCCCAATCATTATGTCCACAGCAACTACCCTCCCTCGCCTCCAGGAACCTAAGCACATTAAATGAGCAGCGAGGGTGATGGCGTAGAGGAAGGCACCTAAGAGATACACTTGTAGGAACTAACCACAAATGACCTGGGAACAAAAAAACATTCTTGAGACAAAACCGGAGTTAAACAAATCCTGCAGTTCTTAGCAGCTTTGGGCCCTCACGTTTTAGAGGGAAATGCAAGTTAAAACGGAATAAAATGGTAGTGTGCTGACTCCTTCAAACAAAATGTCAGCACAGCAGGGATGCGCCATGCTACAGTGAAAACACCTTTCAGAAGACAAGCTCAGCATGTTCCTGAGCAAAGTGGGAACTCCCAGGCCTGGGAAAGGAAGCAAGCAGTCCCAGCGTTCAGCCTCAGGTCCCTTGCGACAGGGTTCTGGAACACGGAGCGGAATCCAGAGAGGTGCTTCAGCAGGTGAGTGGACTGCTTAGCTTCCCAGGGTTCTTTTAAATGTGAGGCACAAAAAGGGAAGTGTTCCCAATATCCCAGGGGAACTTTTAAAAGAGTGCTGTTTCCACTCTCATTGGTCCTTGAGGTCATGAGAGCAAACCCACATGGATGGCAAGAACGTACAAGCAGGTTTGGAAAAACTGAGCCAGCACAAGGCACCTTCAAGGGCCAAACTCCACGCTGCATCCAAATGCACATAACAGCAGCATGACTGGAAGAAGAGAAGCAAAATGGACAGGGAGGGAACGCTCAGTATTTTCCCTGCTCAGAATCTCCTTCCCCAGGGTTTCAAATGACTGGATGCTCCCTCTGGACCAAACCGGGCATGGTGCCAGTGGCTCTTTAGGAAGGATTTTCCTCAAAACCACAGCAGGAAAGAAGACAATCAAATCCCCCTTCCACACCTGCCCCTACTCTGCCTTAATTATTAGCTGTCCATGTCCCCCCATGATGTTACTTGCATTTCTAAAAATCTGCACGTTAAGCACAGCCACATTCAAGGCCGTCCCCTATTCAACCTCAGGCATGTTTGAGATTTGTTGAAGAGATTTGGTTGTGAGAGATTGATTTGGAGCTGGAAAATGACAACTGAAAAAAGGGTTAAGTGCCTCTGATGCTGTTTCTTTCGCATGCTAATGTCTCTCTTTGAAATTAACAGGTCACTTTGGCTTAAGAACCAGCCTTCCCCAACTTGACTCCCTCCAGATGGGCTGGACCATAGTTCGCTTCAGCCCCAGTCAGCATGATGGGAACCATAGTCTAACGTAACTGGTGAAAGCTAACCCAACAAAGGCAAATGTGGTTAAAACAACCTGAGCACTTACTAATCCACATTAAGTCATGACCTAATCATGGGAATGTGCCCTGAACTGCTGAACAGTAATTCTGAGACTCCAACAGTTTGTTGGAACATAGGAAAGCAAGCAGCATTCATCAGAGGCCACTCAAGCCAGAAGGAGCCAGCCACGTGCCTCCCAGCCCCGGCTCCTGCCTATCATCCCAGTATATGAGGCCAGCAAGGTGTGAGCTATGCAGCGCTCCTCCAACCCCCTGGCAAAGCAGCAGTTTCGCTGCCCCACTGGGGATCGTTCACGGTCATCGCAAAGCTATTTTGCTGGCGCTGCTGCCCGAAACCTTCGGGGCTTATGCAAGTCCACGTGGCAAAAGCATCCCAGGAATTATGCAGGAGCCAGAGGGGCGAAGACAAAACACGCATCTGGCACAGCACCACCACACCCCATAGGCAACCCGTCCCAACATGCAATGGATGCCCCAGGCTGTAAGAACCTAGCCTGAAATGACACCAGCTGTATAATGGAAGGCAGCCTTCCCGTTATCACCTGGCCTCCACTTCCCCGACAGAGGGGTCGATCTTAATAGTAACATACCCTGTGGAAGAGCAAGTACTGAATCTCGGGGGTGGGGGGGGGGGCTTGGACAAGCAGGCTCTTAGAAGGGCAACACAGGGCACCGAAGGCCTGGGAAAAACTCACCAGAAGGGAAGAAGTTGGAACCTGATGTCACCAGGAAGTGGGCTAAGGCAGGCCAATCTCCACCTGAGCACAGCCGCTCAAATGGCTGGGGAAAGAAAGGGCTGCGGGACCGCTTTTGCTCTGGAGTCCAGGAGTGTAATCAAGAGGAAGGTAGCCCAAAGTGGATCTTCACTCATCCAGTGATATTAACTAGTAAGACACAGTCATACAGCAACAAAGGACAGATATGGAGGCTTGATCTATAAGAGCAGATTGAGACGGTAGAGTGCTCAGGTAGTAGAATGGACTGTACCACATAAGAAGCTGCCCAATACCAGACAGGCCACTGGGCCACCTAGCCCAATACTTCCAACCCAGTCAGGCAGCACCACTCCAGAGTTTCAAGCAGGAGTTATTTCCAGCCAGCTGCAGAGGTGTCAGGGATTGAAGCTGATCTTTTGCCTGCAAGGCAGGGGCTCTGCCACTGGGCCACAGGCCCTTGGCTTGCTCTCTTCAATCTGTCTGTGGAAGTCCACATTTCAGAATGCACTTCTAAGTCTTGAAAAAAGGAATCCTGAAAATAGAAAACTAGCACTATCTGTATTGTTGTTTGTTTATTGTATGTAAGCCATCCTGAGGCTCATGCAATGGGACGGCATACAAAAATTCTAAATAAATAAATAAACTAGCACAGGATGGAAAAGGGTATAGGTTAGATCAAGGATACCCAAGCTTCTTGGACACATGAGCACATGTGAGAACTTGAGAAACCGCTGTGGTCACAAGATGCTTAATTAATGGATTGCCACTTTGGTGTCTGCCTGCCCTGTCCATGGATCTTAAGCTATGCCTTATTCAGCAATTATTTTTGATTCATATCTATTGGACACCATAATATCTTTTTAATAAGGAATTCTTTAGTTCAGCTAGCTGTTGGAGATGCAATACTGCTAAAGCTTCTTTTAAAATAAATGTTTTGGTAATGTCAAGCCATTGCTTCTTTTTGGAGATTATTGCACTGATAAATTTTGTACTGGAAAGTCTACTCACTGATGTGCACTCTCATTTACATTAATTGCCTGCTTCATGGAGATTTACAAATGGAAGTGAGAATTGAGTCTCTGCATGCTTCTAAAACACTAATATTACAAAATATGAAGAATAAATACTCACTTTCCTTAAATGCCATGAACTAGGACCCTTGCTACACTTTTGGTAAATGAAGAGGTTGCATACAGATGCTAAATTACTTAGGTGTTTGGTCTGTTTTTGTTGAAACCTATATAATTCCTAGAAAGCTCTACACATTATAAATCCATGTACATACATCAAAACAATGGAAAAATAATTTTGGCAGGCTCCACACTGGAGACCCCCTTTGCTAGGGCACCCATGTGTGCCGTAGTGGAACCCTTGGGCTAGAATCTCTCTCCACAACTTTGGTGTTGTCTTGTTTTTCTTACATTCAAAACTTGTGGCCTCTCCCACTTGTACACTGAAGTAGGACAGCCCATCTTTGTAGATGGAGTCTAAATTACTGAAACCCAAGGAAGGATCTGTTTTAAATAAACTACTAAACAGAGCAAGACTGTGCTGGATATGATTGGGGTGAGGGTGAGATGAGGTACAATGGAAACACTAGCAAGCACTACCCTTGCAGATAAGGGATTGATTTCCCTGCCTAAGGACCAAAGCCGCTTCTGTTGAGATTAGCCTGAACGCTTTAGGCACAGTTGTTCTCAGACAGGGTGCTGGCCCTGGTCAGACGGGTCATGATCAGAGTGTGCTGGGTACTCTGGAGCATGCAACCAACCAGAGCGGGGCTGGGAGGCAAAGGGTTTTGACTCAGTTTTAAAAAATCACATGTGTTAGTCTTTGCCAAGCAGCCGGATTAAAGAGAAAAACAAGCAGGGCTGCAGCTGCCTCCCGCTCCCTCTTGGAATGCCAAGGTTACTGCCAGGCTCTGTGGCAAGGCGAGCACCAAGCGAGCACCGGGGGCATGGGGGGGCTAGCAAGTGGGCTGTGCATCCAGCCTTATGGGATACAAAGCAGGGCTTGCTACCACATACAGCCATCATAACTAGCAGCCATTTCTATTTTAGGGTTAGGGTTGAGTATTGATTTCATCCCTTGTACTTCTGGAGCAGCCAATAACCAGATCCCTGGGCACTGCACAGATAACCAAAAATATAATACAGAAGGCAGCAGAGAATGATAGGAATAGTCCAATCCACCTTTAAAGTCATACAAGTTGAGGTATGTTCATCATACAAGTTCACTAACACCACATCTCATGGTAGTGAATTTCACAGGTTAACTATGCACTGTGTGACCTTTTCACTGTCCTAAATCTTCCACCGTCAGCTTCGTCTCATGGCCCCAGGTTCTGACATAAAAGGGAGGTACATTGTAAAAGTTTAAAAAGTTTCTCTGGTGTGGAGAGAGAGAGGGAGAGAGAAGTGTTTATCCCTCTCGTGTTTTTGTTCTAACTTACAACGCTCTGTATGGTGTAATCTTTGGTCACTGGGAGCTACCCCACCCTGCTGATCCTTTTGGTTGCCCATTCCTTCACAACACAAGGGGAACTAAGCCCTACTCCCAAATTCCTCAAGCTGATATTCTCCAAATGTGTTGCATCTCAACTCCCATCAACCCCAGCAAGTATAGCCATTGGCTGCTCTACTTCATAAAGCCCTATCGGAAAAAATATCCTGAGTTCTACAGGATTGTTGGGGTAGGGATGGCATGGGAATGGAATGGAATAACTGCTTCGCCGACTGCCGCTGTTGTGGTGGGACCCTTGGCAGCAGTGGGTATGTGCTGACTTTCAGAGCAGCTTTTTCTCCCAGTACTTCAGAACTGTGCCACAATATCAAATCCAGCTATTTACTATTGGGAAGGGAATAAGCCACCAAGAGGCAGGGGCTTATTTGCCTGTTGGGAGATGAGCAGTTAAACAAGCCAAGAGGGAAACACACCCACATCTACTGCAGGCATGAAGGAGCAGCCTTCCATCCTCTTCCTACCTGGAAGGAAGTTTGCCACAGCTGCAAATACTTCAGAACTTCTGCCCCCTTTCAGTCTGCAGATCAGAGGGAACGCTGTGCCTAGGTACCCTCCGAATGCTTTGGACCGCAATTCTCAGCATTCCTGACCACTGGCCATGCTTTCTGGGACTGGGGGTAGCCAAAACATACAAAGGCCATCAGTTTGGGAAAGACTGACTGAGACCTATACAAAATTAAGTAAACCTTCTCCAAACACCTCACCTCACACATACAACGCTCAGAATGGTGGAGCATCACAGCCACTGAGACTGGCCTGCCAACAGGCATGGCAGTTTCCTACAAAGCGTATTTCAGTTACAGTATTGGGTGTTCAAGGCAGCAGACTTGAGCTCCCGCACAAAGGTTGCATAATATGATGCTTTGGAGGAAGAAGTGAGAGAAGATCACCTACGTTTCAGAACTGAGTTATGATGAGTCAGGGTCTGAAAAGTTATAACTATTAAAGTAATCAACAAGATGTGGGATCTTTTTCTTATTCTCCAGTGTGTAAGTCCACTTTGTGAAAACATAAGGCAATACATAGGTACCTCCGCCCATGATTATTACTAAAGGCAGAGCTTGGACTAACACACAAAGTATGTTTCAATTCGTCAGGCTGAGAGGGCAAATACAGGTCCTAAAGGGCACTGAGATAAAGTACCAGTTGCCAGCTTTCCCTAAGTCAGTACAGGATTCATCAGCTCACAGGTGCCTGCCTCCATGAAGAGATATATCCCACCATGTCTAGGACTGCTTTCAACACCTGGATGGTACAGAAAAAATCTGTACTTATAAAAGAGGTTCAGAGTTTCTCAGCAATTGTATAACATCTTCCACAGGGCACACAGCTGCAAATGTTGTCAGGTCAGTGCTAGGCAAGGTCAAGGAAAAATTAGGCCATCCACCCCAAACATCTGTGGGGCAGTTAGAAAAGCCAGAGAAGTTCCAAATAGAGATGACAAGAAGACACATTCCTTCCGATAAATACTCTGGCACCAATTCAATTAGACTGCAATACCAAGAGCTTAGCCAAGGATTCAATTCCGGGCATTCCATCATGACGAAACAAGGCCTAAGCTACCAAGAATGAGGTCAAATGATGCATCCAGGACCTGATTCCATGGATGGACACACAACTCCACGGTCAGCAAGAGGAATTATGCAGTACCACAGGCACTGGAGGGTATTTTGGATGCCTTTTTCACAACAAAGTAAAATTGCTTAATGCTCATTTTGCTTCCTCAAAAAACAAAACGTGATAGTTGCTAGAAACCCAGTTCAAATAAAGACAAAGAAAAGGCAGTCATTAACTTAAATAAACAGCTAGCTAAATATTTGTATCCATGTCTTAAAAATTATACCCCTTCAAATACTAAAGCAGAAACCTCAAAGCCACTATCCTCCTCAAGAAGCCTTATAAGACAGGTGAGAATCCAGAAGACTAGCAAGAGGCAGTTCTTGGGTCTATATTTAACAGTGAGAATAGGAGTATCCAGAAAATTATAGGGCTGACTCAACCATAAGACATTATTAGAGCAAATTTGACTCTTTCTTTCATTTTTAAAAATGCTGCAAGTAGCTAGAAGAAAAGGCAGTGATCATGTGAAACCAAAGGAATCTGCACTGAACTACCACTATCCTTATTGGCTAATGAGGGCACCAGGTTGGGGAAGGCTGCTGGAAACAGTTGCAAAGGATACTCCAACAGGCAAAAATGAAAGAACCATGAATTGGGAACCAATTACCGATTAATTGGGAACCAATTAAGCTGCCCACAAACAGCAAATAAGGAATCCGTGTAGAGGTTTTTAAAGAAAGGGAGAGGTGGTAGCATGCATGCACTGTTCATCAGGGGTCTTTCCAAAGTGCAGTGATAATGAGCATTTTCATTGGTCTTTCAAATAAAGTAGAAGGGAGTATGTTGACAGGATGCACAACTTCAGGAGAGAGCACAGGTTTATAATGGGTGGCCTGGACAACTTAGAGCATTGGTTAAAATCCACTGGCCAGCCTTCCTCCAGACTGGCGCCTTCTAGATGGACTACAGCTTCCAGGTTTCCAGTCTGGGGCCAATGGAGCTGTGAAGTCTGCATCATCTGGAAAGCGCCCAGTTGGGGAAGGCTGCAGTAGGCCATTTTATTATGCCTTTGGAGGCTAATGGGCACCTAGTGATCACACGCATCCAGACTTGGATCAGCACCAACATGCCATCACAACTTTGAGAAAATCAGCTCCATTGAGAAGGAACCTAGCTTTTAAGAAACCAGTACACGCTAAATGAGAGTCATTGGTGTGATGTTACTGCAAAAGACTTCCCTCGTGGATGCCATCTATACAGGTAGAAATAAAAGTGCACTGATCAAAACTGAATAATCCTAGAGATTACCTTCCAGGAAACATAGCAAAGACAAGATTCAGAGGAATGTGCTGAAGGCATAGGAAATTATATAGAAAGACAATCATATCTAACCTGCAGAACTGATGTGGGGAAGATGCAACATTTATCACACTTTTATTTTGTTCTCTCCACCCCTGGCAAAGAAGCTTCAAAGCAGTGCATCTAGCCCCACTCCACCCCACCTCACCCCACCCAACCCCATTTTATTCAAGCAATCACCTTGGCCAGACTGTTTAATGGTGGCACAGTGGTTTAAACTGCTGTGCTGCTGGGCTGGTTGATCAAAAGGTCGCCGGTTTGAATCTGCACAACGGGGTGAGCTCCCATGCTTTGTCCCAGTTCCTGCCAACCTTGCAGTTTGAAAGCATGCAAATGCAAGTAGATAAAAAGGTACCACTTTGGTGGGAAGGTAACAGTGTTCTGTGCACTTCAGTGTTCAGTCATGCTGGCCACATGACCACGGAAACCGTCTGTGGACAAACGCTGGCTCCCTTGGCTAGGAAACGGAGATGAGCACCACCCCCAAGAGTCAGACATGACTGGACTTTAAAGTCATGGGGAAATCTTTACCTTTACATTTTATGTAACCTAATGTCTTCCCAATGTTTTGCACTGCAACTCCCATTGGGCAAAGGCGGACTGGAACTCATGTGAGTTGTCATCTAGAACCACATCACCCACATCAGAGCTGATATCCAAGGCTACCCTGAGAGCTTCGTGTCTGCACAAAACTTGAATCCCAGAACCCCTCAGTCTACACTCAGTGTTCTACTCTGAAGAAAACACCAAAAAGAGAGAGGGGAAAAAAACCCAACCCAAGCTGCCTAAAGATGTAGAAGTACAAGAATTCTGCAGGACCAGGAAAGACAAAATTTCCAGACACAGCAAAAAGGCTTTGCAATCAGGAAGTCCTCTAACAAAGGACAGGTTATTGAAACAACTCCCCTGAAGGATTTGCAAGTGGGAAGTCTGGTATTGGACTGGGCTATGGTATCTTTCTGGAAGGGAACATCTGAGCAAGGTGTTTCTGTGCCTTGCATCCTATTCCTTAATGTTCTCTCATGTCCAGGCTCATAGGATGTTTTGCTCATCTCATTTGCAATCACCCATCCTGCTCCAGGCAGACTCTAGACAGTTTCGCTCATTGCACAACGGTAGGCTCAATGCCACGATCTGAGGTACAGGACCACAGGAAATCGAGTGCAAAAGGTTTAGAAACTTCAGCTGGTCCAGAATGTTGTGGCCAGACAGTTGACTGCATTCGGTTACAGGGAGCATGTGACTCTCCCTTGTTAGGACAACAATGGCTGCCCGTTTTTTCCCAGAACAATTTAAACTGCTCGTTATAACCTAGAAAAGCCCAGCACAACTGTGGATCAGGCTCTTTGAAGGACCACATTCTCATGCAAGAGCCTGCCCAGGTGGTAAGATCTTGAGGACAGTTCCTTCCCTCATTCCCACTGCCACAGGGGATGGTTTGGCAGCGTGGTCTTCTTGGTGGCTGCTTTCAGGCTCTGGAAGTCTCTGCCAAGAGAGGTTAAGTTGGGTTCCCCTCTGTTGAGCTTCTGCTGGAAGGCAAGTACATCTTTATTCAGGCAGGGCTTTGGCATGCAAGCCACTCTGCTGCCGAAATGTGTTTTCAAAGTCCTGAACTGTTTACTTCATTTATTATGTTCTAATTGTTTTATGTTAAACTTATTTTTCTTTTAATCTGAGTTTTATTATTAGTAGCTGCCTTGAACACCATTTTAGGTAGAAAGGTGAGGTATAAATTTAATATATAAATCCATACTTAGCAGGGCTCAAATTTGCTCTCTCAGCTCGGTAGACTGGGCATAATTCATTGTATATTTCTTGGCTAAAGGTCAGGGAAGAAGCTGGCTGAGGAACCAACCAGCTGACCATGAGTTCAAGATTTTACTTTATTTTGGGTGCCTCTGGCAAACAAAGAACTTGCCACTTGGGCTAAAGTGTGACAGCAGTTGATACTCAGTCAGCCATGCCTGTTCAACCCAGAGCAGTGACACTAAAACAGTGGCAAAGGGGCATCGAGGCTCTGTTGCACATAACAAGACAATGAGTCAAGCAACCAGTTTGTGTGCCTATCTCTGCTGGGACTGGGCACCTTTGCACTAGTGACTCCCATTCACCTCCCATTTCCTGTCCCACCCTTTGCCACAACCCCGAGGGGTTTGTGAACCAACAAGCAGGGGATCCAAATCATGTGGGGAGCTAACCTTAGGGTGCTACCATCATAATGCACATAATTACTAGCAAACTCTGCTAGGTGCATAGCACACAGCAAAATCAGCTAGGAACTTCTGTCAAAAGGTAAGCCAGTCCCTGACCCAGTTAAAGGGAAAGTACCAGTGCTGGATGGGTAAGCCAAGAAGGCCCAGCCCATGCTGCATTGCATGAGTGCCTCAGCCTGGAGTCACAGGCCAGGAATACTGAGTCCTGCTCTGGCAATATGCCAGGTCCCTTCCTGGAATTTTCAGCTTCCAACAAATTAAAGCCTCTTGCTCTTCTAGGTACTGATGGGATAAAAAAAGTGCAGGTAGTAGTCTAATAAAGCAGGCTTGTACCCAGCCTCTTCCAGTACTCTGACCAAAGTACAGGGATGGCTGGCAAGCATTTAACCATTCATTAAAAAGAGCAACTGAAAATGAAACTACTTCATAAAATTAAATAATTTAAAATGCAGACAATTCAGAACTAAGGCTTGTTTTTCATTTGCTTTTGTTGCTGCTCGTTGATGTTCAGTGGCTCCCATGTCATGCCATTAGGTTACACCAATCCCGCAGAATGCCTGGCTTGGGGCCTGCTGATGACTCCCACCATCACCAGAAGCCCAGTTATTTCTGGAGTAGTTACTAATGATGCCGTGTGCATTTTCTAGGATGGGACAAGCAGGTGCTACACTCAGAAGGGCTTGACTCGCAAGCAGAAAAAGGCTTTTTACGGTTCTAGTCTGTAGCTACGAAAAAGCCTGGCAGATACATTTCTCCACACTCCACTGGACTTTGAACCCAGCACTGGTTCAACGAGGCCGCTCATTCTGGCCCCCATCCAAGGCAAATGACAAGGCGCTCTCCCTTCTATCACAGTGCACTGTTTGTGTGTCATCAATGTGACATGGAAGGGCAGAGACAAGGGGAACCTGTTCTCACTTCGGTATGACCAGGTCGCATATTTACACTAACGCCAAATGAAAGAGCTGCTCATTCAATTACACCCTTGTGAGTACACACACACACACAGCCCTTCAACACCCACTGAATGCTCTCCTCCCCACTCTTCCTTTCCTCCTGTTGCTTCAGGGAATGCTTGTGGCACCTCTCCCTAGAGGTGGTCATTTTCCATCTGTGGGGCAGGTGGGGCCATAAAGAGAACAACTTTGGGACAAAAGGGCCCTGGGAAGCATAGGGAGAGAAAGACTACTGTTCATTGTCTCACAACCTCACAAGCCACTTCCCTGCTCCAAGTTCTCAGGCTGGCCTGCAGCCCAGCAGGCTTCAAACCCTATTATGTTACTTCCAGGTCAGCAGCCTCAGAGGAATGCCACACAACACACACACACACACAGAGGACTTCAGCCTGGTGGCCCTAACAGGCTGCCCAGGCTCCTGGCTGCAAGCATGGCGGCAACGTGGAGCTCCTCGCACTGTTGGCAACACCGCCAGGGGCTCCAGAGCAGGCCCAGAGCTCCACCTCACCGCTGCTCGACCGAAGCCATTCACATGCTATTCATCCTCAGAATGAGCTCACTGCCACTCTCCACATCCATGCCGGGCTGACAGATCTGGAGAGCATGACTTATAAGAATACAACAGGCCTGTCACCCTTTTGGCTACAAGGGAGAATGCATGGATGAAGTGGGGTGGGAGGGGGGAAGCACAAAAGCGGAGTTAGCAGGGGCACTAGAGCAGCAAAGATGATAGCTGCTTTTACGAATCAACATCAAGAAAGTCAAATCCAGCCTCTCCCCCACGGATTTTCTGCTACCCCTCTTCTCCCTTCCTCTCCATCATGCATTCATGCAAGGCCAATCTGCAAATCCTCACAGGACATTAATTCCAGGCCTGGCAGAGACAAAGGGAATGGCGGCTGGAGCTCAGGGTTGCCAAGGCACACAGTCTTGAGCCTGGCATTGCCAGGGAGCTGAACAGGACCATGATAAGGATGCAGAGTGGCCTTTTAGGCATGCTTGTTGAAAATATCCTGTGCCAAGGTAAGGCCAGGGATCAGACACAAGCCTAGCATCCTACAGGCAGCGCTAATTACCTCCCATCTCTCTTCCCCCAGCAGCCATAGCCTAGCCTACCAAGGAGGAAAGGGAAGGAGCTGTACAGCTGGGGCTCTGCTCCTGCCCAACAGCAACACTTCCCCTCAAGGAATTCCACATCAGCAGAGATACCACCAAACAAAGGTAAACACCAATGGTGGCATCCTGCTCCCAGCATCATCAGCCATGACCACTGAGTAGGGTGGGGCAGCAATGACACTCTCCGGCTTTATAAGCCAACTGGACCTCGGGGTGCTCAGCAAAGAGCACCTAGAACCTCTAAGCTCCTTTAAGAACAGGCTAGCCAAGCGCACCACTGACACTGTAACAAAAGCAAATACAAAGCTGGGAGGTGTTGGTGTTCCTGAAAAGTGGGGAGAGGCGGGATTTACACAGGACTGCCTTACAAGAGGAGCAGCAGTAGACAAGGCGAGATGCGCCCCTCCCATGGCAGCCCCCCTAGCTACTGCAAAAAAGGCATCGGTAACATCCCGATCCGTCCCCACCCCGTTGCCCCAATCTCGTTCCACCAAGCTAGGGAAACCAAGCACGTCGCTGGTGGAAGGCATTAGGAGATATTCACCAAGAGGAAAGGTGCAAAGAAGTCCCCCGCGCTGGCTCTGCCAGCCCCACCCGGACTAGCTGGTCAAGGCGACAACGGCGGCCATGCCCAACCCATTGTTAGCGGTGAAAGGGTGGGATGGGAGCAGGAGGGTTGCCAAGGCAGCCCACCGCCCTCCTCCAGCCCTTAGCGGATGCTAGCAGGTAGGACATCCCCTGCAGCCAAGAGCGCCGGGGGAAGCTGACATCTTGCGGGCAGGGGGGGCCGAAGAGATTAGAAGAGAATGCGGCGCGGAAGCAAAGCCCAGGAGCTTCTAAGCCGCTAGAGCGATCGAGTCACAACAGCGCCCCAAAGGGGGCGAAATCACTGCCTTGTCTCTTTACTCCCAGTCATCGAAGCTCCCGCCCCTCCTCGAACAGGGATCAGGAAGGAAAATAAATCACACTTGCCAATATGATACGCGCGCTCTCCCCCGCCCCGCCCGGCTCCAGCCGTACCTGCACCCCCGTAGCCCTTGGCGAGCACCCAGGCCAGGCTGGCAGCACTGCGCGCCCGAGGGAAATCATACTGATCCAAGGGCTTGATCTCGGGCACCAGGAAGCTCTTCCTCATGGCCGCGGTTGCAGCGGGAGCAGCAGCCACCATGGCCCCACCACCGGGGTCTGGAGCTGGGTTCGGCCTGGCGCGGCGGCGGCGGCGGCGGCGGCAACTGCGGAGAACAAGCTGGCGGTAGCGGCGGCCCCAGCCAAGCGCATCCCCGTCCGACTTGCCCTCCCCTCCAGCTCCAGGTGCGAGCGCCCGCCCCGCCGTCCTCGTCTTTGCTCCCTCTCCCTCCCCACGTGATCCGTGCCGTCAATCAGCCCGGGGGCGGGGCTTGCAGACAGGTAATTGCCCCAAGGAGGGCGGGGGGAAGAGGCGGAGTAAGCGGCTTGGGCAGAGTTGAGCAATAGCTGTCGCAGCCGCCGCCGCTGCTGAGGCTGGGTGGGTTTGGCGCGTGCGCGCCTTGCACCAAGCAGGCCAGCGGTAGCGGGAGGGGAGCCCCCGGCTCCATTGATCCATCCTGGAGACGGACGCGCGCCGGCGAGGGGCGAAGAGGAGACTGGGATTTCCCCTGCTGCCGCCGCCGCGCGTGGATCCTCCGCGCGGAGGCTGGGAGCGAACACCCCTGCGCGCGCACATGCGCACCCCGCTGGCCGCGCTCCTGGAGGGAGACACAAAGGAGCCGCAGCCCCGGCTGGAGCAAGCGCACGCGCGCGCTCGGGCTTTTCGCAGGCACACCTCCATGTTGGTAGGCAGGACCCTCCCGCCGAGGAGGAGGAGGAGGAGGGACGGAGGGGAGGATCCCTGGGATCCCCCCGGCCCTCCGCCCGCGGTTTACTCGTGGCTCATTTACTTCTCCAAGACGCCGCACGCATATGTAGCAGGCTGTGAATGGGAGCTTTGCGGAGAGAATGAAGTACAGCTCCGTTCCCTCCCCTGCCTTCTTCCTTTCGAGGGTGTTGTGGGGCTGGAAGAGGGCAAGCGAAGGGAACAAGGCGATGGCTCGCCTTCATGTCAGGGGAAAGGTTAAAAGCAATTATGGGGACGTTTCAGTTAAGGGAAAAACAATGGAAGGCAGCACGATAAGTAGCCTTCTCCAATTTGCTGTTGTCTAGATGTGTTGGACTGCATCTCCCATAAGCCCCAGAGCCGATAGCAATTTATATATGTTTGTATAATATGCAATTGCAGTCCAGCACCTCTGGAGAGCACCAGGTTAGAGAAGGCTGGAACAAAGGTTTCAAAACGGTCCGCTGGAGGGAGAGATTGTGTTTTTTTCTCCTTGTTCCGTAGCACTATAATTTGGGTCAGCCAGTGAGATTGACAGTTGAATCAGAACAGAAGCGGCCGATAATTTGTGCATTTCCCTGCCCAAAGGTGTGGCGAATGCCTCTGGTTTGGGCGGTGATTGGACGGGATGAAGACTGGCTCCGCTCCAGTCCTGCTGATTCCTATAAAGGAAGGCGGGGAGCTTTTTCCTGTTTATGCTTCCCGCAGAAGGGTACCCTTTGGTGGGGGTTATTTCAGTGCAGGAAGGGTTCCTTTTCCTTTTTAAAGCATGGATATGGAACATATGGTGCTCCGAATTTTGTTGGGCTGTAACACACATCATCCTTGTTCATTGGTTATGCTGCTGCAGGCTGATGGGAGTTAGAATCCAACAACCACATCTGAGAGGAAAGGGGGGCATTTCACACTCCCAGGCTGTGCTTGAAGCCACACGCTCGCTTCCATGACATTGTAAGGATTTGGTGGCAAGCCACACATGGTTCTGTGATCATCACACTTAGATGGCTTTAAAAGGGAATGAAACCCAGCCTTTTCCAAAAATTTGGCTATCAACAGATAATTAACTATGAGTTCTAAATGGGTCTCTTGTGTTGATATACCTCTGATACCAGTTGTGGGAGGGGGCTGCAAATACTGAGTGGGCTGTTACCCTCACTGCATGCTTCCAGGCTGGATCTGGACTTCCATCCTTGGAAACGGGATGAATGGATGGATGGATGGATCTGTGCTGTGCTCCAACTTGGGTCCACCTGTGCTTGATCCCCACCCCATATGTGGAATACATTGTGAATTGGTGGATTTCCAGCTTCAGAAGGGGACATGCTCTGGGTTTTAACCTAATGGATAAGGAGAGAATGCTAGTCCTGGCATGTGAGCAATGGAGAGGTCAGTGGCTGCTGGCCTTCCAGATTTCATATATGGTTCGTATTGTAGTACATGGGGCATGCTGGGTGGTGCTGATGAGACTTGGAGACCTGCAGTGTCTGAAGGACCACATGTTCCCCACCTCTGCTTTCATAGGTATCCTCAGCACAACTCAGCCAGGCATTTGCTGAGTGCAGTCGCTGGAGTGACGCATGCAGTACCACTTGGCCTCTGAAGCCTTAAGTAGTCTGAGTCTTACATTTTCCCATGGAATGGCATCTTCTGCATGGGCCATCCTGGTGGTTAACTCCTGCAGGTGAGTCTGCACCTGTGTGGCGGCCAGGTTGGCCTGGCCAGTGCTCTAGGATGCCATCAGCCCTCCCAACTGCCTCGTTGAAGGCAACCTTTCAAACCTTTGCATTTGCATGTAATTTTGCTGCTCTTAGAAAAGCAGCAACTGATGGTCTGCATGTTTTTATTAGTCTTATGTATTTTAGGGTGCAATTGCATGCATGTTGAGAAAAAAAATCTTTTTGAGAGCCCACTATCGGGCCTATGCTGTGGCGGTGAAGGCGGCAAAAAAGAAGTTTTTTTCCGCTTCCATTGCCTCCTCACAATGCCGTCCAGCGGAGCTTTTTTGAGTGGTGCAAGGCCTGGTTCGCCTGGGTCCTAAGGAAGATCCGATGCCACCCTCAAAGGCCCGCTGTGACGACTTTGCCAGGCATTTCAGGGAGAAAATCGCTCAGATTCGTCACGAGCTGGACTCCACTAATGAATCAGAGGTCTCTGAGGAGTCGCCAATGCCACCGTCTGGTCCAAAATTACTGGAGGAATTTCAATTATTGCGGCCCAATGATGTGGACAAGGTGCTTGGAAGAGTACGTCCCACCACTTGCCTATTGGATCCTTGCCCGTCTTGGTTAATAAATAACTCCAAGCACGGGATTGGGACCTGGATTTTGGAAGTGGTTAACGCTTCTCTGAGGGAGGGCCGAGTGCCTGCCCCTTTAAAGGAGGCGGTAATACGACCGGTCCTGAAGAAAGCGTCACTGGATCCAGAGATGGCCACTAACTATAGACCTGTGGCCAACATCCCGTTTCTGGGCAAGGTGCTGGAGCGAGTGGTGGCGGGACAACTCCAAGCACTCTTGGAGGAAACTGATTATCTGGACCCATTTCAGTCCGGCTTCAGACCCGGGTACAGTACTGAATCTGCCTTGGTCGCCCTGTACGACGACCTGTGCAGGGAGAAGGACAGGGGGAGTACATCCCTGTTGGTTCTTCTGGACCTCTCGGCGGCTTTCGATACCATCGACCATGGTATCCTTCTGGATAGACTTGCGGGATTGGGGGTTGGAGGCACTGCTTTGCAGTGGTTCCGCTCCTATCTCGACGGTCGATTCCAGAAGGTAGTGCTGGGGGACCATGTCTCTACGTCATGGCAGCTATGCCATGGGGTACCACAGGGCTCCATTCTATCCCCTCTGCTATTTAACATCTATATGAAACCGCTGGGAGAGGTCATCAGGAGGTGTGGGCTGCGGAATCATCAATACGCTGATGATACCCAGCTTTACCTCTCATTCTCCACTAATCCAGGTGAGGCAGTGGCTGTGCTGAACCGGTGCTTGGCCGAGGTAAGGGAATGGATGAGGGCCAATAAACTGAAACTCAACCCAGACAAGACGGAGGTCCTGTTGGTTGGCGGATCGGGTTTCGGAGAGGGTGGATTTGACCTGGTCCTGAATGGTGCAACACTCCCTCTTAGGGATAAGGTCCGCAGCTTAGGAGTACTCCTCGACCCGGAGCTTTCTTTGGAAGCTCAGGTGACAGCGGTAGCGAGGAACGCCTTCCTTCAGCTTCGGCTGATTAATCAGCTGCGCCCCTACCTGGAGTACGACTGCCTGGCGATGGTGACACACGCGCTGGTGACTTCCCGCCTAGACTTCTGTAACGCGCTTTACGTGGGGCTTCCCCTGAAGACAGTCCGAACACTTCAATTGCTCCAAAATAGAGCTGCCAGGTTGCTGACGGGGACGGGGCGTTATGCTCACATGACTCCAGTCCTCCGTCAGCTTCACTGGCTTCCCATTGAAGCCCAGGCCCAATTCAAGGTGTTGATTATGACCTACAAAGCCCTAAACGGCTTGGGTCCTGGCTACCTGAACGAGCGCTTACGTCCGTATATGCCCGACCGCCCTTTGAGATCTGCGGGAGAGTCCCTTCTCCGGGAACCCTCCATGAAAGAAATTAGGAGAGTAAGTACCCGGAGGAGGGCTTTCTCTGCGGTGGCGCCCAACCTATGGAATTCACTCCCCAAAGAGGTCCGCCTGGCACCGTCGTTACTGGTTTTTCGGCGCCAGGTAAAGACCTTTTTATTTAAACATCATTTCAATTGTTAAAACATATGATCTGGCCTGGGCAACTTCTTCTTCCTTCTCTTTCTCCTCCTATATTTTTTATTTTATACTGATAATTTTAATTTTGTATTTGTAAATCAATGTATTTTTTGTATCTTTATATTTAATGGTAATTTATTATGTACTATTGTATTTCAATGTATTTTATCATGTTGTAAGCCGCCCCGAGGTTTCGGCAAGGGGCGGCATAGAAATATAATAATAATAATAATAATAATAATAATAATAATAATGATGATGCCCAGCTTTCCCCAGCCAACATTGTAGGACTTTTCCAACCTAAACATGAGTAGAAATGTACCCTTCATAACTTAAATCTGGAAGTTTTTTTTTTTTTTTAAGTGATGTAGAAATGTTTAAATAAAAAAATCATCTTGCTTTTATTTCATTGTTGTTAATATTGGATCTGCTAAACCACTAAATCAAGGAAAGTAGGTTGAACCAAATCACTTTCTGAGCTTCACTGGATTGCTCAGGAAAGATGAAGATACGTATAACCGTCATTCATCCTGTTCTACCCTTTATTCAGAAGCTGGTCCCATTGCATTCAGTGATCTTGCTCACAAAAGGAAGTGAAGGGATCATGATCCAAATCTAATCCTACTGCAGTGAGTGGTTGGTGCTAATTAAAAAACCTATCGGAGGACTGGATTGTATATTAGATTATGTGTTGTTTACAAAATACCATGTACATTACATATGCTGGGCACTTCAGTATTGCCCTGCACCCGTGGAGAAAAACTAACAGGCTGCACATGCAGCAGAATGCAGATGATAGTAGCACTGTATTACCTACATAGAATGCTTTCCCTGTGGGAATAATATAAATTATGAAATTAAGAAATATAGATTAGTATATGTGAGGCAGGACAGAGTGGCCAAATAACCACTACTTATCTCTGTGAATCTGGAACTAGGATGAAGGGCATCCAAACAAATCTTGCAATGGGATGCACAGACTACAACTGACTAGATGATTTAAGATGCAATCCTATACAAATTGGGTAGAAAAAAGGCCATGCTGGGAGTTATAGACCTATTTTCTGTCTAAATTTGCATGAGATTGTGCCCTTAGGTATGCATTCATAGCTCAAATGCTGTTACAACTTTCTAAGAGGCAGCTGCTCAACTTAGCCGAAATCTTTTTGTTGTAGACAAATGGCAGAAATTGCTTTCCAATTCCCAAGTCATAAAACTTGGCTGGTAGTAAACTCTGGTCTCTCTGCTTATATGTACATCTGTGTGGATTTTATTTTTATGAAATTATGTTGAACTACATGGCACATCTGAGCAAACAGGCATGCCCATGCCACTCCTTTTCTTGCCACCTTGCCTGAAGCTCTGGGGACTGGCAACCCACCTTGTTTGTCCCAGGTAATATCCTTGAGTACTAAATGTTTTAAATGCTTTTAAATGAGGAATGCATTTTGGAACCACCCACTTTTCCATTGGGTGGTGTTTGGTTCTTGCTTTCAACTAGGAACATGTTTTCCAGATGTCTTCATTTTACAGGGCATTCCAGACGTCAAATCTCAAAGTTCCAGAGGGAAATAGTTCTGTCTATTACCTTGGGAAAAAATGTTGTATCTTACCAGCTCTATGTAAGTGGAAACAGCAAGCAGATAACATCAGCCCACAATACCTAGTTCTTCATATTTCAGCCTATCTAGTCTTCATTCTTGATAATGAGGATGAATTTATATTATTTTGCCACAAGAAGGATTTTTTTGCTTTACTGAAAATTATTTGCTCAGTGGTTGATTAGATTTATGCACTATTTTTCCACCAGGGGTATGGTGCTCAAGATAGCTAACAAATGTAAAATAAAACATTGCTTCAATAAATAAAAGTATTAAAAAGAATTCAGGCAGCAACATGTTCTGCCTATTAGAACTAGCAGATTTTAAGGGATTGTGGACCATAAAAGACAACTGGATCTTGGCATCTAATTTATAGCCTGAACTTTAAAGATTTACCTGAAAATAAGTCCAAATATTTGCATTGTAATTTTCAGGTGTATATAGGACTGCAGACAGAAAAACAATACACCCTGTTAGTAAGCTACACTGATACTTCTTTTAAGCTAATTATTTTAATGTTATTGATTAAAAATACAAACCTGGTTTTCAGGGTCTTTACAGGAATGGGGAACAGACTTCAAGCTTGCCGGATCCACTTTTTTTTTTAAATCAAAACCCCAAGTTCCTCCAACTAGAGGCTACACTTTGAATTCAAGAATTCTGAACCCAGGATTTTCCACACAAAAATCCACTCTGTTTTTCCAAGCATTCCAAGTGGGGAAAGGCATTCTGCGGCTGCTATTATAGAACAACTGGGGATCAGCAGCCCTTGCCAACCTGTTGCAAATCAGCCAGAGATCCACCAGCAAGTTCAGCTCTGCCTTCAGCCCACAGGACCTTGAATGCTGCCCATAGACGAAACAGGCACCTCTAAACCAATGGCCATCATAAAACTAATTAACATAATAAAAACACTCAGTAGTCATGACAAGCTGATAAAAAGACGAGAACTTTTATTTGTTTAAGAAGAGTATATAACAATTGCATGTTCATTCAGTTTAATCAAAGTTGATGCACTATGAATGGAAGCCACTTTAAAACAAAACCTTTTAAGCTTACATCTGACCGAATACTGAAGTAGGGCTAACCAAATCTCATGTGGCAAGGAGTTTCCTAACTTGGACACCACTAACAAGAAGACCCTGCAACTCATGTAGTGTTCCTAACAGAATATGGAGCAAGTCCACCTCTAAAACCCAAACGGTACTGAGCAGAAGGTGTCCTTCAAGCCCCAAATTGTTTCAGATTTAAAGGTTAAAACTAGCACTTTGAACTGAGCCCAGCCACAAAGTGGGAGCTAGTTAAGTTGATAAGATAGAGATCACAAAAACGAACTCCTTTCAGAAGTCCAGCTGCCACAATTTGCAGCCACTGAAGTTCTTCAATGGTTTTCAAAGGTAGAACATACTCCCTGTAGAGCATATTCCAGTGCTGGGTTAAGGTTTTGGAGAGCTCTTGGGCAAGACAAGGAATCTCCATCTTGTTTTGCTTAACAGCCCAATCCTATGCATGTTCAGACAGGAAAGAGACCTAAAACTCCCAGCATGTCCCAGCCAGCACAACTGGCAGGGACATGCAGGGATCTGTAGATTTTTTTCCTGTGTTAGCAGACATTTTTGTGCCTTAAGCCACATTTTGTTGTCCAAATCCAGTGCCTCACTGATCCTGGAAAATGGCTGGGATCATGCCAGACAATGATGCCCAGTTTCTACCAGGGATATCTAATCTTGGTGTTTTGTTTTTTAATAGGACAAGTTACTAATACTGAAAAGAGCCCTGCTGAAGACCAAGTTTCCATTTAATCCCTAAATCCACAAGTAGAATATGGAGCAGTAACTCTCCCCACCACCACCATTTCCCCACTTCCTTATATACCAGAGCATGGACTCTTTTATTTGACCTGGATCTACTCCCCATCAGTTTCACTGGGTAACATCAAGTTCTAGTAAATGCAACTCTGGGAAAATTGTATGCTTGCATAGTCTTGGAGAACCTAATCCAAATAACATACAGAAGCAGAGCTAGGGACCAATCAAATTAAGGACTTGCCTAACTTGTTCCAACCAATTAGGTTTGCTTGCATTTCTTAGGCACAGAGAATATACACCAGGATGTTTAGTTCCTAATCCTACCTTACTCCTAGTCTGATCTCTATTTTTAAGGGCCTGTATCTATCTGCAGTGTAAGTTTGGTCAGTGGACAAGGATGCTACACCTGTTCTATGGGCTTATTCCTAGAGACAGACATGCCAAGGTCTTCTATCCCCCTTGGCAACTGTCTCTACTACGTCATCAGTTGAAATGAGAAAGCGAAGTGCCTCATGTTGCAGGACAAAGTCTGGTTTTGCTGCTGTGTGGGAACGCAGTGCAAGGCTTCCTGTCTGACAATCATTAACAGACATGTTTGCCTGAGCAAACTCTAGTATCTTCAACACTCTCCAAAACAAGAGAGCCAGAGCTCTGGAGTCCCTCTTGCATACAGTTTCAGAAATGCATTAGAATAGGGAATTAACCTCTGGCTAGAACATGTGGAGGACATGATTTCCAAAAGGCTATTGTACAGCTGGAAATGGCTAGGAAAAGGTCGTCCATATGGACAAAGGGCTTGAGCTACACCACAGCCTCAGCTGGGCCAGATGGAAGAGTAAAAAAATTAGGGAAAATGCATCACTATAAAACTAAAAGCTGGAGTCATCCAAAGAAGCTGGATGGTGGGAAATTCCAGAGAGATAAAGGAAGTATTTCTGGACACAGTTAAACTTTGGAGTTCTCTAGCAGCGCTTGTAGTGATGGCCACCCACCTGGACAGCTTAGAAAGGGGATTAGACAAAACCATGGGTAAGGCCATCTGGATGACTGCATATTCCCACCAGATTGGAGAAGAGTGGGTGGAGGGGTTGGCAATTCTGGGAACAGAGTCTTGGACTAGGTAGACCTTGGGTCTGATGCAGCTCAGTTCTACTTATGTTCCTGTATCCCATTTCTCCCTCAGGCTGGGGATTGTGAGTGAACGTCAGTGGAAGAACCTTTGTCTCTGTGTGAGGGGGGTTCTAGTGCTCTCTTTGGAATCAGTGGCTAGGTGTGTCACAAACTCTCCCTCACTCAGCAAATGACTGAGACTTGGTATAAAGCCCGGGCCCAATTCAAGGTGTTGGTTATGACCTATAAAGCCCTAAACGGCTTGGGACCTGGTTACCTGAAGGAGCGCTTACATCCATATATGCCTGACCGCCCCTTGAGATCTGCGGGAGAGGCCCTTCTCCGGGAACCCTCCATGAAAGAAATTAGGAGGGTAGGTACTCGGAGGAAGGCTTTCTCTGCGGTGGTGCCCAATCTATGGAATGTGCTCCCCAGAGAGGTCCGCCTGGCGCCGTCGTTATTTGTTTTTCAGCGCCAGGTGAAGACCTTTTTATTTAAACGTCATTTTAATTGTTAACAACATTTACTTATTTATCTGGCCAGGGCAACTTCTTTTCTTTTCTTTTCATTTATAACTTTTATAACTTCTTTATCTCGTTTATATTTTTTATTTATTTTATATTATTAATTTTAATTTTATATTGTTATTTTTGTATTGTATTTTATTGTGTTGTAAGCCGCCCCGAGGCTTCGGCAAGGGGCGGCATAGAAATGTTCTAATAATAATAATAATAATAATAATAATAATAATAATAATAATGGAACAGGGATAGGAAATGCCAGGCCTTCTACCCTCACCACCCAAACATTGTCACCTGCTGCAGGTTCCTGTGCTGCCATCCTGTCCCAGCAGCACCTCATCATCTTGAGCCACGAGTCCCACTGTCCTCTTTCGGGGCCATTTGCACAGACAGCTGCTTGGCCACTGCATGAACAGAGAGTTGGACTAGATAGGCCATTAGATTGATCCAGCAGGCCTCTCCTTAGATGCTTAAGCTTACTGGACTACTTACATGTTCATATTATAAACCTGTGTCTTGATTGCAACCCTATCCACAATTCCCTGAGGGAAGAGTCTCACTGAGCTTAATGAGGTATTCTTCTAAATGAACATGATTAAGATCATGCAAGTATTCCAAATTCTCCCTGAGCCCACAAACTGCTTCTTTCAGAAGCTGCTGTAGAGGTCAGCCTTTTACAACACTTCCACAGTGAGCTATCAGGTCTTTAACTCCAAGAGATGGTTGAGGAGCCACCTCTGGTCATGGGGCACAATGGACCTTTCAAGCATTATAGAAACTGTGCCAACCTTTTGAACCTAGATCTGTCTGAAAATAGGATAAGAAGAGAAGCTAGAATTTCTGTCTTGCCGTTCTGACTAGGATATAAGTTCTAGTACAAACTGTGTACACTGGAAAGTGTTTCACCATTTATATTAATCCTGAGATAAGTGAACAGAAGGAGTGACCCCCCCTTCCCTCCTTTCCCACTCCTGGAGCCATCTGCACACACCCCCTCCACAAAAGACAATCTCTGGAGGGGACAGGGGGTCCTCCAGAACAAACTGAGATGGGGTACAGGGGATCTTTAAGGGGGAGGGAGGAATCACCCAGAATTGTGCTGATCCAACAGCCACCTTATAAAACACACCAGAACCAAGGCAGGCTGAAAAAGAGTCTTGGGAGGAGATCCTCATAGTCTCACCTTTTTGAGTGCTAGGATCAATTCAGAGAGAGAAAGAGAGAAACCTTGATTCCCATGACACAGTAACCCACTATAGACAAGTATTCATGGTTAGTTGTTGTGTAATGCCTTCCAAAAGACTTTTCACTGTATGTATACGTTGCTCTCCAGACTGCCCTTTTTGATGTTGCCTAAATCCCTGATTTCAAAATAAAATAAAGTACCTTTGAAGCTGTCAAAGGGAATTGTTAGTAAAAGGAGTGGGCTGCACTGGGAGGGTCCTTCAAAACCCTGACAATCTTACTGTAAAGTGGGGGAAACATTTCTACTTGCTTGCTTTCAGGAACAAAGATCACCTGCAGCATTTTTTTCCTTTTGAGGGCTACCCTTTTAACAGCTACCAGAAGAAAGCAGTATAAAAAATAAATACATCTGGAACCTCTTTCGGCCACTGTTGTTACCGGTCACAGTTTGACACCAGGTACCCATCCAAGCCATTGCCTGAGCAAGGCTTCCATTCTTTGGATCTGCATAAGTTGCACCAGTGCAACTAAAACAAAGAAATAAAAATCTGAAAAAAATGTGCACATCTGGATTACAAACAATGTTTTACAAGGGGGACCCACAACTAATACCCCTTCCAGTGTTTTACATGGACATTTTGGAGGGGATGTTGCTAGCTGTCAGATTAAGATTGTGAAAGACATTCTTCAAAAAAGAAAGGGGTTAAAAATGAAAAAGACACCTTCAAACAATGTATTGTGATCATAGTGAGGGAGGGAGGGAAGGCAGCTGGTACCCTGGTATTTGCTGGGGAGGAATGAAGGGGAAGAACTGTTCAGAACAGAGGGGGGAACAATACAGAGGGCCCAGTTGTCTCTTGGGTGCACTATGGGTTGTTCACAAAACAACCAACATACTGTGACATATTGGCAGTAAGATGTGTGAGCCCAACTAGAGAGAGAGAGGAGTGCCCCCTGTTGACTGAGCTTTCTTGAAAATATTGCAGTAGCTGTCCCTGCCTTTGTTCTAGCTCAGACATGAAACTCTTTATCCTGAGATCTGCTATGAAACTGACTGGCTGGTGGAAACCTGCCAGCTAATTGCCAAGGCAAGTAAAACATGTTAAGATATATCTGTCTCGAATTAAAATGCTATGCCATTTTTCGTTATAGCTGGGCATTGGTTCAACTACACCTCACATAAGGGGAAGAATGCTCTTTAGATCAAGGACGATATGACACAGGAAGTGAGGGAAATGTTTTGCTCTATAATTACTGGTACAATCCCAGCCTTTTTTCCTTTCTGTTGAATGATAGGGTGGTGCCCACACTATCAATTTATCTCCATTTAAGTGGTTAAGATACCACTGAAATTACCCTTGCTATTGTGTTATCCACACGCCCCAGGAATAATTATTCCTCTGATGGACTTAGCAAATGCTACATTGAGCAGCCCCAGTCACACCTGGCCATGAGGCCTATAGCAGCAAGCTATTTACCATGCAATTTCATGTACATTTACTCAGAAGGAGTCCCACCAAGGTCAGTGAGGCTTACTCCCAGGTGTGTATGTATAGAATGAGTTACTCCCTGTCTGCTATATGCAAAACGGAGCAACATTTACTAGTACACTACTGTTCAGGGGTTTTGGACTGAGTCTCTCATCATCCCCTGCATTTAGCCACTGTGGCTTTGGCTAGTGGGAATTGGAGCCCAAAACTTGTGGAAAATACCAGGTTGGAGGAAAATGGGATTGAGGTTGGTCAGTAGCCTTTTACCTGTTGAGATGTGCTATAATCCAGGAATGGAGAAAGTGCTTGTTGCTGAAGATGAGCAGGCCTTGAGTCACCACAGTGGGATGGTGCCTGGGAGCCACTAAGAGCCTGAGAGGCTGAGCCTCGCTCAGGACGTCCCTGGCGCACAGAGTCCCCTGCCGAGACAGCGACTGGAAGGCCTTTGGTGGGCCACCCCGCTCACCCTCCATATCTCCTGCCTCTGTGACATGGTGGATAGTCATGCTGGCTTTCCTTCGGCAGCGGTGAGGAATTTATGGGCCCCTAGGTGCCGGAGGACTCTGGTTCCCATCAGCCCTGGCCAGCATAGCCCATGGTCAGAAATTAAGGTGGTGGTTGTCGAATAACCTTTGGGGGGGGGGGCACCAGTTTCCCACCATTGATTTACAGCATTGTTGTAAGGATCATAATGTATGGAAAGTACTGTAAACAACTGAAAACACTTATTCCTAATTACGAGTAATGTAATTATTATTTTGCTCAAAATTCTTCAAAGCAGGATATGTCATAGGAGTAAATGGAACAATTAAACAGCATCTGTGCCATGATGCAAGCTTGATTATCTTAGTCATTATGTTCACCTTTATCTAGCTAGGGCTGCAGTCCAGCCACCCTTACCTGAGACGGAGTTCCACAGCCCAGCAAGTCATACTTTGAGCAGGCATCCTCAGGATGCTGCCACTCCACAGAGGAGTCAGGTGCTTGGAAGCCCCAGCACAGCACAGCCCGCCTGCCCATCCATCCATCCATCCATCCATCCATCCATCCATCCAGTGGAGCTGGTAAAGACACCCACATGCCTCCCACACCCAGAGGGAGGCAGGGACTTCGTGCAGAGGAGGACATGCCCCCAGCACACTTCCCTGCGCTGCCGTGCCTGCAGTGGTGTCAGGGTTCCCCCTCATCCACCAGCCCCAGCCAGGTGGCCCATGAAGCACTCCCCAGACCTCCCTACAGGAAGACTTTCAGCTCTCTTCTGTTCCCCACAGCCACCATTTTGGCAGCTGGTGCCCACAGAGGGAGGGAGGGAGGTCATGCAAAGAGCCCTACTGGCAGGGTGTCTGCAGAAAGCACACACAGCTCCTCCAGGACATGGGGTCAAGGACATGTCTCTCCTTATAGGGCTCCTGCAATGTCCCACTGCAGACGAGGGACACGGTCCCAGGGAGTATAGGAGAGTGTGACTGTGTCCTCCAATGGAGCAAAGCTCAGGGAGCCAAGGTTCCATTTGGATGCCAGGAAGCACTTCCTGACAGTCAGGACCCCGAGGGTGTGGAATGGGCTTCCACGAGAGGTGGTTGAGGCCCCATCGGTGAAGGTGTTCAAGGATAGGCTGGACGTCCACATGGTGGGCATGTCGTGAGCGGAGCCAGCTGGTGCCGGAGGTCGGACAAGATGGCCCGAGAGACCCCTTCTGGCTCACTCTGTTTCTATGTTATGTCCTCCACCTCCTCCTCTGTCCCACCCACAGCTCTGCCCCAGTTTTTCTCTTTCACCTGCATATTTGCAGTGGGCCTCCAGTGTGGGCGGTGCAGAGCCAGGACCCCCAAGAAGGCAGCACTGGCACCTGCTGATCAGCAGGGATGCTGAGGTCACCCCCTACCCCTCTTCCCACTTCGGACTCCTTCTCCTCTCTAGCTTTGCAGCAATTCTCACAGCAGCAGGGCTGCTGGGGAAAGATTTGCTCAACCACGAGGTATTTTTTTCCTTGTTGTGATGTATGAACGGGCAATTAAGGCCCAGTAGCTGCTCCTGGTAGAGATGCAAACTCATAGAATGATTAGTTTTTATGTTATGCAACTGCCTGAACTCTGCATGCTGGCCTGCTTGTGTGGACTGGCCAGAACAGCTGCAGTTCAAAACTGACTGCTGCCCACCAGGGTATTTCAACTCGGTGGCATCGCTGGACTCCTGCCAAAGAGGATGGTTACTCACTCATCAGCTGATGGATATCCTGTTTTGGATAATGGCCTTAATCAGGACTAGTCAGCACTCCCAATGAAGTACAGCTCCAGAAGCAAGGGAGCTTGGACTAGTTGAACGATTAGTTTGCTCTGAAGGCATGAGAGAAGGGGCTTCCCATTCCGCTCATCCCCTCTTACCAAGTGGTTGCGCCTGCACAGCTCCCTCTCTGTACTCCGACTCCCAGCATCTTGTTCTGCTCATTCTGCTCTCCCACACGCTGCCCATACCATTTTTGCCACCTTGCCCATTTCACCCGCAGCTGAGGACAACCAGGGTGGAGCATAAGCATTGCAAAGGGCCAGAAGTTCTCACAGGAGGAGAGGCATGGAGGAGGGCTCTCCATGTAGGGTGGGAACAAGAGGTTGAATTTCATATTTATTAACTTGGGTGTGACAAACTTAGGAGTTGTGAGGGTTGGACATGTCTGGAACAAATGCATGAACCTGCAGGTGTGCCTTTTACTCTCTCACGGCCCAACCGCATTCATGGAATGGATGTGGGGTCCCAGCAATACTGTCATCCACGCATAAACCTCCTGTATTTTCCCACCATTTCTTCCATCTCTTTTACAAAAGAACATAGAATATCTATGAAGGAGGAGATATCATGATTTGCAGGCTGCCTTTTAATTGTTAGTGCTAGAAAAAACCTGTACATATGTGTGTGAGCAGGGAGAGGGGATGTTCCTTGGAATCATTTGATGAGTTGCTTACAGAATCCAGGTTTGGGACAGGTGCCTAAGCAAAATCTGTCTCTAATGTCTGCATGCAAGTCAGACTATCTCCAAGATCACTGGGGTGTAACTTCCAAGATCTAAGCTCTAGCCACTCACTGCAGGGGGTTGATGTCCAGATATCCTATCTGGAGATCTCTGTTTGTTTTTAATCATGGTTGTTTACTTAGGCAGTTCCTCTTGTTAATCATCCTGGTTTTGTATAATTGGCTCTGCCCCCCCCCCCCCCCCCAGCCCAGCATCAGCTACAGCATGAGGCGGAGAAATAGAGGGAAAAGGTTTTCACGCACTGGTTGTCTGCCCTCCCGGACTTAGTACATGGGGTTTTGCAGGTAGCCAAAGGGGAATGTCAATCTTTTGACCCCTTCAGGCCGAACTTTTTAAGAGAAGAAAACAGAAAACACCTGGCTTCCTGCTATGAGGACTAATTCAGACTCTCTCTTTTAAAATGCAAGTGCTCAAACAAAAGAGACCATTTGGCACCAGTGGTAATAAAGGCAGCAGGCATTTCTCCTTTTCTTTCCTTTTATGTTCTAAAACTTTCTACACAACCTGTACGGGAAGCTGAGCACACTGCTAACATGGAGCCCTAGTAGGTGGCTCTCGTGTGGACTCCAGACATGAGAAGTCAGGTGGCTGCTCCACCCCAGCACCTCCAGGGTACCAGGGCAGAGCACCTGCACAGGTAAGCAAAGGGACTGACAATACGTGCTGCCAACCAGGGTAGCTGTGCCTGCCTGTCATGCCTCCTGATTCCTGCCCACTTTGCTCTTCAGCCTTTTCCAACCTCATCCGCCCCAGTTGTGTTGGCCTGCAGCTCCCATAATTCAATAGCCATGCTGGCTGGGAGTTGTACATTGAGACTGCACCTGTTTGCCAAAGGCTAAGATGTGCACACACCATGCCCTACCTGCCCTGTACTGCTCTCACATCACTCCTCTTACCACCACCACTAGCAGGGAGTGGTGTCTCCCCCACCTAGGCGAGGCGCTATCCCTACCTGCAAGTGAAACTACTCCAGGTTTTGCAAATGACTTGTGAGCAATTGTGCCTTGCAGGATCGCAGCCTGGATACCTGGAGCGGGACAGGCTGTCACCACACACAGGGAGTCCTGCTGCAATTCCTGGTGTGCTCCTGCCCCGCACAAGGTGTACCACTCTCTGTGTGTGTGTGTGCCCACCCCCCTGCTCTCTAGAGGCCCTGCTCCCATGCAGACAAGGGCACTGCACCCGTCACTCTCTAATCCATCAAGCAGCTGCCTAAAGGTATAGGAGTCCAGGTGGGGTGAAGGACTGCTTGTCTTGCCCTTGGAGGGCCCATGCTCTCAGATGCTGTTCAGGAATGGTCATGGTTTTGCCCTGTGAGACTGTGTATTTATTGTTAGGGGGTGGTAGATAAGGATCCTTTTCTAGAACCGAGCACAATCTGCCTCCAGCTGCCTTCAGGGTGGGATTCTGAAGGTGGGACGGAAGCCTCATGAGCTCCAGTAGAGTGGGCCTTCATTCCTCACCCTGGACTGTGAGGAACCAGGGCTCTGGAGGGTGCTGCCGCCGGGGTGTATGTTGGCCAGTTGGCAGGAAGAGGGGAGGTTCCCTGTCCAAAAGAGGGAAAATGCCTGGGTGGCAGAGTTCAGATCTACCGATAGAAGATGCCCAGAAGGCAAGCGGGGAGCCAGGGCGAGGGATGGTCACAGCACCATGGAAAGCTCCAAGCAAACAGCTTCCTCCAAGGAAAGCTGGAGGTGAAGCAGACCCTCAAGCTAGTAGTGCAGGAGAACTGAGTTGCTGTTCACAGAACTTTCAATAACCCCATTTGCAATCCCAAGCATAACCAAGTGTACAGTTTCAGATGAAATGTTGGCACATTTCTGAAGTTATGGACCCATTCAAAAATGTGTTTTTTAAAGTGCATTTCCCCCAAAAGCTGCATGTTCACAGTTTAATGAATGGAGGGAAAGGATGCATTCTGGGTGCACACCTTTAAAACAAACGTTCTTAAGTAAGAATGTATATTTTCCCCCTTTGGGAAACAGATGTTTGAGTTTTAGAAAATGAGGCAAACTGAACTTCCAGGAGGAACTCAGGGAACTGCAATGAGCTCCAAAATTGGGCCCAGAGGTAAGCATGCCTCAGGCTTCTGACCTCTGGCCTCAGGTTCAGGATTCAGAGCCTGGTCCCATGCCCCAGTCAGTAGTACACCAGCCCCATACGAGGCCAGTTCATTCCACCTCTGCTTCTGAATTCCAGCTTGGAGTCATGGTGAGGGAGACGTGTGGGTCACTTGGGTTGCCAGGGGGTGATTGATGGACCATGCAGGAACCTGGTAACTGGTCTACACAGCATCTATTTATAATGGATTGGCCAGTTCTGCCAGGGGTGGGGGGGTTGGGGCTCACATGACATGCGTTTTTTTGAGGGGGGGGCGGTCCAGAATGCAAATTTTAAGTAGTAACCCTTTTCACAGTAGGCCTCAGAATCCCAGGCTTCCTCTGTGGCAGTGATAGTGGCAAAAAGAGAGTTCTTTCTCTCCCCATTGCACCTTCTCAGTATTTTCCAGCAAAGCTTTTCCAAGTGGTTCATGGCCTGCTACAATCTGGACCAGGAAGGGAAATAGTGGAAACTTCAGAAGCACACTGTGGTTAGTTTGCAAAGCCCTTACAAAACAAAGTTTCTCAAATCTATCACAAAATCGGCACCACAATTAATGCAGTGTTGTTAGAAGTGCCCCAAACACACTCTGGGCCGGTTTTATTGGAAGTTTCAGGGGTTGAGTTCCAAGAATGTGGACAAGGGATTTGGCCAAGACTTGTATGCTTGACATCTGCCCTTCATAGCTTAGTACATCCAAGACAGATGGGATGTCCAAGGGGCTGCAACTTCCTTCTTGAGAGACAGTGGTACCTGCCTCTTCAAAGGAGGTGGTAATTAGGTCACTCCTGAAAAAGTCTAACCTGGATCTGGATGATAACTGTAAGCAATATCTCTTCCTGTGCAAGGTACTAACCAGGTGGTTGCTAATCAAATGCCAATGCCCTTAAATGAGTCTAGAGCCATTTCTATCAGTCTTCAGGCCTGGTTTTGGAATGGAAACTGTCTTGGTCACTCCGTGGGATGACCTCTGTTGAGAAATGCAGAGTGTAGCATTATTAATTCTCTTGGACCTCTCAACAGCTTTAAATACCAATCAACCGTGGCATTTTTTGGACGGGTCGCCTGGGTTGAGAGCTGGAGGCACTGTGCTGTAGCAGTCCCAAATCCGAACTTGGGTGGATGGCCAATTCCAGTAGCTATGAAGTGGGGTTGAACAAGGAAGTAATCAGGAGGTGTAGGCTAACATATCATCAATATGCAGATGACACCCAGCTCTGCTGTATATGCAGGTGACACCCACATGCCTGCAAATTTCCCCATGACAAAGCCATGTAGGTCTGGGTCAAACCCCCCTCCCCCTTTTAAAAGGAGTCAGAGTTTTGACAACTAGCTCGTGCTTTTTCCATTTTCCATGCACCTAGTCTCAGGAATGGGTGAAAAAGTGAGAGTATCCTTAGGACAGCGGGTTCAAAGAAGAAGAGGAAGACAAGGACCATGAAGGGGGTGTTATATCTCACCATCCTCTTTTCATGAGCTTTGCTTTGGCTTAATATTTGGAACCTTTCTAGGCCAATTTCCAGGACTGGTACCTGCTGCAACAGGTGCCTCCCTAGACATTACCCAGCCATTTTTGGATATCCTGAAGTGTACAGGTTCACACTTGTGAAAGATGGGAAAGGAATATTTTTAAATGTGCAAAAAATATTTGCATATGTAATCCTGGCAACCTGCTAATACAATGTCACAGGTTCATCCAGATCTTTTACCCTGTGAGCTCTGAAAACATAAGTTGCTTCGAGAAATTACAGAAGAAATAAAGTCACACACACATGCACACACACTCCAAAACCTATACAACCTGTATTTGTATAGGTGGTATGTATTTAACAGCAATACAGTTCCAATTACCTAAGGTAACCAAAAGATTGCACAGAGTCTCTGCAGATAAATTCAAGAACAAAAAACAAAACTCAAGGTGTTTTCAGAGTCTTTAGCTGCAGACTAGTCCTCGTCTTTCACATGCTGATGCTGAAGGGGATCCTCTTGCTGGGGCCACAGCCAGGCCTGTACAATGAGAGGCACTCTCAGTCAATCAGCTGCAGGCCTCAGGCCTTCCCCTACCTTCCCCCTTCCCAGGACTCTCCTGCTCCTGGATGGGCTGAGTAGTTTGCTCCTCCTACCCATGATCACATGGAAAGATTTTCTCTAGGGTTATATATACATTCAGGAAGCCCAAGGAAATGTTTAAAAATTGGTTAATCTACATTTTGACAAAACAAAATAATGCCATAAAAGGAAAAAAAAGAAAAATGAATACTTTGAAGGGGTTGTAAAAGGGTAAAGGGGCAAAAAATTCACAGCAAGCTGAAAACAACTAAGGAATGTGGCAGAGAGCAGGAGGAAAGAGGGTCCTGCCGTGGTTTCCCTTGAGAAACCAGCACAAGAACCAAATAGGCACACAAGTTACAGTGAGTCTGGTTGTCTGTCAGTGCAACATGTGGTATCCACACAGCACCCCACCCACCCACCCAGCCACCATGGCTTATTGCATCAAAGATGCCCATGGCGTAGCTCCTCCTTAATAGGAAAAAGCTGGAAGGAGTGGTGTGAAAATATGGGAGGGCTATGACTGTAAGATGATGTGATTGTCTGGGATTTCTCCTCACTAAAATTGTGCAAGCAAGGCATGGCAACGTCATGATGAAAGATCCATTTGTGAGCACTCCAAGGTGGCGTGGCTGCCTTGCAGACGCTAGATATTGCAGGACAATTGTGCAGGTCACCACAGTGCATTGACAGTGGCCGTAAGGGGGCCTTCTTGGTAGCGGCACCCGTCCCCCAGAATGCTCCTGCTCCTGTGGTCCAAGAGGCAGAAAGTGTGGCAAACTCTGACGCCTCTTAAAGACAGCTCTGCTTACTCAGTCTTTCCCTGACTTGTAATGGCACTGTGCCGTTTTGTTTCTGTAATGAGTTAATGCATTTATTGTTGTATATTGCATTGTATGTATCTTTTGTGAGCCCCTTAGAGAGATCTTATGAGACCACTATAGTAGTAAATATAATACTAATGATGCTGATGCGAATAATAGCAATAATAATTTGAAGGCAATAGCATGGCATGTACTTGAGGGATGGGAGGGGTGTCGTCACTGCTGAGGAAGGGGTGTTCTTGCTCCGAGGGGCAGGATGATGATCCTACAGTGATGTGAGACATGCACTATTTCTCCCTGCCAGGACAGGGCTTCCACAGGAGACTTAGGACAATGCATGGCAAAGCCTTTGGACAGTTTCACCTTTGGTGCAAGTTCAGGTCAGATCTCAGGACCAAAGTGAGAGCCTTGCTCCACGCTTGGTAGGCATGAAACGGATGTGAAGGCACTCATGCATGCAGGGCAGGGCTTGGGGGCAGATGTCCAGGGCTGATGCACCTCACATGATGTTTTGATAATACAATCTAGCAATTAACAGTAAATACATGGACACTTTAGGTGCTCAGAGCATTTTGCAAACATTATCTCAGTAATCCTTCTAAAGCCCTGTGAAGCAGGCTGTTATTACTATCCTGATAATGCAGTGCTAAAAGACTATCAGCTTGCCAGGGACATGCAGAGATTTGTGACTGAGCTAAGAGTTGAGATTGGTCCATTTCATTTCCCATACTAGTCCCTCTTTCTAGACTGAGTACCAATACTGGATCGTAACATGACACAAAATGGGAAGAATTATATTTTCCTAAAAATAGTGTGTTGTGGTTTGCTGACTTGGAAAATATCCAAATAGAAGTTCCCTATTTAGGAAAGGCAGTGCACCTAGTTGCAAAGTGAAAAGGCTGTGGCTGAAAGGATCTAGAGTTGACCACAGGAACAAGTAAGCCCCGCCTAATGCATTTGATCAGGTCTTGAGAGGTGTCCTTAATTAAAAAGAAAAAAAACCTGTTCTCATAGCGGTAGCATTTCCTCACCCAGACTGAAAGGTTGAGCTGGTCTGCCTGTTTGCACAACTTCTATGAGCAGCTTTCACAACACTGGAAATTGCTGTGATTTGCCTGGCTACAAAGCCCCTGATTAAGGGTCATTCTGCAAGTTAAAGAAGCATGAGCTGATCATTATGCAAGGCAAGGTAACAGTTAGGAACAGGAACCAGACCTCCTGGGCAAGAGGGATGGCGAAGGTGAGAGGGAGGTGGCAGGTCCAGCATCCCCTTTGCTGCACATTCTCATCGGACGCAGGGAAGCTGCAAACTGCAGCTGGAGGAGCACACGGCACAAGGCAGGTGGGTAGGCAGGCAGGTGGGTGGGTAGAGAAGCACTTAGCAAGCCTGGCCATTCCCCATGGAAGGCCCCATAAAGAGGAATAGTGCTGCCTCATGGGATCAGAAACATCCTTACCACTCTCATGCCCATGGCAGCCCCTCCAGCCTCCTGAAAATATCATCATCATCATCATTTCTATACCACCCCACAGCCAAAGCTCTTTCAGCAGTTTACACAAGCCATAAAAAACAAATGATTAAAATACAATAATAAAATCAGAAAAAATTAAAAACAGCTCAAATCAGATGATAAAACACACAATTAAAAAAAAAAACCCCAGGGACATAAAATCCTATGCTGTTTACTCTAAAATAGGTATTAAAACATTTTTGTTCCCAATTGCTCTTCATTGATATTTTCATGCTTGGCATTCTGCAATCTGATTTTCTGATCTTTTGCTTGTTTTGACATTCAGACATTTATTCTACTGATAATATTTTTAGCTGCTGCTGCTGCTGCTGCTTCTACTGCATTTCTAGATGTATTTGTGTTTTGCATTCTAACTTTGTGGTGTGCAATAGATTATGGACAATGTATTTTGATGCCTGGTCTGCTGCCTTGGGAGAGGTAACTCTGAAAGGTGGCCTCTATAAGAGTGTCTGTGGAAAAAAGGTACCCAATGAAACTGTAAGGAAAGGTGGGCCTGAGACGGAGCTCGTGGAAGCTGCTGGTCAAAGGTCAACACCTCCCTGCCCTGCCAGGGTTTCAGTTGAAAAAGATGTCCCTGTTGCTTGTTTGACAGGCACCACAGCAGTTTCGAGACACACTTGTAGGCAAATCCCAAGAATAAGGAATGCATTATGAGAATGAAGGCCAAAGGGGCAGCTTATGAATTATATTAAAAGCAGGAACATCTGTGGCAATGAGAGGAAACTGGAGAGGTGAGGACAGATACCTTTGCTCCCCACATTTCTGTCTTTTCTCCACATTTTCTTTGCAGCTGGCTCCATTGTACCATTTTCAGTGGGAGGACCATTCAGAGACCAGTAAGCAACAGCCTCCAGTGCCATCTTCCAGTTCCTGCTGGACTGTGCAGTGTCCTTCAGTGAAGAAGTACCCTTTGGTGTCCGTGCTGTGTAGGATGCCATCCTAGAAAGCAGCCTGCATGTACACCAGTGACTTCATCGCACGCAGGCAGCCTCCAGAGCCAGCAGCTCCGAGGCCCCGCCTGTAATCGGGGCAAAGCGAACTGCATGCCACGCTGTGGCCACTTCTCTGTCGTCTCCCTGCAGGGAGGCTGAGCGTGCTTCAGAGGGAGGGCTCCTAGTGCTGCCCGTCAAGATTCCTTGTGGCACTCTCCCTCTTCCCCCCTTTAATAGATTTCCATTGGTAAGAAACAACGGGGCAGAAACAGCGAGGAGAGAGCGGGATCATTGCAGACAAGGATACCTGCAGCCCTGCAAAAGCAAGAGCAACTCTGCACCATGCAAGTCTGTTACACGGCTAGGTGGCCTGGTACCCTCCAGAAGTTTTGGACTATAACTCCCATCTGCCCGAACTTGCATGGCCAGATCAGGGAGTTTGGGAGTTATTGCCCAAAACCATTTGTGGGCTGATAGGCTGCCTATTCATGGCCTGTAGGAACCTATACTTGGCCACCAGGCCCTGCTTCTCTTGGAAAGGGAGGCAGCTGCACAGGCCTTTATGCTGAGCAACTGCATTGTAAGCTCAGGGGAAGCAGCCTGGCTCTGCAAGAGCTTGGCTGGCTATTTGCAAAGAAAAATGTCTGCATGGACGCATCTCGGGGGCCTCAGTAAGGCTGAGGGTGGGGGCGAAAGCGTCTCCCTACACTAGTTTGCTGCTGGCTCCTGTTGGCACATTCCATTAAGCACAAGTGGTTTTTCTAATCCTGGTGGAGGAGTAGATCCCCTCCCCTGTCACTAGCCGTACATGCAAGATGTTTGTTGCCTGAGGCAAAGGATGAGATTCGCCCCACTGGCCAGTCCCCATACAAAGTCCTGTGTAATCTTTCTTCAGCCCAGGCAAAGGGGAAGCATTTCCCCCCACACCTGAAGACTACAGGCTAGCTTAGAGGATAAAAGTAGGCTATAGGGCCACAGTTCTCTTCTCCAGCATTGGTCCCACCACCTGGCTTCTGCTCCCTGAGCAACTGCTTCCTCCTAATGGCAGAGTCGGCCCTGTTTAAGAAGACCAGGCACAGTCTTGGAGTCCCGTCCCCGCTGGTGGTTAGAACATGTCTTGACCATCACACACTTGCTGCCAGTTAAGACCCAACTGTGGAGCGTGGCTTAAAAGGCTGAGCTGGCCAACCAGCAAAGCAAAATAATGGTCTACATGTGGTTTTAGCCGAGCCACTTGTTTGCTGGAAACATCAATGCTCTTTCACCTTGGTTCTAACCCTTTCTTTCTACAGGAGATGCTTTGAAGAAGGACTTGAGCTCACTTGCCACACTGTTTTCTGAGCTGGGATGGGATGTGGTCACAGGGTGCAGCCAACAGTCCTGTGAAGTTACTGCTTTTCTGTTCTGTGAATTCTGCGGAGACTCCAGATGTTGCCTTTCAGTAAGGATACCTGGCAATGCCACTGAGATCAGGAATGCTTTGCGGGTGTGTTTTAACCCCATGAAGCACTTGCCGACATGTGCGGCCTGACCCACCCTGGCATACCCAGGCACATCCCCTACGCAGGCTCCAGGGCCATTCAAGTCGCAGCAGGCTCTGGCAGCCAGCACCTCTCCCACCCCAGGAACACATGTTGGCGCACCCTTGGCTGGCTTCCTGGAGTCTAACCCCCGAGGCTGCCGCCTGCCCCTCCTTGTGGCTCTTGTGGTATGCTACGGTTGTCCAATAGGGTGCCGCTGCAGAGGCATGGCCCTTCAGCTCCTTGGCCCCATAAGCAGCATCCCCAGCTGGCTCAGCATAAAAGCAACCAAGAGACACCTGCTCAGCCAGGACTCTGGACCTGGCAGCATTGGGAGCCCTTTAAAATAGGCATGTTGGCACAGGCAGATTGCAGGATGTCATGTCATTTATCCCAGAGCTGCCACCCTGGCTCCGACTGTCCATCCTGCCAGGCCCAGGCTGTCCCATGAGGCAGAGAGCTTTGCAGACCCATGTGGAGCATTTGCAAGGAGTCCCTGCAGCCATGCAATCTGTTTTATTCAAACTGCTGGGAGCAGAGGTTAATCTCCTGGCATGGGGTTCACATTCTCCAGAGGCTCTGTACCAACCATGTGATGTACACATCCCAGTCTGGAAAGTAAGAGGATTAAATGGCCCAGACATGTCCAATTAAAGCTCTATAAGCAGGGAAAGCATAGTGTGGAAAGGGTCTCCCTCCCCCCCTCCCTCCCCATTTTCAAAGCAATAAAACTGTGTAGTTGTAGACCCGTCCTTCTTTGACTCCATTTCCACCTGCAGGTAGGGTGGGAAAAGCCACTGAGTCAACAGGACTGCCATAGACACTCTCTCTTCTCTCCTTCTTCCTCCCTCTTTTGTGCATACAGCATGAAACTCACTAGGGCCGTGTTCCCCAACCTGACGGCCTCCAGATGTTCTGCACTGCAACCCCCGGCAGCCCCAGCCAGTATGACCAATGGCGCAGATTATGGTAGTAGTAATCCACATGTTGTGGGGAGGCAGCAGGTTGGTCAAGTCTGCTCTGAGATACTGTAATTATCTTTTTCCTTCTTGCTACAGAATTCTAAGCTGCAATAATTAATTCTCCCTATGACTGGCTGACAGGCATTTAGGGCTGGCTCAGTCATTCATTCCAGTGCTGAGCTACCAGACGTGCTGAGGTGCAGGCAACCGCCACTGTACAGTTCACATGGTTTGTAAGATGGGATGGCAGATAACCATGATTTATTTCGCTTATTCATATGAGGGCAACGGCTACCTGAAGTCAGGTGCAAGGTGGATGCAGGTAATCACCATGTACCATTGACTCCCTGCCTTAGTCATTGTTTACTGATGGAACAGAGGCTGAAGGTGTCCCTGGTGCCTCTTGCTTAACCAGGTCAGAACCTGAGTGAGATCAACAGAGATAACTTTTGTAATGAATGTGGCATCCGTCTGTTGTGATGCTATTTGAGAGCCAGTGAGGTGCAGTGGTCAAGAGATTTGGGTATTAGTCTCCACTCAGTCATGGAGCCAACTGGATGACTTTGGGCCAGTCACAGCCTCCCAGCCCAGCTTATCTCACAGGGTTGTTACTGTGGAGGTAAGACTCAGAGCAGGAGAAGGTGTAAGCCCCTTTGAGTTTGTTGTAAGAAAAAAGCAGGATATAAATCTAATAAATTAATGAATAAATTTGCACATGTATTCCTGAAGTCTGGATTGAAATGCCTGCCCATACAGGATCTTATTACCATCTTCCCTGCTCATTGGCTATGCTGGTTGGGGCTTATAGGAGTTATAGTACAAAATATGTGAGAAGCCCAATACTGGGGAAGGCTGATGTAATTCCAGACTGAATGGAAGCTGAATTAAATTAGGGTGTGGGAGGCACTTGGAGGGCTTTTTAAAGCATTTCCTGTGACAGTCATCTCCAAGCAATGAACTATGCATGTGCAGTAGCTCATGGAAAATTGCCCACACCCCCTCAACCCTGAATAAAGAGGTCTACAGCAATCTGAAGAAAGTCACCTAATCCAGGTGTTGAAAGCCCTTGGAAAGTAATAACTCACCACCCGAGGCACCATGAAGATTAATAAGTTTTTGCATAAAAGCTTTTGTGGACACTGCCCACTTCATCAGATGCTACCTGTCTAGGAATCATGATTACCAAGAGAAACCATCAGACTGAGAGATTTACGCAGTCTCCACCTAGTGGGTATAATGTGCTTTGCGGCCTATTCCTATGCATGGTCTTTCAAGGTACCGGTAGGTCCCATTGAGCTTGGTGGGACTTATGTCAAAGTAAGTGAGCATGGTTTGCACTGTCCCAAGACTTCATATGACTCACCGATGTACAATGGATTAGAACACTCTCTTGTTTGGTTGGATCTTATTTGTGCATTGTTATATTTTAAAGGAAGAC